>NC_049259.1:24176949-24480074 GCF_011100685.1 Canis lupus familiaris
CGTGCTTTAGTGTTGTCAGTCACCTTTATAATTTTTTTTGTTTTACTTTTAGTGCTTTTAAATGAATTTTTTACCTTCTAAATTTTTACTGATTTTGCTCTTTTCCTAGCTTCCTAATTAAAATCTTAACTCCTATGCTTTTAGTCTTTCTTGCTTACAAATAAGTGCTTTTGAAACAGTAAATTCCCCCGATACCTGTCACCTCGCAATCATTTTAAGCCAGGAAAAGAGAATATGTGCTCAGTAGTGTAAAAACAATGACCGTGAAAACCACTAAGGAGTGACCACTGTTTAAAAATCTGGAATATTTTAAATTGCACTAACATAGGCACTGAGGGGGCACTTGACAGGATGAGCACTGGGTGTTATCCTATATGTTGGCAAATTGAACCCCAATAAAAATATTTTTAAAAAATTACACAAACACAGAAACAGACAGGTGTGAGGCCAGATACACACCGGGCTCACAGTTCAGGTCTGAATCCTGTTATAAATGCTCAAGGCCTGAAGTTACAAGTCACCACAAAAAAAAATGGGACAAAGCATACGCAAATTATTTCTGAAACATAGAGACCGTACCCATGTTCAAATTCACCAGTGAGTGTTCCTAGCCCCAAACTAAAGTCACACAGAAAGTGGATTTCACAGCAAGAAAGGCTAATTCTAACTGTCCTGATCCAAGCTACATTGGTTTAACCTTCTTGGTAATGAGGAAGCTTGCATTTGTGCGCAGACGTGCCCAGCCCTCATCCGAGAGGAAACGTCCTTTCCCTTGTTTTTTACTGCAGATGCTCATCTTTGCTCCCAGGCTCACTTTTAATCTTTCTAGAAAGGAGAAATGCCTGAACGCTTACAGCTTACTGTGGACTTGGCCAACTAAACTTCCTCTCATGTGGGAAGAAGAGGATTTTTTTAAAGCTGACCACTAACAATTAAAAGAGTTAGAAATTAAAGGATTCATAATGAAACTATTATAAATAGTACACATAATGATTCGTAAAAGTGAGCATGCAGTGATGAGCTAACTCTTCTCTCGTGTACAAAGCTGACTGTAGTCATCTGGTCACATCTCTAGACGGACTAAAAAAAAAAAAAGAAGAAGAAAGAAAGAAAAAGAAAGCTCATACATGCCATTAAAAAGTTTGTAACAAAATTAGGATCTAATGAATAAATTAGGAAAACATCAAATACTAACTTAACACACTTTTCCTGTTCAACACAACTTCACATTTTAAAATATCTCACCCTTTAACTTGATCAAATTACTTAGGGATGCAGAGTGGGGGCACAATGCCCAGCACCCACCGCATGTGCACAGCACGAGGGCCTGCCATCACTCCCTCACCTGCTCCCTGTCTGCCCGTGGATCTGACAAGACGGACTCTCCTTCCAACTGCCAGATCCAGAAAGTTTACATTTCAGCTTCTCCTTTCTCCCCTGTCCAATCACAAACTGGCCTCCCGTTTGTACTATACTCTCGAACCTTCCATGAGGAGCTCCTCCCAGTGGACATTTCCTTCTCTTAAACATGAGCCCACTGTGGCTGCAATAGAGACTCTGTTTAGGAAACCAAGAGGGGGACGCCTGGGTGGCTCAGTGGTTGAGCATCTGCCTTTGGCCCAGGGTGTGATCCTGGAGTCTTGGGATCGATTCCCACTTTGAGCTCCCTGCATGGAGCTTGCTTCTCCCTCTGCCTGTGTCTCTGCCTCTCTCTGTGTGTGACTCTCATGAATAAATAAATAAAATCTTTAAAAAAAAAAAAAAAAAAAGGAAACCAAGAGGAACGCTTATAGGGAGAGGGGAAAGCTCTGTCTCCGCCGAAGGAAAGATAAGGTTTTCAGAGACTTTGTAGAGCACGACTTGGCAAAGACAAAAGCTAGAACAGAGAAGCTACAAAGATTTCTAAAGTTTGCCTCTGGGTGATTAAATGTAGACATCAAAAAAGGAAAGAGCTTGGAGGAAGAGATTACTCATATCTTAAATACCTGGACACAGAGCTGCTTCTCATAGTGTTGGAACCACTCTCAGAGGATGTACTTACCACACAAATAGGAAATGCTGAGTAAGTGATGAAAGAATGAGTGGATGGATGGATGGATGGATGGATGGATGGGTTGTGTCATCCATGGAAAATGTCTTACATCTTAAATATTTACCTTCCTGGTTAACTTCCTGCCATGACACTTCCTGGTTTATTACATGCTGGAGCAGCTTGTCCCCTTGTCTCTAGGAAAACCCTGGAGTATAAATACTTGCCAGTCGTGTAGCCAGCAGCAGACCCAGCACCGCGTTCCTGACCTGTGGTCTGTTAGAAATCCATGAAAACACCCAGAACACGGACTGATCCAGATGTCAGGGTTAACACACAAGATAGGGTAAGAGTGTCGCAAGATGAGGACACACGAGGGAAAAAGAAAACTGGGCAAGAAAAATAATGAAGAATATTTTAAAGACTCGAGGGAAAGGAAGAGGAAAGCGAAGAAGAGCTTTGCAAGGAAGAGAGACATTAGCCCAGCATCCCCCGGAGGCCACACCCATGTCCACCAGAGGGGAGCTTCCAGTCACTAAGGATAGAAATCCACCTTGTTGGGCTGAAACCACACAGGAAAGGTATCACCTGATGGAACCGGGGAGCACAGGGTCGTGGGAGTTCCAGCACCTTCTGTGGGTCTGTGTGTCTGCCTTTGCTTTTCCGATGCTTTGGTTTCGTTATTGCTGCTGTTTTCAGACTCACTGGAGGATGATGACACCTGAAAACTATACCTGTGGACAGCGTGCAGCTTTCCAGCCACCCAGGGAGGAAGGTGGGGGCCACTTCGGGCCATGGGGGCCCTCACCAGCTCTAACAGGTGCAACAGAGCCTGTGACACCACATGAACGGAGGTCCTCCTGAGAAAGTCTTCCAACGACTTCTCAGAGAGGCTGGCCTGAAGATCCCAGGAGCCTGGTGCACATGGAGCATCCAGGAAGCCGCACCTGCATGCTCACGTCCATACCTGCCCTGCCTCCCGTGAGGCGTGCAGCATTTCAGAAGGAAAATGCAGGATTGGTCCAGAAAACCTCCATTGAAGCAGATCATGAAAATTAATATTTTATATAGTATTCATCACATGTTTGAGCAGTTTAATTGACATTTCTCCTAAAAACATAGACTGAAATAACCACTGGAAGTTTGGTGTATATGTACGTGGTGATATCATGCCCTCAACCAGGCCACCACCTCACTCCCAGAACTTTTCTTTTTTCTTTTCTTTTGTTTTTATTTCTTGTGGTGAGAACACTTGGGATCGACCTTCTTGGCAAATGTCATGTGTATAATTTCTCTGCCTTCTTGCAGGCAGGCTTCATCCTCAGGCTTGCTTCTCTGGTGCTGAGAAATGGATTGTACTTGTCTCAGGCTTCATACCCTGACCCTTCATACCCATACCCATACTCCAGGCCAATAAAGGGCATTTTTTTCCTCTTTAATATTCATAGGAATCAGGATTCGTGTGTCCTGTGCCACCTGGAGCAGGTGCCTGGCCCTGAACTATCACTCTGAGTCAGGACAAGTGACACCTGTCCGGTGATTGGCCTGACCTGGAAGCTACCTGTCAATCCTCCAGCCTGTCTCATTGTCAAGGATGCTTTCTCCTGATGGTCTCAGGATGATCAGAGCCCAGGGATACCCATGAGGGTGGATCCAACCAACCCAAACCACATGGTGCCCATGCGAGGGGAGCAAGGTGGACTGAACTTTGGGAAACAGCCAAGCAGCCTGATCCAGGCAAGAATGTTGCAGAAGTCCTGTGATGTGTTCTCCCCCCTTCCCATATTTTCATCTTCTCCTCTTCTCCCACCTCAACGTTATTTTCCAGAAATGTCTACACATGTAGACATTTGAGACATTTGAGAACATGCACGTGTCCCTCTGGGAGTTCTCCTACCCTGGCCTCCTCTCTCAGCCCCTAAACAAATTAGAACTAAGTCTCTGTCTCCTAGTTCAATGCAAATAAGTCGCTGACTAACAAACTGGTTTAGAAACAACAATGAAAACCATAATGAGATCAGGAAAAGCAAAAATTTCAAGCTCAGAAACAGGGAAGACCTTTTCCTCCCCACGACTTGACACTCAGAATATCCCCGCTGCCTGGCCAGGACTTGAGAATGGTTTGTTGAGTTAATTAATGAAACCTAAAGTAACTGAAGGCAGGCTGTGGATGTCTCCACTTGCACTGCCGTGGGGCCACCAGTCACAAAGGGTCCATCTTCATTATTCATGGACTCTGTGCTGATGGACCTACCTGCTGACGTTGATTTGTAGCCCCAGACATGCACTCGGCGCCATTCACAGATACCTAGAGGAGCCTAACAGGTGTCCCCCACCTTGGGTGATCCCAGCTGAGGCAGGACCAGGCACCCCTCTGCCTTCCCGTGCTAATTCCTACACTGTTAACACATGTCCTAGTCATGGTCCATTTGGTGCCACAGTTTCTGCATTGATGAGCTCTTTCTAGGTGATTTCACAGTTTAAAACCGTTCTGAAGCCCAGAGCCGCAGGGCTAACGGGTGTTCCTAAGTGTAAGAAGGGGGGAATGTGCCTCGCAGACACAAACCCTGTAAGTGAGTAAGGCTCACTGAGGTCCCGATGCAGACTCGTGGGTCATGAGGTACCATGGTAATGAGTAATGAGTAATGACTCACCAATGCCGTAAATCCAGGAAAAGGAATAGACATTCACGACGACTATGTGGAGCCACTACAGAAAGTGCTGAAGTATCATCTGGGACGCTATGGTGACCCCAAGGGAAAAGGGGGGAAAGGGGTTATGCTCATGGATCCATGAGACGGTGACCGTTTCTTGTTTGTTTTTTTTTTCTAAAACCATCCTGGGTAGCACGGTTGTGGGGCTGCAAGACGCTGGTGGTCACAGTACCCAAGCCTAGAAATGTTAGACACTTCTGAGCTGGAATTTCAATATATAGTTTACAAATATATATGTATTAAAGACGCTGTCTTTATTTGTTAAAAAGATTTTTTATTTATTTAAGTGGCAGAGCACAAACAGGGGAAGGAGCAGAGGGAGAGGGACAATCGGATCTCCTGCTCAGCAGGAACCTGGATTATTATTATTATTATTCCATCCCAGGACCCCTGAGATTATCACCTGAGCCAAAGGCAGCCGCTCAACCGCTCAAACGAGGTGCCCCCAAGAGGCTGTCTTCATACAGGCACACCTGAAACCAAGCTGCGTAGTCAGCAGGTGGCAGGTGCTGTGAGCAGAGGTCCCAGGACCCGAACCCTGCATTGCCCCAGGAGCACTGGCTCAGTGCCGCTGACTCCAGGTCCTCAGCGGCTGTGACACAGCGCCCAGGAATGCGAGAAGGCGCTGTGTGCTTTCACCTTGCTGGGTCCCCTCTCATCCCTGACCACAGCATTCCTGTTCTCTTTCCTGGAGCATCTCCTTTCCCTTCAGGACATACTTGCCCTGCTCCTTCTCAGGCATCATCATGTTTATGCACCTGCGAATCAACTGCTGATTTTGCTAAAATGCAAATTGTCATTCAGGAAGTCAGCTGACCTTTTATTTTTAAAATACCCAGAGTGGTAGGTCTTCTGGTGCCTTGAGCCCAACAAACATTAAAAACCTGAATCCTCATTTTCCCCACTCATTTTCTCTCAGGATTCAGGTTTTTGATGTTTTTTGGGAAATATCAGAGAGGGAGGCCGAACATGAGAGACTCCTAACTCTGGGAAAGGAACAAGGGGTGGTGGAAGGGGCAGAAGGTGGGGGGGGGATGGGGTGACTGGGTGACGGGCACCAAGGGGGGCACTGGACGAGATGAGCACTGGGTGTTATGTTATATGTAAGCAAATCGAACTCCAATAAAAAAATCATACAAAAAATAAAATAAATAAATAAAATGGTTAAAAGAAAAAAAAAAAGAACCTGAATCCTACCGTTCTACTTGATTCAGAATACTTGGAAAAACAATCCATCCAAAAGGTTTATGTAGTTAAATAATACAAATCTTAATAGAAAAATTGTTTCTACATAGAGACCTGGAGGTGTCAACAGGAACAGAGAAAGTGTGAGTCCCCTGGCCAGGTGACAAGACTTCTAACAAGAAGAGGATCAAACCCCCCCCCCCCCCCACAAAAAAAGAAGAGGATCAAACATCTCAGTTACTACAAACATGGTAGGAAGAAAAATCTAAGAATTTAACATGAATTTAACGCAGGTTTTTATTACTGAGGACATTTTCCCTGTAGCTGAGGCTCCTTGCCAAGGATGCAAATATTAAAAAGACATGGACTTTGCTCTCAAGAATCCTAAGAATTAGAAGGGAAAAGGGCCTGATGGGGGCAACAAGTGATGGGGGTCAGGAATAGAATTGTCAAAGTGAGGGAAAAGGTGGTGGCAATTGTCGCCAGGCAGAGACGGCCTCACTTCTGACTCAGGGCTGGCTCACTGGTGGAAAGGATGACTCACTGGAGGATATGATGTCTGTGACCCATGAGGTTGCTGTGACATCAGGTTATGCTGAGTTAAATTTTGAAATTTAAGTTCCAGAACCAAGTCAGAACAATAAATCCCCCTGAATCATGCTGAGCTGACACTGAGAACCGGTCAATAGGGAGGACTAAGGAAGAGTTGGCCACAGGGAGTGGCCAGGACGTCAGTGCTGAGCTGGGTTTAGGTAAGTGCTGGAGCCTGGGCTGCTGGGTTCCTGCTCCGAAGGGAAGTCCGTACACTGAGGTCTCCAGTGGGCTTTCCTGGAGGAACAAGGAGGAGGCCCCCTGCAGCAGGTGGAGGGGAGGCTGCAGGGGGGAGGGCACGGGCCGCAGGAGGGCTGAGGACACACGGAAAAGTGGGGAGACACTTGGGAAAGAGCAGGAAGGGGGCTCCAGGGACTCACCAGCGCTTCCAGAGCCACCACGCCAGGCCTACCAGGAGCACCAGGGGCACGATCACCACCAGTAAGACCAAGCCCATGGAGTGGGGCTGCTCTGTGGGGTTGGGCACAGAGGGTGAACTGCACCTCCCACGACCTTTCTGCCCCTGTCACCCTCTTCCTGACTGACCGCCCTTCCTCCTTTCACTTCTCCCATCCCTCCTCAGAGATGGACACTCCACCTAACCCTCCGCATCCTCCCACATTTGCAGGACCCTCATCCTCAGCTCTTCCATTTCTTGGGATACAGATATTTTAATTTTGGGGACTAGAATCACTAGCAACCTAAATTTTTCATCAGGCTCCCCAACTCTGCTGAAAGACCCCGTGCCCCTTTCCCAGCCGGACCCAACTCTTCCTCACCCCAGTGGAGGACCATGTCCTGTCCTCCTAGACTGCTGTGTCTCACACGGCAGGACAGGCCAGCTGCCTCCTTGGATTTCACATCCAAGGACACCTGAAGGTACCACGTCCCATCGGTATTGGGCAAAATATCGCTATACAATGTGCCCTGCTGCTCCTGCTCGCCCCGCATCCACGACACCCACACAGGCTTGGGGTAGAAGCCGGAGACGTGGCACACCAGCCGCAGATGGCCAGGCCCGGGGCTGGAGCCAGCGGACAGCCAGGCCTCGGGCCTCACTGCGGAAACAGGACAGGGATTCACAGACTGAGGGGAGGTGCTCACATCACCTTACAGACACAACTTTCCGCCTCTTGAAGCCCATCACCATCACCCCTCTCCCTCCTGACTCCATCTCACTCTGAATTTGAGAGACTGGTACAAATTTCTGAGTGCAGGATGCAGAATCTTGGAGGGAGGGTGAAGGACTGACCTTTACGCTGGAGATATGCTTTCCCTGCATCGAGAAGACCCAACAGGAACCGGGGGCAGGAGTCAAAGAGGAGCTTGTGGACTATTTCACTGAAAACATGGTATTCAATGAAAAGACTGCAGATCTTCTGAGCCCTACTTCCTCCCTCTGGAGATGGCCTCCATGACGTGTTCTGGAAGCTCAGGAGATCAGATCCCTGATAAGCCAACTGCAGGAAGCCTGCTGATGCTTCTCCAAAGTGGGAATCACAGCCTAATACCAGCTGAATCTGAAAGGGATCTGGGGAAGACAGATGTGAGTGATAGGACAGCGGGAGTGAAAGAGATGACATGAGACGAGTGGAAGCCATGGATGGTGGAAGCAGAGGGAAAGTTCAGGGGATTGAAAGGAATGGAGCACAGTTGGGTTTGAGGGGAGCCTCACATCAAGGGGAAGTGGTGGTCACCGAAGCAGAGGAAGAGCTGATTGATAGAGGAAGGAGCAAAAGTTGGAGGAGAAACATGAAGGATGTGGCATAAAAAAAGGAAGGGCTCGGCGGGAAAACTGGGCTAGAAACAACCGAGGGTGAAGGGAGCACAGGGGGTGACAGGGTCACATAGACAGACATCGCTGCTGGGATAGGATGGGGAGAAAAGCACACAGATCAAGGAGTCAGTCACAGAGCGAGGACCAGAGCTGCCTGGTTGGAGGCCAGGGAAAGGGGTGGTCGTGGGAGAACTAGTGGGACGGGAGAGCCCAGCCTGTGGCCAATGAGAGGAGCGAGATGGAGCAGAAGATGTGGATCTTTTCAACAATCGGGGTCTGGCTCCATCCTCTGCCCAGATGAGTGTGAACCTTTATACGGCAGAGAAACAAGAGGTTCAGAGTCCGGTGGAGCTCATTTCCTAGAGGAAGAAGGAACTCAGGGAGACACACACGCACCTGCCACCTGCCACCCAAGCCCGAGGGAACAGAACTCACATTCAAGGTGCCAGTCACGGATGTGGTTATGAAATGTGGAAGGGGATCGGATGGTGTATGTGTAGAATAAGTTCTGCACTTCCAGGAGCTCCTCGTTGCTGAAGTTGCCCTTAGACCAAGGCTGCAGGTAACGGAAAGCTCCTGTCTTGTTGTTCCAGCCGTGAGTCTGCAGCTCATCCAGCCAAGCTGAGCCTTGATTCTGCGTCAAGGAACTGTTGTAAAAGGATGTGGTCAGGATGATCCGGAAGGAGATCGGCTCCTGGGAATCTGTGGGGAAGGACATAAGCTTTGAGAGTGCAAGGCCTGGAGAAGGAAAGGGAGTGGAGACTAAGGTGCCGGGGACGGGACCCTAAATCTGCAGGACAGAGAAACCGTAGTCGACTCAGGAGACACGTGCTGCCCCTGAGCCCGAGCCTCGCACCCATCCTTCAGGAGAGCACAGGGCTCTGGGGCCGGGGATGCTTGGGAAGGACCCAGCTGGCTCTCTGCCTGCCCAGGTCTGTGCCGGGAACCCACACCACCCGAGCACACACACAGAGACAATTGCACACACACAACCACACAGGGATCACACATGCGCACCCACATATGCACATCTACACTAGAGACACCCAGACACTTACCCACACATGTGCACGGACACCAGACAGGCACCGGTACACACGTACATATACACGTACTCGAATGCACACAAGCACATGGACACACATAACAGACACACAGACTTACAGACACACAGACTGAGGGAAATGCACAGAGACACACAGGAACAGGTAGACTCCAAAGCACATGTACACACACACACACACACACACACACACACACGTGCGCCCACTGGGCAGGACCCGAGCTCTCACCATCTTCGCTGTCACCCCCCAGGAGGAGAACCGCCAACAGCACAAGTTGCAGGAAGAGCATCGTGTTTGCAGATGTTCTTTCTCTTGCAAAGTGGCTCTTTGACGTCTGTCCTCATACACAGACCCCCTCCCAGCCCCTCTCCTCTGACTTCCTCTTCACACACAACCCTTCCCTGAGTCTCTGCCACAATGCAAATGTGCTCCTCCCTCAGCCCTGGACACCTACTCAGTCTCACTTCCCCTCGTGCTCTGCCTCCCCTCTGGCCTCCAGCTTCTCCCTGTCACCAGCGTCCATCCTGCCCCTGCCCCCGCCCCCTGATTCAGATGCTACAGAACAAGTCCTGTGTGGCCTGGAATAGTGGCCCCACCTCTCAGCCCTTTCTTCTCACCCAGACAGTAACCCAGGAAAACACCCAGCTCCCAGCACCAGCCCTGGACCTGCTGTCCCTCTGTCCCTCCTGCCCTGTGACACTACCCCCCCCAGGTATTTCTGTCCCCGTCCCACCCCCACCCAGCTCCTTCACATCTCTGACTTCTCACTGCTTGTGCCAAAAAACCAACCAAAGAATTCAATTCAGAGATCCACCTGGTTTTATTAAGTGATTCAAGAATGGGGCAGCCTCCCACCTGGCAGGTAAAGGGAGCTCTGAGCTGTGGTGCAAATGGAGGGTTTTCATAGGAAGGAAGTTGGTGAGAGAAGAGAAAGGAGTGTTCCAGGGAAGGTCCCTTACCCTTAACGGGGAGAGCAGGGGGTCTAACCATGCGGATGACCTCCCCTCCGTGTTGATGGAGAGGGCCCATGTGACAGAGAACCTCCCTGGGCCAAACCAGAGAATCCCTCACTGATGGTGAAGACTTCCCTCTCTGGGGGAGGTGGGAACTGCAGTTGGTTAGGGATTAAACCAGATCTGGGGACTTGGTCTGGACCAAGGTGCCATTAGGGCCCAAGGGTTTATTTCAACAGATGCTCTATTTGCTTGTCCAGATTCCCCATGATTGTAGCAGCCTCAGCAACCCCCAGTCCTCCATTATTCTTTGGGAGGAACCAGCAGGCATCACAGAGACCACAGGACATGGAAACATCTGAAGAGTTCCCCCTCCATCTGACTGGCATTAGTACATATTCACTCACCACCAGTCCCTTAGCACCTGCCTGGACCCAAGCGCTGTGCTGCCCTCGTGAAGGTACAGTGTGCACAGGGCAGGCACTGTATTCAAAGAGTTTTTAGGGAAGAAAAACACGTAGACCAGGAAGTATAAATTTGGGGGGGCCGAATTCCTTTTCCCTTGTTCATTTCGTCTATTTTAGGATTCAAGATGGCTTACATACTGTGTTCGATTAGTTTCAGGTGTGCAGTACAGGGGTTCAGCAATTCTATATATTATCCGTGCTCTTCAGTGTGGGAGCAACCCTGCTCCCCTTTACCTATTCCCCATCCCCACTCCCCTCTCCTCGGGGAACCAGAAGTGTGTTCTCTATAGATAGCAGTCTGTTTTTAACTTTGTCATTTATTTCTGTTACTTTTCTTTGTTTCTTCAATTCCTCATATGCAGGGGGCCACTGGGAGGCTCAGCGGTTGAGCATCTGCTTTTGGCCCAGGTCGTGACCCCGAGGTCCAGGATCAAGTCCCATGTCGGGTTCCCTGCATGGAGCCTGCTTCTCCCTCTGCCTGTGTCTCTGCCCCTCTCTCTGTGTCTCTCATGAAAAAAATAAATAATTTTTTTAAAAAAATTCCAGGTATGAAGATATCATATGGCATTAATCTTTCTCTGATTATTTCACTCACCATCATACTCTCTAGCTCCATCCATGTTGGTGCAAATGGCAAGACTTCAGTCATTTTTATGGCTGAGTAATATTCCATTGAGCATGGATACCACACCTTTTTCTTTCTTCCGTGTTCATCTCTCTATGGACACCTGGGCTGGTTCCATACATTGACTACGGTAAATAATGCTGGAGTAACATTGAGGTGCATGTTTCTTTTCATTTAGTGCTGTTACTTTGTTTGAGTGAATAGTCAATAGTAGAATTACTGAATCAGATGATAATTCTGTTTTTAATTTTTTTTATTTTATTCATTTATTCATGAGAGACACACGCAGAGGGAGAAGCAGGCTCCATGCAGGGAGCCCGACGTGGAACTCGATCCCAGGGTGTGGGTCTCCAGGATCACACCCTGGGCCGAAGGCGGTGCTAAACCGCTGAGCCACCCGGGCTGCCCTGTTTTTAATTCTTTGAGGACCCACCGCACTGTTTTCCACCATGGCTGCACCGGTCTACGTTCCCACCAACAGTGCACAAGAATTCCCTTTGCTCCACTCCCTCTACAACACTTGTTTCTTGTGTACTTTTGAATTCAACCAATGTGACAGGTGTGGGGTGATATCTCATTGTGGTTTTGATTTGCATTTCCCTGGTGATGAGTGACGTTGAGCCTTTTTTCCTGTGTCTGTTGGCCATCTGGGTGTCTTCTTTAGGGAAATGTTTATTCATGTCTTCTACCCATTTTTTTCCTTATATTTGTTCTTGTGGTGTTGAGTTGTACAAGATTTTTATATATTTTGGATAGTAGCCCTTTATTGAGTATGTAATTAGGAAATACCTACTGACATTCAGTGATCGCCTTTAGCTTTATTGATTCTTCTTTCTGTACAAAAGAATTTTATTTTGATATATTCCCAATAGTTCATTTTTGCTTTTGTTTCTTTCACCTCTGGAGACATATCTGGAAAAATGATGCTAATGTCTGAGACCTTAATGTCTGTGCTCTCTTCTAGGATTTTATGGCTTTAAGTATCACATTTAGGTCCTTAATCCACTTTGAATTTATTTTTCTGTCTGGTATAAAAAAGTCATCCCGTTTCATTCTTTTGCATTTAGTATCCAGTTTTCCCAACATCATTTGTTGAAGAGACTTTCTATTTCCCATTGTATATTCTTGCCTCCTTTGTCAAAGTTTAATTGACCATAAAATCATGGGTTTGTTTATGGGCTCTCTCCTCTGTTCCATGGATCTATGCGTCTACTTTTATGTCAGTACTATAATATTTGATTACTGCAGCTTTTTCGTATAACTTGAAATCTGGAATTATGACTCCTTCAGCTTTATTTTTCTTTTTAGATTGCTTTACCATTCAGATTATTTTGTGGTTCCATACAAAGTTTACGGTTGTTTGCTCTAGCTTTGTGAAAAAATGCTATTGATAGTTTCAAGGGATTACAAAAATCTGTAGATTCCTTTGGGGAGTATGGATATGTCAGCAATATTTCTTCTTCCAATCCATGAACATGGAATGTCTTTCCATTTCTTTGTGTCCCTTTCAATGTTTTCATCAATGTTTTATAGTTTTCAGAATCCAAATCTTTCAATTCTTTGGATAACTGTATTCCTAGGTATTGCATTACTTTTGGTGCAATTGAAATTGGTCAATATTCCTAATTTCTCTTTATGCTGCTTCACTATTAGTGCATAGAAATATCAGAATGTGTAGTCTGCTGTTTTAGGATGGAATGGTCTGAAATATCATTTATCTATCCGGCTCAATGCATCACTCAAGGTGATTGTTTCTTTGTTAATTTTCTGCTTGGATGATCTGTTTACCAATGCAAGTGGGGAATTAAAGTCCCCTACTATTATTGCATTACTATGGATTACCTCCTTCGTGTTTGTTACCGGTTTTTGAGCGCTCCCATGTTAGGCACATAAATATTTACCTTTATTATATCTTCTTGTTGGACTGTTCCCTTTATTATTATATAGAGTCCTTCTTTGCCTCATGTTAGTCTTTCTGGTAAAGTCCATCGTGTAGGATAGAAGCATTGCTATCTTGGCTTTCAGTTCAAAGCCATTTGCTTGATAAATGTTTCTCCACCCCTTCAGTTGAATCTCATGTGCCTTTAGGTCTGAAATGAGTCTCTTGTAGGCAGCATATAGATGGATCTTGCTTTTTTATCCATCCCATCACCCTATGTCTTTTGATTGGAGCATTTAATCCATTTACATTCAATGCAATTATTGATTGGTATGTACTTATTGTCCCCTTGTTACTTGTTCTATGACTCTATTTGTAGTTCTCTGTTCTTTTCTCTTTTTTTGCTCTTTTCTCCAATGGTTAGTTGGCTTCTTCAGTGATATATGTGGATTATGTCTCTTGAATTTTTACATACATATTACTAATTTTCAATTTCTAGTTATTAATCGGTTTGTATGGAACAGCTTTTGTATATAGCAGTCAGTATCAAGTTAAGGTCACTTTACGCACCTTTTATTCCTTTCCTGACCCTCACATATGTTTTAGGTATATTTTGTCATAGTTTACAACCTTTTATTTTGTGAGTCCCTTAACTGACGTTTACGAATATCCTTATTTTTATTGCTTTTATGCTTCCTTTCCTTTTGATCTTTGGTTTCCACTCAGAGTCCCCTTTAACATTTCTTGCAGTGTTGGGTTAGTGGTCATGAATTCCTTTAACACTTAAGCGTCTGAGAAACTCTTTATCCCTCCTTCTATCCTGAATGACAGTCTTGGTGGCTAGAGTAATTTTGGCTGCAGTTTTTCCTTTCAGTACTTTGAATACATCATGCCATTTTTTTCTAGCCTGCAAAGTTTCTGCTGAAAAATCAGCTTCATGGCTTTCCCTTGCATGTCTTCTTTTCTTTTGTTGGTTTTAAAATTCTCCTTTATCACTACTTTTTGCCATTAAGGATCAGCAAACACTAGTTTTAACCCTATTTGAGGAAATGAGAATCTTACACTGGTTCCTTTAGGACACAAGCGTGTGCTAATGATCAAGAAGTTCACACACAGAGTCCTACTGCAAATCTTCCATTATTTGAAGTAAGAAACCACTGAGAATTTGTACCAAGTGGATTAAGTAGCATTCTGGATTCACAGATCCAGATTCCCTTCTTACTGTTCCTAATGAAATGTTCCATTCTGTTTAATCGTGAGCTGGCCTATGCTGGACAACTGACCTTCCTCTTTCATGGTGTTCCTAAGTATTTAAAGGCTCCTCAATATGTTGTTATGCTTTATATCATCTGGATATATGTGTTTGGGCTATTTACCTGGTTACTTCTTAGTTGACCAATAACCGTAAATAATCTCAGTCTAATGAAAGGAAGGAAATATTTTTTAGAAAGTATGGATTGGAACATAGAAAGCTAGGAGGAAATCACACCCATACTGAAGATTACCAAAAGCTGGATAATCAGCATCACTTTTCTTGAATCCATCAGGCAGCTGAAGAACCAGGGCAACTTGTTAACCCAAAATCTAGGGAAATACAAAGTCCCCCCAGGCAACAGGATATGTATACAGGCCACTTTTAGGCAATGAACCTGAGCAACAGAAACCTAAGCAAGGTAGGAGAGCCCACAGTGACCCTGTACCTCCTGGTGAATATAAATAGGCCCATTAGGTGACCCACCTCAAAACACCCATTAGCCTTAGCTGACCAATGGGTTAGTTACACCCAGACCAGGTACCAACAAGGGAAAACTCCTTATGGTCTCATACCTGCTCACCTTCCCCTTAACTGCAGCTGCCCCTCACTGCCTCCTCCCAGTCACTCCATTATTGTCCTGCCCACAGCTCCTTGACAGTTTATTCAATAAATTTCTATCTTCTTTGTTAATTCTATCTCTTGTGCCACTGCCCTCCACCCTATTGGATCAGCCCAGATGTGGTGGCCTGAATGAGAAGACCTGGCTGGCTCTGGGCTCTCGCCAGATTCTCTCGGAATTTCTTGAGACTTGCCCTTAATGGACTAACTCCAGTTACTTCTTGGAGAACTGATGACCTGTAGCCAAGGTCACTTCTTGGTGAATATCCGAAGCCACTGGAGGAACCAGCAGACCTCCCTTGCCCAAAGGGTGACGGATTTTACCCTCTTGCCCTTCAGAGGGATCCTTCTATCCCTCTCCTTTTGCCTTTTGGCCTTTCTGCAACCTACCCCTGGTAATTCCCAGACAACTGAACATGTCTGGCCAGTGCAGCTCTCCAGGTCGGTTTGAAAGTCTGACAGCAAGCAGGTCAGACGGTCCACGCATATGAGGGTGAAAAATACCTTTTTCTCCTCTTTCCCACTCTGTCTCTCTGAGGTTCCCATTTCCAATGTAAGGAAATCTTCCAGCGGCAGCTCATCTAGGGCAAATCTGTACACATTACAGACTCAGTTAGGATCATTTAGGGACCTTGGCTGACTCAGCCACCTTACCTTCTTCAGCTCTCATCCCTTTATTCCTTTGTTCCTGTGGGTGCAGCCACCACCTTGATCTATAGGCAAAATATATTCCTACGTGTCTGAGTGGTGAGACCTCTAAAACTCCATCCAGTCTTTGAGTCGACTGGTTGTAAAAACTCATGAAAATCAGCCCCTCTTGTTTTTCCAGTCATTGGCTTTGGAGAACTGTTTTCCTTGTGTGATCTTCTGATCTCTCTCTCTCTCTCTCTCTCTCTTTCTTTCTCTCTCTCTCTCTCTCTCCTCTGTCTTTGACCAGGGTTCCCTCCACTCCACAGCACTCACAATCCATATATCTTCCAAATCACAGTTCTGGACATCCTACCTTCCATGATGTGCCCTCTTCACTGCCCTAGCTGTGCACTTTTCTACAGGCCTCAGGTTGATTTCTGGGGTATTCAGAATGATTTGATATTTATGCAAAACTTCATCTATACAATTTCTCAGCCTTCTTGGAGGCAGCTTTCATCTTCGGGCTTGATTCTCTGGTGCAGAAAAATGGGTTGTACTTCTTTCACGTTTCTTGCCCTGACCTTATCATCCAGGAAAAGAATGAGCATCTCATTCCCCTGCCATCAACCACAAGAAATAGGCAACAGGCCACACTCCCATAAGTGTCTGCAGTTAAATAACTGGAATGGTCACAGCCAAAACTGTTTCTCCTCAAGGGCTCAGATACATCAGCAAAGACCCAGAGGAGTGTGAGTTCCCTAGGCCAGGAGACAACTTTTAACAGGAAGATTATCAAACATCCCAACTACCATAAACATGTCAAGAAGCAAAAGAAGAAAAACGTATAACTGTGGGATAGAGTCAACACAGATTTTTACTGAGGACATATGCCATGTAGTGAGACACCTCGCCAAGAATACAAATACTAAAAAGACATGGACTTAGTTCTTAAGAATCCTAATATTGCACTGGGTGTTATTCTGTATGTTGGCAAATTGAACACCAATAAAAAATAAATTTATTATTTAAAAAAAAGAATCCTAATATTAGAGGAGAAAAGGAACATAACTGGAAGTAATGAGGAGTGGGCTGGGAAACACAGTTTTACAAAAGGTCAGGAAAAGGGGGTAGAGATTCTCAACAGGCAGAGACGGCTTCTACTTGTGAAGCAGGGAGGGCCCTCTGGAGGACATGACATTTGATGTCTCTCGATCCATGTAGGTGCTGGAACTTCATTCCATTCAGAGATAAATTTGAGATTTAAATTCCAGGACTAAGTCAGAACAACAAAACTCACTAAATTATGCTTAGCTTATATTGACAACTGATCATTAAGAAGAAATGAACACAGAGTTGTGCACGGGGAGTGGCCAGGACATCAGCGCTGAGCTGGGTTTAGGTAAGTGCTGGAGCCTGGGCTGCTGGGATCCTGCTCCGAAGGGAAGTCCTTCCACTGAGGCCTCTAATGGGCTTTCCTGGAGGAAATAGGAGGAGGCTCTCTGCAGCAGGTGGAGGGGAGGCTGCAGGGGGGAAGGGCACAGGTGGCAGGAGGGCTGAGGACACAGGGAAAGGTGGAGAGACACGTGGGAAAGAGCAGGAAGGGGGCTCCAGAGACTCACCAGCGTTTCCAGAGCCACCACACCAGGCCTGCCAGGAGCACCAGGGGCACGATCACCACCAGGAAGACCAAGCCCATGGAAGGGGGCTGCTCTGTGGGGTTGGGCACAGAGGGTGTCATTTCCCGTCCACCCCGGGTTGAACTGCACCTCCCTGCTCCTCTCCACTCCTGTCACCCTCTCCTTGACCAACTGCCCTTCCCCCTTTCCCTTCTCCCATCCCTCCTCAGAGATGGACACTTCACCTAACCCTCCACATCCTCCCACATGTGCAGGACCCCCACCCTCAGCTCTTCCATTTCTGGATTACTGAGTATTTTAGTCCACTTTGGTCTGGAGCCACCAGAACAAATGTTTCATCAGGCTCCCAGCTGTGATGGATGACCATTTACCATTTTGCCCAGCCTGGCCTCAGCTCTTCCTCACCCCAGTGGAGGACCATGTCCTGGCCTCCTAGACTGCTGTGTCTCACACGGCAGGACAGGCCAGCTGCCTCCTTGGCTTTCACATCCAAGGACACCTGAAGGTACCACGTGCCATCAGCATGGGGCAGGACGTCACCTCGCTGGGAGCCTGTCTGCTCCTGCTCGCCCCGCATCCACATCACCCAAACAGGCTTGGGGTAGAAGCCGGAGACGTGGCACACCAGCCGCAGATGGCCAGACCCGGGGCTGGGGCCAGTGGACAGCCAGGCCTCAGGCCTCACTGGGGAGACAGGACAGGGATTCACAGACTGAGGGGAGGTGCTCATATCACGTTAGACAGACACACTTTTCTGCCTTTGAAGCCCATCACCATCACCCCTTCTCCCTCTTGACTCTATAACTCTGAATTTGAGGGCACAGTACAGATTTCTGAGTGCAGGATACAGAAAGTTTGGAGAGAGGGAGCAGGACTGACCTTGTCGCTGGAGATCCACCTTCCCTGCATCAAGAAGACTCAACAAGATCCGGGGGCAGATCTCATTGAGGAGCTTGCGTACTATTTCATGGGAAACATGGTCCTGGTTGAATAGACTGCAGACCTTCTGAGCCCTACTTCCTCCCTCTGGAGATGGCCTCCATGACGTGTTCTGGAAGCTCAGGAGATCAGATCCCTGATAAGCCAACTGCAGGAAGCCTGCTGATGCTTCTCCAAAGTGGGAATCACAGCCTAATACCAGCTGAATCTGAAAGGGATCTGGGGAAGACAGATGTGAGTGATAGGACAGCGGGAGTGAAAGAGATGACATGAGACGAGTGGAAGCCATGGATGGTGGAAGCAGAGGGAAAGTTCAGGGGATTGAAAGGAATGGAGCACAGTTTGGTTTGAGGGGAGCCTCACATCAAGGGGAAGTGGTGGTCACCAGAAGCAGAGGAAGAGCTGATTGATAGAGGAAGGAGCAAAAGTTGGAGGAGAAACATGAAGGATGTGGGCATAAAAAAGGGAAGGGCTCGGCGAGAGAGCTGGGCTAGATAGGGTGAAGGGAGCACAGGAGGTGACAGGGTCGCATAGACAGACATCGCTGCTGGGATAGGATGGGGAGAAAAGCACACAGATCAAGGAGTCAGTCACAGAGCGAGGACCAGAGCTGCCTGGTTGGAGGCCAGGGAAAGGGGTGGTCGTGGGAGAACTAGTGGGACGGGAGAGCCCAGCCTGTGGCCAATGAGAGGAGCGAGATGGAGCAGAAGATGTGGATCTTTTCAACAATCGGGGTCTGGCTCCATCCTCTGCCCAGATGAGTGTGAACCTTTATACGGCAGAGAAACAAGAGGTTCAGAGTCCGGTGGAGCTCATTTCCTAGAGGAAGAAAGGAACTCAGGGAGACACACACGCACCTGCCACCTGCCACCCAAGCCCGAGGGAACAGAACTCACATTCAAGGTGCCAGTCACGGATGTGGTTATGAAATGTGGAAGGGGATCGGATGGTGTATGTGTAGAATAAGTTCTGCACTTCCAGGAGCTCCTCGTTGCTGAAGTTGCCCTTAGACCAAGGCTGCAGGTAACGGAAAGCTCCTGTCTTGTTGTTCCAGCCGTGAGTCTGCAGCTCATCCAGCCAAGCTGAGCCTTGATTCTGCGTCGAGGAACTGTTGTAAAAGGATGTGGTCAGGATGATCCGGAAGGAGATCGGCTCCTGGGAATCTGTGGGGAAGGACATAAGCTTTGAGAGTGCAAGGCCTGGAGAAGGAAAGGGAGTGGAGACTAAGGTGCCGGGGACGGGACCCTAAATCTGCAGGACAGAGAAACCGTAGTCGACTCAGGAGACACGTGCTGCCCCTGAGCCCGAGCCTCGCACCCATCCTTCAGGAGAGCACAGGGCCCTGGGGCCGGGGATGCTTGGGAAGGACCCAGCTGACTCTCTGCCTGCCCAGGTCTGTGCCGGGAACCCACACCACCCGAGCACACACACAGAGACAATTGCACACACACAACCACACAGGGATCACACATGCGCACCCACATATGCACATCTACACTAGAGACACCCAGACACTTACCCACACATGTGCACGGACACCAGACAGGCACCGGTACACACGTACATATACACGTACTCGAATGCACACAAGCACATGGACACACATAACAGACACACAGACTTACAGACACACAGACTGAGGGAAATGCACAGAGACACACAGGAACAGGTAGACTCAAAAGCACATGTACACACACACACACACACACACACACACACGTGCGCCCTCTGGGCAGGACCCGAGCTCTCACCACCTTCACTGTCACCCCCCAGTAAGAGAACCGCCAACAGCACAAGTTGCAGGAAGAGCATCGTGTTTGCAGATGTTCTTTCTCTTGCAAAGTCGCTCTTTGACGTCTGTCCTCATACACAGACCCCCTCCCAGCCCCTCTCCTCTGACTTCCTCTTCACACACAACCCTTCCCTGAGTCTCTGCCACAATGCAAATGTGCTCCTCCCTCAGCCCTGGACACCTACTCAGTCTCACTTCCCCTCCTGCTCTGCCTCCCCTCTGGCCTCCAGCTTCTCCCTGTCACCAGCGTCCATCCTGCCCCTGCCCCCGCCCCCTGATTCAGATGCTACAGAACAAGTCCTGTGTGGCCTGGAATAGTGGCCCCACCTCTCAGCCCTTTCTTCTCACCCAGACAGTAACCCAGGAAAACACCCAGCTCCCAGCACCAGCCCTGGACCTGCTGTCCCTCTGTCCCTCCTGCCCTGTGACACTACCCCCCCAGGTATTTCTGTCCCCGTCCCACCCCCACCCAGCTCCTTCACATCTCTGACTTCTCACTGCTTGTGCCAAAAAACCAACCAAAGAATTCAATTCAGAGATCCACCTGGTTTTATTAAGTGATTCAAGAATGGGGCAGCCTCCCACCTGGCAGGTAAGGGGAGCTCTGAGCTGTGGTGCAAATGGAGGGTTTTCATAGGAAGGAAGTCAGTGAGAGAAGAGAAAGGAGTGTTCCAGGGAAGGTCCCTTACCCTTAACGGGGAGAGCAGGGGGTCTAACCACGCGGATGACCTCCTCTCCGTGGGGATGGAGAGAGCCCATGTGACAGAGAACCTCCCTGGGCCAAACCAGAGAATCCCTCACTGATGGTGAAGACTTCCCTTTCTGGGGGAGGTGGGAACTGCAGTTGGTTAGGGATTAAAGCAGATCTGGGGACTTGGTCTGGACCAAGGTGCCATTTGGGCCCAAGGGAAGGGTCTTCTTTTCAACAGATGCTCTATTTGCTTGTCCAGATTCCCCATGATTGTAGCAGCCTCAGCAACCTCCAGTCCTTAAAACATCAGAAGAATACCCCCTCAGTTTGACCTGCATTAATATATATTCTCTTGCCACCAGTCACTTAGCACCTGCCTGGACCCAAGCACTCTGCCGTCCTCATGAAAGTACAGTGTGCGCAGGGCAGGCACGGTATTCAAGGAGCATTGAGTCTACCTGGGAAGAAAAACGCATAAACTAAGAATATACATTTTAGAATGCTGGGTTAGGTTTTCTTTGTTTGGTTATTTTTTTAATTCCACTCTAGTTAACAATGTTATTTGAGTTTCCGGTGTAGAATAGAGCGATTGAGCAATTCTATACCTTATCAGTGCTCATCAATGTTAATGGAATCCTAACCCCCTTCACCTGTTTCCCCCACCTTCTCCACTCACCTCCCTTTGGGAACCAGCAGTGTGTTCTCTGTAGATAAGAGTCTGTTTTTGTCACTTGTTTCTTTGTTCTTTTGTTTTGTTCTTTAAATTCCACATGTGAATGAGACCCTTTGGTATTTGTCTTGATCTCATGGACTTACATCACTTCCCATCATGTTCTCTAGTTCGATTCATGTGGCTAGTGGAGAGATCAGTTATTTTTATGTCTGAGTGATATTCCATTGTGTGTACATACCACAGCTTTTCTTTTTATTCATCTATCTATGGATGCTTGGGTTGCTTCCGTATGTTGCCCACTTAGTACATAAGGCTGCAGTATACATCAGGAGGCATGATTCTTTTCAATGAACTGTTTTCACATTCTTTGGGTAAATATTCAATAACACACAAAAAAATCCAGTAGTAAAATTGCCGTATCTAATAGTAATTCTGTTTTTAATTTTTTTGAGGAGCCTCCGTAGTGCTTTCCATGGTGGACATACTAGTTTACACTCCTCCCAACAGTGGGCAAGTGTTCTTCTTTCTCGACAGACTCATCAACATTTGTTTCTTTCATGGTTTTTGTCTTGTTTGCTTTTAATTTATCCAGTGTGACAGGTGTGAGATGACATCTCATTGTGGTTTTCAATTTCTATATCTCTGATGATGAGTGACGCTGAGCATTTTTTCATCTGTGTGTTGGACTTCTGCATGTTTTCTTTGGAGAAATGGCTATCCATGTACTCTGTCCATTTCTAATTGGATTATTTGCTCTCTTAGGTGTTGAGATGTACAAGTTCGTTATATATTTTGCATCCTATTCACTTACCACATATGTTATTAAAATGCCTACTCATATTCAGGAGATTGTCTTTTAGTTTTGTTGATTATTTCCATTGCTGTACAGAAGCTTTTTATTTGGATGTGCTCCCAACAGTTTTGTGTTTGTCTATTTTGTTTTCTATTTTAATTTGTTTCCTTATCCTGAGGAGACATATCTAGAAAAATGCTTCTACTGCTAATGACAAAGACCTTATTGCTTCTGCTGCATTCTAAGATTTTTATGATTTCAGGTCTCACACTTAGGTCCTTAATCTACTTTGACTTTACTTTTCTATGGCGTAAAAAAGAGGTCCAATTTCCTTCCTTTACATGTAGCTGCCTGGTTTTCCCAACACCATTTGTTGAAGAGACTTTCTTTTTTTTTAAAATTTGTTTTTATTGGACTTTGATTTGCCAACAGATGCTATAACACCCAGTGCTCATACAATCAAGTGCCTTCCGCAGCACCCATCACCAGTTACCCCAACCCCACCACCACCTACCTCCCTTTCTGCAACCCTTTCTTCATTTCCCAGAGTTAGGAGTCTCCCAAGGTTTGTCTCCCTCTCTAATTTTTACCCACTCGGTTCTCCTCCTTTCCTCTTTAATCCCCTTCACTATTTCTTATATTCCCTGTATGAGTGAAACCATATAATTGTTGTCCTCCTCCAATTGACTTACTTCACTCAGCATAATACCCTCCAGTTCCATCCATGTCAAAGCAAATGGTGGGTATTTGTCATTTCTAGTGGCTGAGGAATATTCCACTGTATACATAGACCACATCTTCTCTATCCATCATCTTTCAATGGACAACGAGGCTCCCACCACAGTTTGCCTATCGTAGACATTGCTGCTATAAACGTCGGGGTGCAGGGGTCCCGGCGTTTCACTGCATCTGTATCTTTGGGTAAATCCCCAGCAGTGCAATTGCTGGATTGTAAGGTAGATCCATTTTTAACTCTTTGAGGACCCTCCACACAGTTTTCCAGAGTGGCTGCACCAGGTCACATTCCCACCAACAGTGCAGAGGGTTCTCCATTCTCCACATCCTCTCCAACATGTGTTGTCACCTGTCTTATTAATTTTCCCCATTCTCACTGGTGTGAGGTGGGATCTCATTGTGGTTTTGATTTGTATTTCCCTGGTGGCCAGTGATGCGGAGCATTTTCTCATGTGCTTGTTGGCCATGTGCATGTCTTCTTCGGTGAGATGTCTGTTCATGTCTTCTGCCCATCTCATGATTAGATTTTTCCTGCTTTGCTGTTGAGTCAAATAAGTTCTTTATAGATCTTGGATACTAGCCGTTTATCTGATACATCATTTGCAAATATCTTCTCCCATTCTGTAGGTTGTCTTGTAGTTTTGTTGACTGTTTCTTTTGCTGTGCAAAAGCTTCTTATCTTGATGAAGTCCCAATAGTTCGTTCTTGCTTTTGTTTTTCTTGCCTTCGTGGATGTATCTTGCAAGAAGTTGCTGTGGCCAAGTTCAGAAAGGGTGTTGCCTGTGTTCTCCTCTAGGATTTTGATGGATTCTTGTCTCACATTTAGATCTTTTATTCATTTGAGTTTATCTTTGTGTATGGTGTAAGAGAATGGTCTAGTTTCATTCTTCTGCATGTGAATGTCCAATTTTCCCAGCACCATTTATTGAAGAGACTGCCTTTTTTCCAATGGATGGTCTTTCCTGCTTTGTTGAATATTAGTTGACCATAGAGTTGAGGGTCCACTTCCTGATTCTCTATTCTGTTCCATTGATCTGTGTCCGTTTTTGTGCCAGGACCACGCTGTCTCGATGACCACAGCTTTGTAGTAGAACTTGAAATCCAGCATTTTGATGCCCCCAGCTCTGATTTGTTTTTTCAATATTCCCCTGGCTATTCGGGGAATATTCTGATTCCACACAAATCTTAAGATGATTTGTTCCAATTCTCTGAAGAAAGTCCATGGTATTTTGGTAGCGATTCCATTTAACGTGTACATTGCCCTGGGTAGCATTGACATTTTCACAATATTAATTCTGCCAATCCATGAGCATGGAATGTTTTTCCCTCTCTTTGCATCTTCCTCAATTTCTTGCAGAAGTGTTCTGTAGGGCTTAGGGTATAGATCCTTTACCTCTTTGGTTAGGTTTATTCCTAGGTATCTTATGCTTGGGGTGCAATTGTAAATGGGATTGACTCCTTCCTTTCTCTTTCTTCAGTCTCATTGTTAGTGTATAGAAATGCCACTGATTTCTGGGCATTGATTTTGTATCCTGCCACACTGCCGAATTGCTGTATGAGTTCCAGCAATCTTAGGGTGGAGTCTTTTGGGTTTTCTATGTACAGTATCATGTCATCTGAGAAGAAGGAGAGTTTGACGTCTTCTTTGCCAATTTGAATGCCTTTTATTTCTTTTGGTTGCCTGATTGCTGAGGCTAGGACTTCCAGTACTATGTTGAATAGCAGTGGTGAGAGTGGACATCCCTGTCTTGTTCCTGATCTTAGGGGAAAGGCTCCCAGTATTTCCCCATTGAGAAGGATATTTTCTGTGGGCTTTTTGTAGATGGCTTTTAAGATTCTGAGGAATGTTCCCTCTATCCCTACACTCTGAGGAGTTTTGATCAGGAATGGATGCTGTATTTTGTCAAATGCTTTCTCTGCATCTATTGAAAGGATACTATGCTTCTTGTTTTTTCTCTTGCTGATGTGATCTATTACATTGATTGTTTTACTAGTGTTGAACCAGCCTTGCATCCCAGGGGTAAATCCCACTTGGTTATGGTGAATAATCTTAATATACTGTTGAATCCTATTGGCTAGTATCTTGTTGAGAATTTTTGCATCTGTGTTTGTCAGGGATATTAGTCTATAATTTTCCTTTTTGGTGGGGTCGTTGTCTGATTTTGGAATTAAGGTGATGCTGGCCTCATAAAACGAGTTTGGAAGTATTCCATCTCTTTCTATCCTTCAGAACAGCTTTAGTAGAATAGGTATGTTTTCCTTTTTTTGTATTATTTCCTCCTTAAATGTTTGATAGAATCTCCCTGGGAAGCCATCGGGACCTGGACTTTTGTTTCTTGGGAAGTTTTTGATGACTGCTTCAGTCTCCTCGCTGGTAATTGGCTTGATCAGATTTTTATTTCTCCCTATTCCAGTTTTGGTAATTTGTGGTTTTCCAGATATGCACTCATTTCTTTTAGATTGCCTAATTTTTTGACATAGAGCTGCTCATAATACATTTTTAAAAACGTTTGTACTTCCTTGGTATTGGTTGTGATCTCTCCTCTTTCATGATTTATTAATTTGAGTCTTTTTTTCTTTTCTTTTTAAGAAGGCTGGCTAGAGATGTAGCTATGTTATTAATTCTTTCAAAGAACCGACTCCTGGTTTTGTTGATCTGTTCTACAGCTCTTCTGGTCTCTATTTCATTGAGTTCTTCTCGAATCTTTATTATGTCTCTTCTTCTGCTTGGTGTAAGTTTTACTTCCTGTTCTTTCTCCAATTCCTTTAGGTACGAGTTTAGCTTGTGTATTTGAGTTTTTTCCAATTTTTTGAGGGAGGCTTGTATTGCAATGTACTTCCCTTTTAGAACTGCTTTTGCTGTATCTCAAAGATTTTGAATGGTTGTATCTTCATTTCATTAGTTTCCATGAATCTTTTTAAGTCTTCTCTAATTTCCCAGGGGTTTTTCTAAAGATTTTATTTATTTATTAATGAAAGACATAGAGAGAGAGGCAGAGACACAGGATGAGAGAGAAGTAGACTCCCTGCAAGAAGCCTGATGTGGGACTCGATCCTGAACCCCAGGATCATGCCCTGAGCCAAGGGCAGATGTTCTATCACTGAGTCACACAGGCATCCCTCTAATATTCTGGTTGACCCTTTCATCTTTCAGTAGGATGCTCTTTAACCTCCTTGTGTTTGAGTTTCTTCCAAATTTATTCTGGTGATTGAGTTCTAGTTTCAAAAAATTGTGGTCTGTAAATATACAGAGGACAATCCTAATCTTTTGGTATCGGTTGAGACCTGATTTGTGACCCAGTATGTGGCCTATTCTGGAGAAAGTTCCATGCGCACTTGAGAAGAATATGTATTCAGTTGTGTTTGGATGGAAAGTTCTGTAAAAATCTGTGAAATCCATCTGGTCCAGTGTATCATTTAAGGCCCTTATTTCTTTGGTGATGTTCTGCTTAGAAAATCTATCATTCGCTGAAAGTGCCATGTTCAAGTCTCCTACTATTAGTGTATTGTTATCTAAGTGTCTCTTTACTTTAGTTATTAATTGATTGATATACTTGGCAGCTCCCACATTAGGGGCATAAATATTCATGATTGTTAGGTCTTCTTGATGGATAGACCCTTTAAGTATGACATAGTGTCCCTCTTCATCTTTTACTATAGTCTTTGGGATAAACTTTAATGTACCTGATATGAGGATTGCTACCCCTGCTTTCTTTGGATGACCATTTGAGAGGTAAATGGTTCTCTACCTCTTCATTTTCAGGATGGAGGTGTCCTTAATTCTAAAATGCATCTCTTGTAGACGGTATATAGATGGGTCTTGCTTTTTTTATTCAGTTCAAAACCCTGCATCTTTTGATGAGCTCATTTAGCCCATTCACATTCAGAGTTACTATTGAAAGAAATGAATTTAGTGTCATTGTTCCTATTCAGTCCCTGTTTTTGTGGATTATTTCTTTGAGCTGCCTCTTTCTTTTACAGGGTCCCCCTCAATATGTCTTACAGAGCTGGTTTAGTGGTCACATATTTTTTCAGTTTCTGCCTATCTTGGAAGCTCTTGATCTCTCCTTCTATTCTGAATGAGACCCTTGCTGGGTAACGTATTCTTGGCTGCATGTTCTTCTCATTTAGGACCCTGAATATATCCTACCAGCCCTTTCTGGCCTGCCAGGTCTCTGTGGAGAGGTCTGCTGATAATCTACTATTTCTCCTCAAATAAGTTAAGGATTGCTTGTCTCTTGCTGCTTTAATGATTTTCTCTTTATCTTTGGAATTTGCAAGTTTCACTATTACATGTTGGGGTGTTGAACAGTTTTTTTTTTTTTTATTTTGGGGGTCATCCTATCTCCTGGATCTGAATGCCTGTTTCCTTCACCAGATTAGGGAAGTTCTCAGCTATGATTTGTTCCAATATACTTTGTGGTGCTCTTTCTCTCAGCCTCTTCTGGAATCCCAATTATATGTATATTCCTCCTTCTCAAACTATCATTTTTTCCCCAAGCCTTTCCTCATGGGCTCTTAATTGTTTTTCTCTTTTTTCCTCAATTTTTTTCCTTAGCATCATGTTGTCTTCTATTTCACTCACTCTCTCTTCCACCTCACTAACCCTAGCAGTTAGGACCTCCAGTTTGGATTGCATCTCTTTTAATTGATTTTTTATTTCAGCCTGATTAGATCTCAATTCTGCAGTAATAAAGTCTCTAGAGTCCTTCATGCTTTTTTCCAGAGCCACCAGTAGCTTTATAATTGTGCTTCTGAATTGACTTTATGACATTGTATTGAAATCCAAATTCTGTAACTCTGTGGCAGAAAGTACTGTTTCTGATTCTTTCTTTTGAGGTGACTTCTTACTTCTACTCATTTTGTCCAGTGCAGAGTGGCTGTATGAGCAGGCTGAGTCAAGAATATCAAACACAACCTAAGTAAAATACACCCTAGATGATTCTGAAGAGGTCAGAGACGAGAAAATAAAAGAAAACGAACAGAACAAAATAAAACAAAAGAACCACTAAAGTGAAAAACAAAATTTAAAACAAAGCAGTAAAAATACAAGGCCAAAAATCACAAAGGAGGAGAAAAAAGAAAAAGGTAAAGAAAAGAGGAAAAAAGTGGGGGTGGAGGATGGTGGTGGTGAGGAAGTGGTAGTGGAGAGAAAACCTAGTCTACGTGAGGGGTCCTAGAGAGTGATACTCTTGGCTCTGAGTATATTTTGTTCTGTATGTTAGAAGATGCTCAATCCCAAATTTACATAAATCAGCAATACTTATATAAAGCCCAAATATTTACCACAAAAACATAAACAAGATAAAAGAAAGGGGCAGAATGGGGAGGAAGAAAGAATATAATCTCACAGAATAAACCAGAAAGCATTCCACTTGGTTCTGGGTGCATGCTGGTCATGTTTTAGAAGGCACTAACTTCCACTATTGTAGAACAAAACAAGGCAGAAAAAAACAAAAAACAAAAACCTATATTTCATATATCTACCAAGATTAAATTGAATACGTTGAAGGGAATCCAGAAGTGAAAAATATATCAAAGACGTGTAATTGTAGAGATATGAAAGTCAAAAGGAAAAAAAAACTTTAAAATGAAGAACTGGTAAAATACTCTAGCCAATGTGGGAAAGGAAAAAATATTGGAAATTTTTAGTCTGATATAAAAATGAGTCATAATGGGAAAGGGGAGGGGAAGAAAAAGAAAAGGGGGACCCTCTAGTTCTACATACTATTTTCCTTCAATTTTCCTTTGGTCCTGGAGCTTTCCAGCACTGCCTAGTCAATAAACTTGCTCTTCCCTTGTTCTTCCAGCTGATCTTCTGGGAGAGAGTCCACTGTGTGGATTCTCAGGTGTCTGTGCTGGTGAGAGCTGCCCCGCCCCCAGCTCAGTGTGAGCGCTTTCTCCTGTGAGGCCTGTGTTCCCTGGAGGCCCCGCCTCTCCCAGACACAAGGTGAAACAAGGAAGAAAAACAACAATGGTGGCGGCCAGAATTCCAGCTCTGGAGGCAGCTCCCTGTGAGTAACTAACCACAGTCTCCCCATCCACGCTGGCCTAGATGCTCCCGGGGCAAGGGCAGGTGCACTGATCTGGACAGCTTGCAGGGTGCCCAGGGGCAGAGAGTTCTCACTGTCCTGTGCCCTCCCTGCTTCTGCCAGTCCCAGGGGAATGCAGGATCGCTGGCTTTGTCTGCTTTGGCACACTGGGATCCAGGGCCCTGTGCCACTAGACTAGCGCTCCTGGGGACCACCTCTCCCAAAGGGAATGGAGGACAGCCACCTCCACCCAGAGGTGGTCCGCCTAACCAACTGGCTTCTTCCAAATGCCCCAGAGAGTTTGTGGCCCTCCAGCCTTTTACCAATAATGGACCGCAGTTTTCTGTGATATTTCCCCAGGGCACCCCTCCTCTTATAGTGACTCCTGGAATCTTGAGGCTTCACTACCCCTCCTGAGATTTTCCCTGATTTCCCTACTAAGCACTTTTCCATCAGGGAAAACTCTGGTGAGGATTTTTAAAGTTCCCGCTTCGCAGTGGTTGAGCTTTCCTGCCCAAGACGCTTTCACTGCTCTGCTTTAGCCTGGCTACTCAGTTACCCTCCCCCACTTTTTTTTTTCATCTTCCTGACTTGTTAAAAGCAGAAACTTTTCTCTCTGTAGCATTTCACCTGTTCTCTCTTTAAATCTCAGGTCGAATTCATAGGTGTTCAGGATGTTTTGCAGGTTATCTAGGTAAGTTTGTAGGACCAGGTGAGTGAGGACCCTATTCCTCCACCCTCTTGCCCCCTTCCAGATACTTTCTTTAAAAAAGAAGAAAACAAAGAAAGAAAACCAACAAGGAAACACTGGGTTTGAGTGATACACTGGGCCAGATGAACTTAATAGATATATTCAGAACATTTCATCCTAAAGCAATAGAATACACATTCTTCTCAAATGCAGATGGGACATTCTCCAGAGTAGATAATGTACCTGATCAAAATGAGCCCTCAACAAGTACAAAAGGATTGAGATCATATGATGCATATTTTCAGACCACAACACTATGAAACTTGAAGTCAACCACAAGAAAAAATTTGGAAAGACCACAAATATATAGAGGTTAAAGAGCATCCTATTAAGTAATGAATGGGTTAAGCAGGAAATAGAGAGCAAATAAAAAATTTCATGGAAGCAAATGAAAATGGAAACTGGTAACCAAACCTTTGGTATGCAACAAAGACAGTTCTAAGAGGGAATATATTCTACTACAGGCCTACCTCAAGAAGCAAGAAAAGCCTCAAAGACACAACCTAAATTTATGCCTAAAAGAGCTACAAAAGGGACAGTAATGATAGGCTAGTGAAAGCAGAAGAAGGGAAATAATAACGATTATGGCAGAAATAAATGACATAGAAAAAAAGAAAGGAAAGCAAAACATTAGAGCCTATCAACAAAACTAAAGACTGGTCCTTCAAAAGAATTAATAACATTGATAAACCCCCTTAGAGAGACTTAGCAAAAAAAAAAAAAAAAGGAGAAACGATCCAAATAGATAAAGTTACAAATGAAAGATGAGAGATCACAAATAATAGCTCAGAAATACAATTACAATAGAAAACTATGAAAAGCTGCACTCCAGCAAACTGCAAAATCTGGAAGAAATGGACAAATTCCTAGAAACTTGCAAACTACTAAAAGTGAAAAAATAAGAAATAGAAATTTTGAAAAGACCCACAACAAGCAAAAAAATTGAAACAGTAATCAAAAAATTTGCAATGAACAAAATCCTGGGCCTGTTGACTTCCAAAGGGAATTCTACCAAACATTTAAAAAAGAGTCAATACCTATTCTTTCCAAACTGTTCCAAAAAGTAGAAATGGAAGGAAAACTTCCAGACTCATTCTATGAAGCTAGCATTGCCTTGATTCCTAAACCAAACAAATACCCTACTTAAAAAAAATTGCATGCAAATATTCCTGGTGTACATGGATGCAAAAATTTTCATTATCATTTTCACCAGTACATTAAAAGAATTATTCACCATGATCAACTGAGATTTATTCCTGGGCTGCAAGAGTGGTTCAATGTCTACAAATTAATCAGTAGGATACACCATGTTAATAAAAGAAAGGATATGAATGATACGATCCTCTCAATAGCTGCAGAAAACGCATTTGATAAAGCACAGCATCCATTCTTGATAAAAATTCTCAACAGGGCACCTGGGTGGCGCTCAGTGGTTGAGCACCTGCCTTTGGTTCAGAGTGTGATTCCAGGGGCCCGGGATCGAGTCCCACATCAGACTCTCTGCAGGGAGTATGCTTCTCCCTCTGCCTATGTCTCTGCCTCTGTGTGTGTGTGTGTCTCAAATAAATAAATAAATAAATAAATAAATAAATAAAATACTTTTTAAAACACTCTCAAGAAAGTAGGGATGGATGGAACATAGTTCAACATCATAGGGGCCACATATGAAAGACAAATAGTTAATATCATCATCAGTGTGGAAAAACGGAGATCCTTTCCCCTAAGGTCAGGAACAAGACAGAAATGTCCACCCTCACCATCCCTATTTAACACAATACTGGAAATCTTAGCCTCAGCAATCAAACAACAAAAATAATTAAAAGGCATTCAAATTGACCAGGAAGAAGTCAAACTATCACTATTTGGAGGTGACATGATACTCTGTGTAGAAAACCTAAAAGATTCCACCAAAAAAAAAAAAAATGATAACTGATAGAAGAATTCAGCAAAGTTGCAGGATATATAATCAACATGCAGAAATCTGTTGCATTTCTAGGAGGGAAGATGATGGAAGAGTAGAGGACCTCATTTCATCTGGTCCCTTGAATTCAGCTAGCTAGCTATCAAATCACTCTAAACACCTGTCAATTCGACCTGAGATCTAAGAAAAGGGTTGCGGCAATTCTACAAATAGAAAAGTGACCACTTTGTGCAAGGTGGAAGGTGCAGATACGTGAAGGTGAGTGGATATATCAGAAGGTAAACTGCGGGGGGTGGCGGAGGAGGGAGACTGTTAAGGCAGCTAGGGGAGGTGATATAGCAGCGAGTGCAAAATTAGAACTTTCAGAAGTCTGCTCTGTGGAGGGACAGCACTCTGCCTGAAAGGTGCTCAGGTGGAAAAGCAGGGCAAAATCCTAAGTGGGACAATGTAGTCTCAGGATCCCTGGGGTCACAGAAAGAGCAGGGATGCCTGAGTGCAGCACAGTTCCTAAGCATTGGAGCAGAGAAGCTGGCTACCATCAATGAGCCAGGGGAGGGTTCTCAGCTTTCTGTTGCCATAAACCACAAACTGTGGCACCATCAGGCAACTGCTGTCCAAGCAGGGGCCCAGCAAGTGATAGAAATGCAGCAAGACCCTCCTGTCCCCAGAAGAAACAGCAGGGCTGTGTGCATGATCCAGTGATCATTCTAAGAACAGGGGCCCAGAAAGTGGTAGAACCACAATGAGACCCATCTCCTTCCCCAAAGAGGACTGGTGTGGCTGTGCAATCTAGGAGTCTGCAGTTTGGCACACACAAAAGTGATTGCCTGCTTATCCCTGAGGGTGCAGTGGAGAGCGGAGGCCACGATCTTTCAACTCTAGGCTGGAGATTGGGGTGCCACCATTGTTATTTTAATTTTTTCTTCGTCCAAGGCAGCTTGGAAATCCTTCAGGGAATGAAAGCCACATAGAGCAACCCAAAGCACGTTACCCTGCCCCAGCCCCCTGGCAAGAGGTGGTGCAACTTTGCCCAGGCAGACACCTGAGAATCAGTGCAAGAGGCCCCTCCCCAGGAGACCAACAGGAACATCAGGCTAATACCAAATTTACAGATCACCCAGAACTGAAAAACTCTTGTACTAGGAGAAAATAGTATATAGAATTCGAGATTTTTTCTTACGATTCTTTAGTCTTTCGGTTTGAATTTTTTTCTCTTTTCCTTTTTATCTTTATCAACTAGTTTCTTGTTTCATCAACTCTTTTAAAGACATTTTTAAATTTTCATTTTTATTTACATTTTCTAGGAATATTCTTCATTTTTGGCTTCCTTTCACTATATTCGAATTTATTTTTGTATAAATATAAGTTTTTTCTTTCCTTACAATTTTGGGACTAGTGTCTTCTAACAAACAGACCAAAATATACCCAAGACCAAGTGTATCACCCTATTTTTCCACATATTAGATTATATTCTTTTTTCCCCTCTTTTTGGTTTCTGATTTCTTCAGATTTGTCTAATGTATATTTTGCTGAGGAAGCGGTTGATATTTTTTATTTTTTACTCCCATTCATCTATTCTTCTCTGGACAAAATGACTAGAAGGAGAAATTCACAACAGAAGAAAGAACCAGAGGTAATACTCTGTCATAGATTTAATCTATGGATATAATTAAGATGTCAGACCTGGAATTCAGAATAACAATTATAAAGATACTAGCTGGGCTTTAGAAAGCATAAAAGACACTAGAGAATTCCTTAGTGCAGAAATAAAAGAACTAAAATTTAATCAGGCTGAAATTAAAAATACTTTAACTGAGATGCAATATAAAATGGATGCTCTAATGGCTTGCGTAAATGAGGCAGAAAAAGAGTCAGTGACATAGAAAACAAAATGATGGAAAGTAAGGAAGTTGAGGAAAAGAGAGAAAAGCAACTACTGGATCATAAAGGAATGCTTCAAGAAATCAGTGGTACCATAAAGCAAAACTATTAGAATAATTGGGGTCCCAGAGGAATAAGAAAGAGAGAAAGAGGGACAGAAGATACATTTGAGCAAATTATAGCTTAGAACTTCACTAATCTGGGGAAGGAAACAGGTATTCAAGTCCAAAAGGCACAGAGAACTCCCTTCAATATCAATAAAAATATGTCAACACCTTGCCATATAGTAGTGAAGCTGGCAAATTTCAGAGATAAAGAGAAATCCTGAAAGCAGCTTGAGACAAGAGGTCCTTAACCTATGTGGGAAGAAACATTAGACTGGAAGCAGATTTATCGACAGAAACCTGCATGGCAAGAGAGGACTGGGGTGATATATTTAAGATACTAAATGAGAAAAACATGCAGCCAAAAATACTTTATCTACAAGGCTGTCAATCAGCATGGAAGGAGAGATGAAGAGTTCCAGGAAAAACAGAAACTAAAACTAATTTGTGATCATTAAACCAGCCCTGCAACAAACATTAAAGGGGATCCTGTAAGCAAAGAGAGAGCCCAAAAGTAACATAGACCAGAAAGAAACAGAGACAATTTACAGAAATAGTGACTTTACAGGGAATACAATGGCACTAAAATCATATATTTTAATAGTTACTCTGAATGTAAATGGACTACATGCTACACTCAAAAGACACAGGGTATCAGATTGGGTTTAAAAAGCAAGATCCATTTGTATGCTGTCCACAAGAGATTCATTTTAGACCCAAAGACACCTCCAGATTTGTATGCTAATGGACAACAAAAGAAAGCTGGAGTAACAATCCTTATATCAGGCAAACTAGATTCTAAACCAACAACTATAAAAAGAGATGAAGAGGAACACTATATCATAATTAAAAGGTCTAACAAGAAGATCTAACAATTATAAATATTCATGCTCCTAACTTGGGAGCAACTAATTATATAAACCAATTAATAACAAAATTAAAGAAACACATTGATCCTAATATAATAGTACAGGGACTTTAATTTCCTGAATGATTACTATGTGCCAGGGCCTGGCTATGTACTTTAGATGTGTTTTCTTTTTTTAAGATTTTATTTATTTATCCATGAGAGACAGAGAGAGAGAGAGAGAGAGAGAGAGAGAGAGGCAGAGACACAGGAAGAGGGAGAAGCAGGGATCCCTGGGTGGCGCAGCGGTTTGGCGCCTGCCTTTGGCCCAGGGCGCGATCCTGGAGACCCGGGATCGAATCCCACATCAGGCTCCCAGTGCATGGAGCCTGCTTCTCTCTCTGCCTGTGTCTCTGCCTCTCTCTCTCTCTCTCTCTCTCTCTCTCTCTGTATGACTATCATAAATAAATAAAAATTAAAAAAAAAAAAAAGAAGAGGGAGAAGCAGGCTCCATACAGGGAGCCCGACATGGAATTTGATCCCGGGTCTCCAGGATCAGGCCGTCAGCTGAAGGCAGCGCTAAACCACTGAGCCACTGGGCTGCCATAGTAGAGGGACTTTAACATCCCACTCACAGCAATGGACGGAACATCTAAGCAGATCAACAAGGAAACAAGGGCTTTGAATGACACACTGGACCAGATAGACTTCACAGATATAGTCAGAGCATTTCATCCTAAAACAACAGAATACACATTCTTCTCAAGTGCACATGGAACATTCTCCAGACTAGATCACATACTGGGTCACAAATCAGGTCTCAACTAGTACCAAAGGACTGGGGTCATTCCCTACATATTTTCATACAACAATACTTTGAAACAATATATGAAAAGCCCACAGCAAATATCATTCTCAGTGGAGAAAAACTGAGACCTTTTCCCCTAAGATCAGGAACAAGACAGGGATGTCCACTCTCACCATCGCTATTCAACATAGTACTAGAAGTCCTAGCCTCAGCAATCGGGCAACAAAAGAAATAAAAGGCATTCAAATTGTCAAAAAAGACGTCAAACTCTCCCTCTTCACAGATGACATGATACTGTACATAGAAAACCCCAAAGCCTCCACCCTAAGATTGCTGGAACTCATACAGCAATTCGGCAGTGTGGCAGGATACAAAATCAATGCCCAGAAGTCAGTGGCATTTCTATACACTAACAATGAGACAGAAGAAAGAGAAATTAAGGACTGGATCCCATTTATAGTTGTGCCAAAAACCATAAGATACCTAGAAATCAACCTAACCAAAGAGATAAAGGATCTATACTCTAAAAACTACAGGACATTTCTGAAAGCAATTGAGGAAGACACAAAGAGATAGAAAAACATTCATGCTCATGGATTGGAAGAACAAATATTGCTAAAATGTCTATGCTACCCAGAGCAATTTACACACCCAGTGCAATCCCTATCAAAATCCCATTGACATTTTTCACAGAGCTAGAACAAATAATCCTAAAATTTGTATGAAACAAGAAAATGCCCCAAATAGCCAGAGGAATGTTGAAAAAGAAAACCAAAGCGGGGGCATCACAATGCCAGACTTCAAGCGCTATTACAAAGCTGTGATCATCAAGACAGTAGGTGTTGTTACAAAAACCAACACATAGATCAATAGAACAGAATAGAGAACACAGAAATGTACGCTCAACTCTATGGTCGACCAATATTTGACAAGGGAGGAAAGACTATCCAATGGAAAAAGACAATCTCTTCAATAAATGGTGTTGGGAAAATTGGGCAGCCACATGTAGAAACATGAAACTGGACCATTTTCTTATACCATACACAGATAAACTCAAAATGGTGAAAGACCTCAATGTGAGAGAGGAATCCATCAAAATCCTAGAGGACAACATATGCAACAATGTCTTTGACCTCAGGAACAGCAACTTCTTGCTAGACACATCTCCAAAGGCAAGGAAAACAAAATCAAAAATGAACTTTTGGGAATCATCAAGATTAAAATTTTTGCACAACAAAGGAAATAGTCAACAAAACTAAGAGGCAACCTATTTAACAGGAGAAAATATCTGCAAATGACATCATATAAAGGGCTAGTATCCAAGGTCGACAAAGAACATATCAAATTCAACACCCCCAAAACAAATAATTCAGTTAAGAAATAGGCAGAAGATATGAACAGACAATTCTTCAAGAAGACCTAAAAATGGTCAACAGACACCTGAAAAAATGTTCCACATTCCTTGGTATCAGGGAAACTCAAATCAAAACCACAATGAGATATCACCTCACACTGGTCAGAATGGCTAGAATTAACAAATCAGGAAATACCAGGTAGTGGTGAGGGTGTGGAGAATGGGGAACCTTCTTACATTGTTGGTGGGAATGCAAGCTGGTGCATCCACTCTGGAAAACAATATAGAGGCCCATCAAGAAGCTAAAAATAGAGCTACACTATGACCCAGCAATTGCACTACGGTGTATTTACTCCAAAGATACAAGTGGAGTGATCTGAAGGGGCACCTTCGGATGTTCACAGCAGTAATGTCCACAATAGCCAAACTGCGGAAGAAGCCATGATGTCCTTTGACAGATGATGTGGTGTATATACAATGGAATATTACTCAGCCATCAGAAAGGATGAAATCTTACCATTTACATCAACATGGATGGAACTGGAGGATATTATGCTGAGTGGAGTAAGTCAATCCCAGAAAGAAAATTATCATTCAGTTTCACCCATATAAGGAATATAAGAAACAGTGCAGAGGATCATACAGGACGGGAGGGACAAACAGAATGGGAAGAAATCAGAGAGGTAAAGAAACAATGACAGACTCTTAAACTATAGGAAAGAAACTGATGGTTTCTGGAGGGGTGTGGGTGAACGGATAGGGTAACTGGATTATGGACATTAAGGAGAGCATGTGATGTGTCGGGCACTGGGTGTTAAATGTGATTGAAGAATTGCTGAACTCTACTGGGTCTGAAATTAATGATGCTCTATGTGTTCATTAATTGAATTTAAATATAAAAAAGAAACCTTTTGCATTCCTATACAGCAATAATGAAGCAGCAGAAAAAGAAATCATGGAGTAAATCCCATTTACAATTGTACCAAAAGCATAAGATATACCTAGGAATAAACATAACTGAAGGAGTAGAGGATCTGTACTCTGACAACTACAGATCACTTCCGAATGAAATTAAAGAGAGCACAAAGAAATAGAAAAACATTGCATGCTCATGGATTGGAATAACAAAAATTATTAAAATGTCTACACCACCCAAAGTAATCTTCACATTTAATGCAATCCCTTTCTAAATACCACCAGCATTTTTCATAAAGCAAAAACAAATATTTTTGAAATCACAAAAGACAAAATTTTTGAAATCACAAAAGACTCAAAATAGCCAAAGTAATCCTGAAAAAGAAATAACAAAAATGGAGACATCTCAATTCCAGATTTCAAGCTTTATTACAATGCTATAGTGATCAAGACAGTATGGTACTGGCACAAAAACAGACACATGGGTCAAAGGAACAGAACCAGGAACCCAGAAATGGAACCACAGTTATGTGGTCAACTAATATTTGACAAAGGAGGAAAGAATATCCAATGGGAAAATAGTCTCTTTAACAAATGATGCTGGGAAAATCGGACAGCCACATGCAGAACTGTCCATCTAGGTGACTTTCTTATGCATAGATGACAATAAATTTAAAATGGATGAAATAACTGAATGTAGATCAGAAATCATCAAAATCTTAGAGGATAACACAGGTGGCAATCTCGGTGATCTGGACCACAGCAACTTCTTACTACACACATCACTGAAGGCAAAAGAAAACTGAAAATGAACTACTGGGATTTCATAAAGATAAAAAGATTCTGCACAGTGAAGGAAACCACAAAACTACAAGACAACCCTCAGAATGGAATATATTTGCAAATGACATATCTAATTAAGGGTCACTATCCAAAATCTATAAAAAAAATCTACAAGTACCTACCATTTGCTTCGACGTGGATAGAACTGGAGGGTATGATGCTGAGTGAAGTAAGTCAATCGGAAAAGGACAAGCATTGTATGGTTTCATTCATTTGGGGAATATAAAAATTAGTGAGAAGGAATAAAGGGAAAGGAGAGAAAATGAGTGAAAATATCAGTGAGGGTGACAAAACATGAGAGACACCTAACTCTGGGAAATGAACAAGGGGTGATGGAAAGGGAGGTGGGCAGGGGGTTGGGGTGACTGGGTGACGGGCACTGAGGGGGGCACTGGATGGGATGAGCACTGGGTGTTATGCTAAATGTTGGCAAATTGAACTCCAATAAATAAATAAATAAATAAATCTATAAAGAACTTATTAATGCAACATCCAAAAAAAACTAATAATCCAGTTATGGAACAGGTGAAAGACCTAAGTAGACACTTTTCCAAAGAAGAACCCCAGATGGCTAACAGACACATAGAAAGATGCTCAACGTCAGGGAAATACACATCAAAACCATGATGAGAACCACCTTGCACCTGTCAGAATGGCTAAAGTCAACAACACAAGGAACCCTGCTTTTGGTAAGGATGTGGAGAAAGGGGAGCCCTCCAGCCTGTTGGTGTGAATGCAAACTAGTAGGGACGCTCTGGAGATCGCTCACGAAGTTCAAAATAGAGCTGCCCTGTGATCCAGCAGTTTCACTACGAGGTACTTACCCAAAGGGTGCAAAAACACAGAATCAAAGGAGTACAGGCACCCCAAAGCTTACTGCAGCATTACCAACTCTGGAGAGAGCCCAGATGTCCATCAATGATCAATGGATAAAGAAGATGTGCTGTAGGGATCCCTGGGTGGCGCAGCGGTTTGGCGCCTGCCTTTGGCCCAGGGCGCGATCCTGGAGACTCGGGATCGAATCCCACGTCGGGCTCCCGGTGCATGGAGCCTGCTTCTCCCTCTGCCTGTGTCTCTGCCTCTCTCTCTCTCTGTGACTATCATAAATAAATAAAAATTTAAAAAAAAAATAAATAAATAAAAAATAAAAAAAAATAAAAAAAAATAAAAAATAAAAAAAAAAGAAGATGTGCTGTAGATACCAGGGACTTTACTCAGCCATCAAAATAATGGAATCTTGCCATTTGCAGCAAGGTAGATGGAGCTGGAGGGTGTCATACTAAGTGGAACAAGTCCATCAGAGAAAGACAAACACCATATGATCTCGGTCAGGCGTGAAATTTAAGAGACAAAACAGATGAACATATGATAAGGGGGGAAATGAAGGGAAAGAGGAAAACAGACCATCAGAGACTGGAATGTGGATGGTGGGGCAAGCTGGCGCAGGAGCAGGGTCCTCACCACACCTGGCCCCCAGCTCACCTGGATGACTTTCACACCATCCTGAGCACCTGCAAATCCGACCTAAGATGTAGAGAGAACAGACAGATGCTACAGAGAGAAGGGTTTTCGCTTCTAACAAGGTGGGAAGGTGGAAAAGAATAAGACAAAAAAGAATCAAGTGAGGGTGGGGCATGAAGAACCGGGCCGAGGGGGCGGGGCCTCGGGGACAGGAGAGCCCCGCCCCGGAGAGGTGGGAACTTTAACTTTGCACTGGATTCTTCCGGGAGGGAAAGGTTCTCATCAGAGAACTCGGGCGGGACTGCAGGGGGGGCGGGGTCACCTCCAGTCCCCAGGGTACCTGTTAGAGGAGGGGCGCCCAGAGGGAGCGCACCCACACACCGCAGCTGGTCTGGGTAAGGGCTGGAGCGCACACCAGGGGGGCCTCGGGGAGAAGCTGCGGCGGCGGGGGGGGGGGGGGGGGGGGTCCGGGGGAAGAGGCTGCGCCCTGCTGCCTTCGGGAGCATGATTCCAGCAGTACAGGTCCCGGATCCCAGGGCGCCGGGGGACACAGCCCAGGATCCTGCCCTCCCACCGGGTTGGGGGACCCTCCTGCCACCAGGTGCCCCCAGGGGATGGGGGAGGGCACAGGACAGTGAGGATGTTCCTGCCCCCAGGCACCCCCCATTTGTGCAGGTCAGCGCCCCCCGCCACCCCGGGAGCATCCAGGCCAGTGTCCACTGGGAGCTGAGGGAGTTACTGCGGGAGCTGACTCTAGGGCTGGAGAGCTGGCCGCCCAGCTGGAGAGCTGGCCAACCACCGTGTGGTTGTTCATCCTGGTGTCACCCTGTGCCTGGGAGGGGGCGGCCCCAGGGAACAGAAGTCTCCCGGGATACACAGCTCTCACTGAGCCCGGCACCTGGCAGGGGGGGCGGGCAGCTCACCCAGGTGCACGCACCTGAGAATCAGACAGCAGCCCATCCCACAGAAGACCAGCTGGAAGGACAGAGGAAGAGCAAGTTCTTGACCAAACAGCCCTGGGAAGTTCCAGAAGTCCAGTGATTTACAGCATATAGAACCAGAGGGTGCCCTTCCGACTTTTTCCCCTTTTTCCAGTACAACTCGTTTTTATATCAGACTATAAATTTCCAATTTTTTTCTCTTTTCCCACCTTAACTACAATATTTTACCACCTCTTCATTTTTAAGTTTCTTCCTTTTTGACTTTCACATATCTACAATTACGGGTCCTAGATATATTTTCCACTTCTAGATTGCCTTCAACATACTCAATTCAGTTTTGGAGATACACAAGATATACTTTTTTGTTTTGTATTTTTTGTTCTCTGTGTCTCATTTTGTTCTCCAATGGCAGAAGGTAATACCTTCTAAAACATGACCAGCATGCACCCAGACCAAGTACAACACTGTGCTGGTTCATTCTGTGAGATTATATTCTCTCTTCATTCCCATACTGCCCCCCTCTTTTATCTCATTTATGTTTTTGTGGTCAATGTTGGGGCTCTCTACAAGTATTTCTGGTTTATATAAATTTGAGCATATTCTAACATACAGACCTTAATAAACTCAGAACCAAGAGGATCACCCTCTAGGACCCCTCAGGTAGACTACATTCTTCCTCCACTACAAATTCTTCACCACCACCATCTCCCAGCCCCCCCCCCCACTTTTTCTACTCTTTCTTTTTTCTTTTTTCTTCTTAACTTTTGCTTTTTCTCTCTTCTTGTATCTTTTTTTCTTTTTTTTATTCTTCTTTGGGATTCGTGGCCTTTTATTACTACTTTGTTTTAAAATGTGTTTTTCAGTTTAGTGGTACTTTTGTTTTATTTCATTCTGATCTTTGTTTTCAATTTCAGGTCTCTGACCTAGTCAGAATCATCTAGGGTAAAATTTACTTAGGTCGTGGTTGATATTCTTGACTCAGCTCGGTCATACAACCACTCTGCACTGAGCAAAATGAGTAGAAAGAAGAACTCACCACAAAAGAAAGAAGCAGAAACAGTACTCTCTGCCACAGAGTTACAGAATATGGATTTCAATTCGATGTCAGAAAGCCAATTCAGAAGCACAATTATAAAGCTACTGGTGGCTCTGGAAAAAAAGCATAAAGGAATCAAGAGATATCATGACTGCAGAATTTAGATCTAAACAGGCAAAAATTAAAAATCAATTAAATGAGATGCAATCCAAATTGGAGGTCCTAACGGTGAGGGTTAATGAGGTGGAAGAAAGAGTGACATAGAAGACAAGTTGATGGCAAGGAAGGAAGCTGAGGAAAAAAAAAGAAAATTTATTAAAAGACCATGAGGAAAGATTAAGGGAAGTAAATGATAGCCTCAAAAGGAAAAATCTACGTATAATTGGGGTTCCAGAAAGCTCCAACAGGGACAGAGGACCAGAAAGTGTATTGAACAAATCATAGCTGAGAACTTCCTTAATTTGGGGAGGTAAATTCAGATCCAGGCAATCAGATCCAGGAGATAGAGAATATGACCCCCAAAATCAATAAAAACCGTTCAACACCTCAACATATAATAGTGAATCTTGCAAATTCCAAAGATAAAGAGAAAATCATTAAAGCAGCAAGAGACAAGCGATCCCTAACTTATATGGGAAGAAATATTAGATTAACAGAAGACCTCTTCACAGAGACCTGGCAGGCCAGAAAGGGCTGGCAGGATATAGTCAGGGTCCTAAACGAGAAGAACATGCAGCCAAGAATACATTACCCAGCAAGGCTCTCATTCAGAATAGAAGGAGAGATCAAGACCTTCCAAGATAGGCAGAAACTGAAATAATATGTGACCACCAAACAAGCTCTGCAAGACATATTAAGGGGGACCCTGTAAAAGAAAGAGGCAGCCCAAAGAAATAATCCACAAAAACAGGGACTGAATAGGTATTACGAGGACACTAAATTCATTTCTTTCAATAGTTACTCTGAACATGAATGGGCTTAATGATCCCATCAAAAGGCGCAGGGTTTCAGACTGGATAAAAAAGCAAGACCCAAAAAAAAAAAAAAAAAAAAAAGCAAGACCCATCTATTTGCTGTCTACAAGAGGCTCATTTTAGACCTAAGGACACCTCCAGCCTGAAAATGAAAGGTTGGAGAAACATTTACCTCTCAAATGGTCCTCCAAAGAAAGCAAGGGTAGCCATCCTCATATCAGATAAATTAAGATTTATCCCAAAGACTATAGTAAAAGATGAAGAGGGACACTATATCATACTTAAAGTGTCTATCCAAAAATATGACCCAACAATCATGAATATTTATGCCCCTAATGTGGGAGCTGCCAAGTATACCAATCAATTAACCAAAGTAAAGACATACTTAGATAATAATACACTAATAGTAGGAGACTCTAACAGAGCTCTTTCTGAAAATGACAGATCTTCTAAGCACAACATCACCAGAGAAACAAGAGCTTTAAATGATACACTGGACCAGATGGATTTCACAGACATTTACAGAACTTTACGTCCAAACGCAACTGAATACACATTCTTCTCAAGTGCACACGGAACTTTCTCCAGAATAGACCACATACTGGGTCACAAATCAGGTCTCAACCAACCAAAAGATTTGGATCATCCTCTGCATATTTTCCGACCACAATGCCTTGAAACTAGAACTAAACCACAAGAAGAAATTTGGAAGAAACCTCTAGTGGAAGTTAAAGAGAATCCTACTATAAGATGAAAGGGTCAACCAGGAAATTAGAGAAGAGTTAAAAAGATTCATGGAAACTAATGAAAATGAAGATACAACTGTTCAAAATCTTTGGGATACAGCAAAAGCAGTCCTAAGAGGGAAATATATCACAATACAAGCCTCCCTCAAAAAACTGGAAAAAATTCAAATACACAAGCTAATCTTACACCTAAAGGACTGGAGAGAGAACACCAAATAAAACCTACACCCAGCAGAAGAAGAAGAGAGTTAATAAAGATTTTAGCAGAACTCAATGAAATAGAGACCAAAAGAACTGTAGAACAGATCAACAAAACCAGGAGTTGGTTCTTTGAAAGAATTAATAAGATAGATAAACCATTAGCAGTCTTATTAAAAAGAAAAAAGACTCAAATTAATAAAATCATGAATGAAAGAGGAGAGATCACAACCAAGGAAGTACAAACAATTTTAAAAACGTATTATGAGCAGCTATAGGCAATTAATTAGGCAGTCTAGAGGAAATGGATGCATTTTTGGAAAACCACAAATTACCAAAACTGGAACAGGAAGAAATAGAAAACCTGAACAGGCCAATAACCAGGGAGGAAATTGAAGCAGTCATCAAACACCTCCCAAGACACAAAAGTCCAGGTCCAGATGGCTTCCCAGGGGGATTCTATCAAATGTTTAAAGAAATAATACATATTCTACTAAAGCTGTTCCAAAGTATAGAAAGGGACGGAATACTTCCAAACTCGTTCTATGAGGCCAGCATCACCTTGATTCCAAAACCAGACAAAGACCCCATCAAAAAGGAGAATTATAGACCAACATCCCTGATGGACACAGATGCAAAAATTCTCAACAAGATACTATCCAATAGGATCCAACAATACATTAAGAAGATTATTCACCATGATCAAGTGGGATTTATCCCCAGGATGCATGGCTCCTTCAACAGTCATAAAACAATCAACATGATAGATCACATCAACAAGAGAAAAAACAAGAACCATATGATCCCCTCAATAGATGCAGAGAAAGCATTTGACAAAATACAGCATCCATTCCTGATCACAACTCTTCAGAGTGTAGGGATAGAGGGAACATTCCTCAGAATCTTAAAAACCATCTATGAAAAGCCCATAGCAAATATCCTTCTCAATGGGGAAACACTGGGAGCCTTTCCCCTAAGATCAGGAACAAGACAGGGATGTCCACTCTCCCCACTGCTATTCACCATAATACTAGAAGTCCAAGCCTCAGCAATCAGACAACAAAAAGAAATAAAAGGCATTCAAATTGGCAAAAAAGAAGTCAAACCCTCCGTCTTCACAGATGACATGAAAACATAGAAAACCCAAAGACTCCACCCCAAGACCACTAGAAGTCATCCAGCAATTCAGCAGTGTGGCAGGATACAAAATCAATGCCCAGAAGTCAGTGGCATTTCTATACACTAACAATGAGACTGAAGAAAGAGAAATTAAAGAGTCAATCCCATTTACAATTGCACCCAAAAGCATAAGATAACTAGGAATAAGCCTAACCAAAAAGGTAAAGGATCTATACCCTAAAAATCACAGAACACTTCTGCAAGAAATTGAGGAAGACACAAAGAGAGGGAAAAATATTCCATGCTCATGGATTGGAAGAATTAATATTGTGAAAATGTCAATGCTACTCAGGGCAATGTACACATTCAATGCAATCCATATCAAAATACCATGGAGGGCAGCCAGGTGGCTCAGCAGTTTAGCGCTACCTTTGGCCTGGAGCATGATCCTGGAGATCTGGGACCGAGTCCCACATCAAGCTCCCTGCATGGAGCCTGCTTCTCCCTCTGCCTGTGTCTCTGCCTCTCTCTCTCTCTCTCTCTGTCTCTGTGTCTCTCATGAATAAATAAATAAAATCTTTTAAAAAATACCATGGACTTTCTTCAGAGAGTTGTAACAAATGATCTTAAGATTTGTGTGGAGTCAGAAAAGACCCCGAATAGCCAGGGGAATATTGAAAAAGAAAACCAGAGCCGAGGACATCACAATGCCGGATTTCAAGTTGTACTACAAAGGTGTTCTCATGAAGACAGTGTGGTACTGGCACAAAAACAGACACATAGATCAATGGAACAGAATAGAGAATCCAGATATGGGCCCTCATCTCTATGGTCAACTAATATTCAACAAAGCAGGAAAGACTATCTACTGGAAAAAGGACAGTCTCTTCAATAAAGGGTGCTGGGAAAATTGGACATCCACATGCAGAAGAATGAAAGTGGACCATTCTCTTACACCAGACACAAAGATAAACTCAAATGGATGAAAGATCTAAATGTGAGACAAGAATCCATTAAAATCCTAGAGGAGAACATGGGCAACACCCTTTTTGTACTTGGCCACAGTGACTTCTTGCAAGATACATCCATGAAGGGGAGGGAAACAAAAGCAAAAAACGAACTATTGGGACTTCACCAAGATAAGAAGCTTCTGCACAGCAAAAGAAACAGTCAACAAAACTACAAGACACCTACAGAATGGGAGAGGATATTTGCAGTGATGTATCAGATAAAAGGCTAGTATCCAAGATCTATAAAGAACTTCTCAAACTCAACAGTAAAGAAAGGAAAAATCCAATCATGAAATGGGCAAAAGACATGAACAGAAATCTCACCAAGAAAGACATAGACATGGCCAACACACACATGAGAAAATGCTCCGCATCACTGGCCATCAGGGAAATACAAATCAAAACCACAATGAGATCCCACCTCATACCAGTGAGAATGGCACTTCAGGGGGCACTTGATGGGATGAGCACTGGGTGTTATATTATGTTGGCAAATCGAACTGCAACAAAAAAGTATACCAAAAAAAAAGAGGCTCTAATGTTGGAGAGCACCTGAGAGTTAATGAAGGCAGTGGTTGGGGGATGGGCTAGGTGGGGGGGATGGGTATTAAAGCAGGCATTTGTCATGAGCACTGCGTGTTGTATCTAAGTGATAAATCACTGCATTCTATGCCTGAAACCAATAGTACAGTATGTGCTAAATAAAATTCAAATAAAAATTTAATAATAGCTAAGTATATATTTAGTAGAATTCCTATGGGAAGCCATCTGAGCCCAGACTTTTTTTGTTGGGAGATTTTTTATTAGTGATTCAATTTCTTTGCTGGTTTTCCATATGTTCAAGTTTTGTATTTCTTCCTGTTTCAGATTTGGTGATTTATATGTTTCTAGAATTAGTAGTAGTAGTAGTAGTAGTAGTAGTAGTAGTAGTAGTTTCAAGAGTAGTAGTCTGTGGTTCATCAGTTACATACAACACCCAGTTCCCACTATAACAAGCGCCCTCCTTAATACCCACCGCCCATTTAACCCATCCCCGCGCACCTCCCCTCCAGCAACCTTCCGTTTAACTGCTGTAGTGAAAAGCGTCCTTTATGACTGCCTTCTGTTTCTTTCTTTTCCCCACTATGTTCACCTGTTTCACTCTTAAATTCCACATATGAGTGAAGTCCTATGGTATTTGTCTTTCCCTGACTGACTTACTTAGCTTAGCACAATACCCTCTAGCTCCACTCCCAACATGACAAATGCCAAGATTTCATTCGTTCTTATGCCGGAGTAAATCTTCCCTTGTGTGAATACACCATATCTTCCGTACCCTTTATGTGTAAGATCCATTGCATATTTGAGATTTTTCTTGCTTCTTGAGGTGGGCCTGTATTGCAACATATTTTCCTCTTATGACTACTTTGCTGCATCCCAAAAGTTTGGGATTGTCATGTTTTCGTTTCCAATTGCTTCCTTTTTAAAGATTTCTTCCTTGTTTGACCCACTCATTCTTTACTAGGATGTTCTTTAACCTCCATGTATTTGTGGTCTTTCCATTTTTTTTCTTGTGATTGTCATCAACTTTCCCAGCATTGTGATTGAAAAATATGCATCATATGATCTCAACCTTCTTGTACTTCTCAAGGCCTGATTTGTGACCTGGTTTATGATCTATTCTGGAGGTTGTCCCGTGTGCAGCCCAAAGGAATGTGTCTTCCACTGCTTTAGGATGAAATTTTCTGAATATGTCTGTTAAGTCCATCTTGGCCAGTGTGTCAATCAAAGCCATTATTTCCTTCTTGATTTCTGCTTAATGATCTGTCCATTGCTGTAAGTGAGGTGTTGAAGCCCCCTACTATTATTGTATTATTATAAATCTGTTCCTGTAATTTTGTTATTAATTCTTTTGCATATTTTGTGCTCCCAATTTGGGGGCATAAATATTTACAATTGTTAGATCTTCTTGTTAGATAGACCCCTTTGCTATGTTATAGTGCCCTTCTTCATCTCTTGTTATAGGCCTTGTTTTAAATTTTAGTTTAGACGGGCACTGAGGGGGGCACTTGATGGGATGAGCACTGGGTGTTATTCTATATGTTGGCAAATTGAACACCAATAAAAAATAAATTAAAAAAATAAAATAAAATAAATATTAGTTTATCTGATAAACTGATATATGGCTACTCCTGCTCTCTTTTGATGTTCATTAGTATAATAGATGGTTCTCCATCCCCTCCCTGTCAATCTGCAGGTGTATTTAGGTCTAAAATGAATCTCTCTTTCTCAGCATATAGATAGGTCCTGTTTTTTCATCCATTCCGACACCCTATGTCTTTTGATTGAAGCATTTAGTCCATTTACATTCAGAGAGATTGTTAATAGATATGAATCTAGTGCCATTTTATTACTAGTTTTGTCATTGTTTCTGGAGATTTTCTCTGCTTCTTTCTAGTATTTGTCACTTTTGGTCTTTCTTTCTCAGTCAAGGAGTTCCCTTTAATATTTCTTGCAGGGCTGCCTTTGTGGTCACAGATTCCTTTACTTTTTGTTTGTCTGGGAAACATTTTTTAACATATTTATCAATACAATTTATTATAAAACATTGGCTCAAATCTCACTATCAAACAGTTTACTGCCTAAATGTGAAAAGGCTGTATTCAGGCAAGTTGGTGGATTTCACAACTAAATGACAAGTACCCATCCACGTTTAAGTTTGGAATCCAATATAAAACTATACCATTATGGTCAAATATTTGAAGAATTTTCCCATCCTTTTTTTTTTATTGGAGTTCAATTTGCCAACATATAGCATAACACCCAGTGCTCATCCCATCAAGTGCCCCCCTCAGTGCCCATCACCCAGTCATCCCACCCCCCACCAACCTCCCCTTCCACTATCCCTTGTTCATTTCCCAGAGTTAGGAGTCTCTCATGTTCTGTCTCCCTCTCTGATATTTCCCATTCATTTTCTCTCCTTTCTGTCTGGGAAACTCTTCATCTCTCCTTCTATTCTGAAGGACAGCCTTGCTGGATCGAGTATTCTTGGCTGCAGATTTTTCCCATTCAGGATGTTGAATATTTAATGCCACCCTCTTCCAGTGTGCTATGTTTCCATGGAAAGATCTGTTGCTAACCTTATTTGTCTTCCCTCGTAAGTTAGGGACTTCTTTTTCTTGCTGCTGTTAGGATTTTTTCTTTACCTCTATGTTTTTCAAATTTAACTATGATATATCTTGGTGTTATCCTGCTTTGGGTGATTTTGATGGGGGTTCCCTGTGCCTCCTGGATTTGGATATCTGTCTCCTTCCCCAGATTAGGGAAATTTTCAGCTTTAATTTGCTCAAATAATCTTCTGCCCCCCCCCTTCCCTCTCTTTTTCTGGGACTGCTATGATGTGAATGTTACTGTGTTTTAAGGAGCCACTGAGTTCCCTAAGTTTATGTTTCTGAACCATTGTTTTTCTTTCCCTTTGTTTTTCAGCTTCAATATTTTCCATAACTTTATCTTCTTTATCACTTTGTCATCCCTCTGCTTCTTCCATCCCTGTGATCATTACATCCAGTCAGGTTTAAATCTCAGTTATAGCATTTTTATTTCAGCCCAACCAGTTTTCAAGTCTTTTATCTCTAATGTAAGAGACTTCCTGGTGTCTTCTGTGTTTTTCTCAAGCCCACCTAGTATCCTTAAGATTGTTACTTTAAATTCTGGATCAGACATATTATTTATCTGTTTCAGTTATTCCCTAGCTGTGACTTTTTTGTTGTTGTTCTTCTTTTTGGGATGAATTCCTCCATTTTGACAATTTGTCTAGGTCTCTGTCTTTTTCTCTGTGTTATGAAAGCCTGTTGTGTTTCCTATTCCTGAGAGTAATGGCATTATTATTAATAGATCTTATACTGTCCAGGGCCTGGAGCTTCAGGAAGTATCTCTTGTGCTGTGTGCACTCTGCTGCTGTGTTTTGGCTGCCCTTTCCCTCAGATCAGTCATCTACAGAAGATCTCCTAGGCTGCAGCGAGGAGTGTTTGCAGCTTGTCAGAGTGTGGTGGGTTTTAACTAGGTGTGCCCTTGTCTGCTTGTTAAATGAGACCTGATGTAACTTTCACCAGAAATGAAGCTTTGCAGAAGTCTGTGGTTGGTAGATGTGATGCATGTTGTGGTTACTGCTGGTCTTTTAGGGAGGGCTCCCTACCCTGGTTCTTGGGCACACTTGTCTGAAAATAGGCACCTGCAGAGCTCAGGGGGAGGGATTGATGAAGTGGTTTAGGCTACCACTGTTATCATTGTCTGCTTACTGAATTTAGCTTATGCTGAAGGGCAAGAGAGGGAAGTGGTGCCAGCCTACTTCCTCATCCATAGACAGGAGATCCTGTACTATTTCCCTGAAGAAAGCATACCCAGAAGAGTGAACAATCTTCCCTCATGTGTCCCAGGTGTCCCTCAGATCCCTTCCTTCACCCTGTCTGTGTCCAAACCATCTTTTACCCAACAGGACAGTGCCCCCTGTGTCCTAACTCAACAAGTCTGGCTGAGTTTTAAAGCTCCAAACTTTAGGGTGGCATGGTGCAGGCTCCCACTGGTCCTTGGGGAAGGTCTCATCGGGATGCAACTGGTGCAGATTTGTTCCAGAACAGCAGTCACACCAAAGCACAGGGGCTTATGGTTTGGACTAAAGGGCAGCAAATAGCTGGTGTCCAGGTAGGGCACCCTCTGCAAGTGTCTGTACCATGCTCTGATGTGGTGAAAGGTAATGGTGATCTCCCCTGGCTTTTGCGTCCCTGGTGATTCAGTACCACCTCTCCCAGATATGCTCCAAGAAGGACTAAGCATCTCTCCTGTGTATCCCAGGGCATCCTCAGATCATGCTGTCTGCCCCCAGGCTTCTGCCTTCCTTTTTCATAGGAGCATTGTAGTGCCCACCAACTCTACCCTGGCCAGTAGTAGGAATCTAAGACTCTACTCTTTAAGCCCCACTGGTTGTAGCAACTCATGAAAATCAGCCCCACTCCTTTTCCCAGACAATGGAGGCGGGGAAGAGTTCTCTTTCTGTGATCCCCTGAAGGCTCTGCACTCTCTCTTCTCTCTTTCCCTCTCCTCTGTTTGTGACCACGGCTTCCTCCCATCCACCACACCTGTGATCTGTTTCTTCCCCAAACCACAATTCCACCCCTCCTAACTTTCATGATGTGGCATCTTCTCTCCCTCTAGTTGTGCAGTTTGTTTGATCATCAGATTGAGTTCATGGGTATTCAGAATGATATGATATTTATACAGCTATGTTCAAGGGATGAAGCAAGCCCTAGACCATTCTATTACTCTGCCATCTTAGCTCTTCCATCACAACCTTCTTCTTTCTTTTCATTTCTTTATCTTTCTTGTGGTGAGAACACTTGGGATCTACCTTCTTGGTAAATTTCACATATATAACTTCTCTGCCTTCTTGCAGGCAGACTTCATCCTCAGACTTGCTTCTCTGGTGCTGAAAAATGGACAGTAGATGTTTCATGTTTTATACATCAAACCTTAATATCCAGGCAAAGAGAGAGCATCTCATTTTTCTCCATTTGTGACAAAAATCAGGCTTTGTATGATCTGTGCCAGCTGGAGCAGGTGACTTGATCTGAACCATCACTCTGGGTCAGGACAAGTGACACCTGTCTGATTATTGGCCTGAACTGGAGGTTACCTCTTGTCCATCCTTCAGCCTGTTTCATTGTCAAGGATGCTTTCTCCTGATGGCTTCAGGCTGATGAGAGCCCAGGGATACCCATGAGGTTGGAGTAAACTAACCAAAAACCACGTGATAGTCATGCAAGGATGATAAGGAGGCCTGGAACATAGAGAAGCAGCCGCACAGTCTGATCCAGGTGAGAAGATTGTGGAAGTCCCATGATTTGCTCTCCCCCCTTCCTGTCTTTTCACTTTTGCCACCTCTCCCATCTCAATGTCATTTTCCAGAAATATCCTCATGTGCAGAAGTGGCTGTTTACACTTGGCCCCTCTGGATGCTCCCCTCCTCGACCCCTAAACAAAGTAGAACAAAGTGCTTTTTCCCTTGTTCAATTAAAATAAGAAGCTGTACTAACTGGATAGAAACAATGAAAACTATAATCAAGGCAGGAAAGCAAAACTTTCAAGCTCCAAAAACAGTGATGACTTCTTCCTCCCCTACTCCTTGACACTCAAAGTATCCCTGCTGCATGGTCAGGGCTTGAGAATGGTTTGAGTTAATTAGTGAAACCTAAAATAACTGAAGTCTAGCCATGGATGTCTCCACTCGCACTGCCATGAGGGTCATTACTCACAAAGGATCTATCTTCATTATTCAGAGTCTGTGCTGATTGACATACCTGCAGACATTGATTTGTAGTCCCAGACACACATGCTCACCATGTTCATGGTATACTTAGATTGGCCCAACATATGTCACCCATCACACATGTTCCCAGTTGAGGCAGAACCAGGGGCCTCTCTGCCTTCCTGTTTTAATTCCTACACTGTAAGCATGCGTCTTATTCATGGCCCAATTTCTGGTTGGGCCATTCTGCTGCAATTTCTGCATTTACATGTTCCTTCTTGGTTATTTCATTGTTCAAAATGGCCCTGAAACTAGAGCTACAGGGATGACTAGTGTTCTTAAGCACAAGAGGGTAGGATGCTCCTCACAAACAAAACACCAGTGTACATAAGGCCCTCTCAGGCTTGGGATGCAGAGTTGCAGGCCATGAGTTCAGTGGTAATGATTCAACAATGCAGTAAATCCAGGAGAAAGAACAGGAAATTTGTGAGGTCTATGTGGAGCATGTCACTAACCAAAAGGAAAGAAAAACCTATAAATTTGGCATAAATCACCAATATTTTTTAAAGATTTATTTATTTATTCATGAGAGACACAGAGAGAGAGAGGAGAGGCAGAGACACAGGCAGAGGGAGAAGTAGGCTCCCTACAGGGAGCCCAATGCAGGACTCGATCCCAGATCCTGGAGTCACGATCTGAACCAAAGGCAGCTGCCCAACCACTGAGCCACCCAGGCATCCTGAATCACCCATATTTTTATTGAGAACTTATTCCATGCAAATGAGACACTTTGCAAAGGTAGAAATATTTAAAAGACATGGACTTTGCCCTGAAGAGGCTTAAGAGTTAGAAGGGAAAAGAAACTATAGGAGGGATCAAGGGCTGCAGGACAGCAATAAATTAGACAGAGTGCACATCAAGGTGGTGGAATTTCTTACAAAATACACTGATTCTGGAGACAGAACATGAGGGACTCCTAACTCTGGGAAACAAACGTGGGGTAGTAGAAAGGGAGGTGGGAGGGGGGTGGGGGTGACTGGGTGACGGGCACTGAGGGGGGCACTTGATGGGATGAGCACTGGGTGTTATTCTATATGTCGGCAAATTGAACACCAATAAAAAATAAATTTAAAAAAATACACTGATTCTATTTGTGAAACAGGGAATTGTCACTGGAGGAAATGATATTTGATGCTTGCAAACCATGGAAGTTGCTGAGAATTCATTTTACCCTAAGTTCAATTTTGAGATTTAAGTTGCAAATGAAGTTGAACAACAAATCCAGCTAAATTACACTTAGTTTTTATTGTCGACTAATCATTAAGCACAAATGAAAGATAAAGTTACACACAGAAGATTGCGAGGACATCACCACTGAGCTGAGTTTAGGTATATTTTGGTCCATGGGCTCCTGGATTCTCACTCTAAATGGAAGACAGTGCACTATGGTCTCCAGTGGGCTTTCCTGGGAGGAAGAGAGGAGGAATCTTTCTGCAGCAGGTGGAGGGGAGGGCTTCAGGGGGGAAGGGCACAGGTGGCAGGAGGGCTGAGGACACACTGAAAGGTGGGGAGACACGTGGGAAAGAGCAGGAAGGGGGCCCCAGAGACTCACAGCGCTTCCAGAGCCACCACGCCAGGCCTGCCAGGAACACCAGGAGCACAATAACTGCCAGGAAGACCAAGCCCACTGAGGGGGGCTGCTCTGTGGGGTTGGGCACAGAGGGTGTCATTTCCCATCCACCCCGGCTTGAACTGCACCACCCTGGTCCTCTATGTTCCTGAAAACCTCTGCCTCACCTGCCACCCTTCCAACTCTCTCTTCTCCCATCCCTCCTCAGAGATGGACACTTCACCTAACCCTATGCATCCTCCCACATTTACAGGGCCTTCACCCTCAGATCTTTCATTTCATGGATTACTTATATTTTGTCCTTTTGGTGTAGATTTCCTAGATTCCCAAATTTTTCATCAGGCTCCTGCTCTGCTATAGCACCACTCACCCCCTTTCCCAGCCGGGCCCAGCTCTTTCTCACCCCAGCGGAGGACCATGGCCTCCTAGACTGCTGTGTGTCACCCAGCAGGACAGGCCAGCTGTCTCTTTGACTTTCACATCCAAGGACACCTGACGGTACCACATCCCATCAGCATGGGGCAGCTGGGTGCCCTGTTGCTCCTGCTCACTCCGCATCCAAGTCACCCACACAGGCTTGGGGTAGAACCCGGAGACGTGGCACACCAGCTGCAGCCGGCCAGGCCCGGGGCTGGGGCCAGCGGACAGCCAGGCCTCGGGCCTCACTGTGGAGACAAGACAGGAATTCACAGAGTGAGGGAAGGTCCTCCTATCACTTTAGACAGACATACCTTTCTGCCTCTAGAAATCTGCCACCATCATTGTCTCTCTCCCCCAACTCTCTTCTTACCTTGACTTTGAGGGAATGATGCAAATTTATGATTGTAGAGTTCTTGGGGGAGGAAGCAGGACTGACCTTGTCGCTGCAGATGTGTCTTCCCTGCATCAAGAAGACCCAACAGGAACGGGGGGCAGGAGTCACTGATGTGTGTTTGCAGTCTTACATTGATCACATGGTATTGATTGAATAGTCTGGACACCTGCTAAGCCCTCCTTCCTCCGTTTGGAGATGGCCACCCTGACTTGTTCTGGAAACTCACAAGATCTTCCCCTTGATAGGCAATTCACATAAATCCTACTGCTGTTTCTCCAATGTGCAGCTCACAGCCTTTTGCTGCTTGTACCTGAAAGGGATCTGGGGAAAAGAGACTGTGAGTTTCAGCACAGCGGGATTGAAAGAGATGAATTGAATGAGTGGAAGCCAAGGATGATGGGAGCAGAGAGAGAAGTTCAGGGGATTTTAGAGAATGGAACAAAGCTTGGTTTTAGTAGAGGCTCACACAAAGGGGAAGTGGTAGTCACTGGAAGCAGAGGAAGAGGTCAATAATTGAGGAAGGAGTTAATGCTGGAGGAGGGGCATGAAAGGTATGGGCAGAAAATATGGAAGGGCTCATCAACAAATTGGGGTAAAACAATCTACGGTCAAGGAACAATGGGGTATAGGGAACACATAGGTAGACATGCTGGTGGGATAGAATGGGGAGAAAAGTACAGTTCAAGGAGTCAGTCACAGAGTGAGGACCAGAGGTGCTTGGTTGGAGGCCAGGGAAAGGAGTGTTCATGGGAGACACTAGTGGGACAGGAGAGCCCAGCCTGTGGTCAATGAGAGGAGTGGGATGGAGCAGAAGATGTGAAGCTTTTCAAGAATCGGGGTCTGGCTTCCACCCCCTCCCCTAAAAGGTGTAACTCAGTTTCAAAATGGAGAGATATGAGGTTCAGAAGGCAGTGGAGGCTCTTTCCTTCAGGAAGACAGGACACAAAAGACATATAACCAGCCTCTTCCATCTCACCCTGGAGGGAACTGAACTCACATTCAAGCTGCCATTCACTGAAATGATCCTGAAATATCAGAGGAAATCTAATGGAGAATGTATGGAATGATCTTTGTTCTTCCATCAGTTCCTTGTTGCTGAAATTGCCCCTGGACCAAGGCCACATGCATGTGAAAGTGCCAGAGTCACTGTCCCAGCCGTAAGTCTGCAGCTCATCCAGCCAAGCTGAGCCTACGTTTTGTGTCCAGGAACGGCTGTAAAAGGATGTGGTCAGGATGATCTGGAAGGAGATTGGCTCCTGGAAGTATGTGGGAAAGGACAGATAGACTGAGGAAGAGGAGGACATTGGGAAGGAGAGGGAATGGGTAGGTGCTGGGGACGGGACCCAGAATCTGGAGGACAGAGAAGCCATAGTCATCTCAGGAGACACGTGCTGCCCCAGAGCCTGAGCCTCGCACCCATCCTTCAGGAGAGCACAGGGCCCTGGGGCAGGGGATGCTCGGGGAGGAAGCAGGCTGACTCTCTCATCCTCAAGTATGTGTGGAAACACATGCCACAAGCACACACACCCACACACAGACATACACACCCATATGCATATACAAACACAGATATACAAACATGAATACTCCCAGTTCCTCACATGCACAAACACACAGATGCACAAAAGCACTTAAACACACACACACACACACACGCACACGTGTGCCCACTGGGCCGGACCCAAGCTCTCACCATCTTCTCTGTCACCCCCCGGGAGGAGAACCACCAACAGCACAAGTTGCAGGAACAGCATCGTGTTTGCAGATGTTCTTTCTCTTGCAAAGTCGCTCTTTGACGTCTGTCCTCACACACCGACCCCCTCCCAGCCCCTCTCCTCTGACTTCCTCTCCACACACAACCCTTCCCTGAGTCTCTGCGACAACGCAAATGTGCTCCTCCCTTGGCCTTGGGCACCTACTCAGTCTCACTTCCCCTCCTGCTCTGACTCCCCTCTGGCCTCCAGCTTCTCCCTTCCAGCTTCTTCCAGCGTCTATCCCGCCCCCACCCCCTGATTCAGATGCTACAGAACAAGTCCTGTGTGGCCTGGAAAAGTGGCCCCACCTCTCAGCCCTTTCTTCTCACCCAGACAGTAACCCAGGAAAACACCCAGCTCCCAGCACCAGCCATGGACCTGCTGTCCCTCTGTCCCTCCTGCCTTGTGATCCCCCAACCCAGGTATTTCCTTCCCTGTCCCACCCCCACCCCAGCTCCTTCACATCTCTGACTTCTCACTGCTTGTGCCAAAAAACTAATCAGCCAGGAAAATCTGAAGATCTATCTGGTTTTATTAAGTGATTCAAGAATGGGGCAGCCTCCCACCTGGCAGGTAAGGGGAGCTCTGAGCTGTGGCGCAAATGGAGGGTTTCATAGGAAGGAAGTTGGTGAGAGAAGAGAAAGGAGTGTTTCAGGGAAGGTCCCTTACCCTCAACTGGGAGAGCAGGGGGTCTAACCATGCAGATGACCTCCCCTCTGTGTTGATGGAGAGGGCGCATGTGACAGAGAACCTCCCTGGGCCAAACCAGAGAATCCCTCACTGATGGTGAAGACTTCCCTCTCTGGGGGAGGTGGGAACTGCAGTTGGTTAGGGATTAAACCAGATCTGGGGACTTGGTCTGGACCAAGGTGCCATTTGGGCCCAAGGGAAGGGTTTCTTTTCAACAGATGCTCTATTTGCTTGTCCAGATTCCGATGATTGTAGCAGCCTCAGCAACCCCCAGTCCTCCATTATTCTTTGGGAGGAACCAGCAGGCATCACAGAGACCACAGGACATGGAAACATCTGAAGAGTCCCCCCTCCATCTGACTGGCATTAGTACATATTCACTCACCACCAGTCCCTTAGCACCTGCTTGGACCCAAGCACTCATGAAAGTACAGTGTGCGCAGGGCAAGCACTGTATTCAAGGAGCATTGAGTCTATCTGGGAAGAAAAACGCATAAACCAAAAACTATACAGTTTTGTGTGCTCGGTTAGTTCTTCTTTGTTTGGTTGGTTTTTCTGCTATAGTTAACATGCCACATTAAATTAGTTTCTGGTGTACAATATAGTGATTCAGTAATTCCCCACATTACTTAGTGCTCATGAACCTAAGTGTAATGCTAATCCCATCACCTGCTTACCTTCCCCCACCAACCTCCCGTCTGAGAACCAGCCATGTGTTCTCTACACACAAGAGCCTGTTTTATCCTTTGTTTCTTTTTTCTTTCTTCATTTTGTTTATGAATTCCACATATGAGTGAGACCATATGGGATTTATCTTTCTCTGGCTGTCTTACTTCACTTCCCATCATACTCTCTAGCTCCATCCAGGTTGTTGCACTTGACAGGATTTCATCCATTTTTATGGCTAACAGTCCATTGTGCATACACACCACACCTTTTTTTCTTGGTTCGTCTGTCTATGGACATTGGGCTGTCGAATGTAATGCTGCTGTGAACATCAGAATGCACATATCTTTTCATTTTAGTGTTTTCATATTCTTTGGGTAAATAGCAAGTAGTACAAACACTGGGTCATAAAGTAACTCTGTTTTTAACGTTTTGAGGAACCTCCATGCTCTTTTCCACAGTGGCTGCGCCAGTGTGCATTCCCACCAACAGCGTGCAACGGTTCTTTTTTTCTCTCCATCGTCTCCAACACTTGTTTCTTGTATGTGTTTCTTTATATATATATATATAATATATATATATATTATATATATAACACCAATCTGACAGATGTGAGGTGATATCTCATTGAGATTTGATTTGCATTTCCCTGATGAGTGATGTTGAGCACCTTTTCATGTGTCTGTTGGCCATCTAGGTGTCTTCTTTGGAGAAATGTCTGTTCATGTCTTCTGTCTATTGTTTAATTGGATTATTTGATTTTTGACATGTTGAATTGTCCACATTCCTTTTATATTTTGGATACTAACCCCGTATGGAATATGTTACTTGCAAATTAATATTCCCGTTCCATAGGTTGTCTTTTACCTTTCTTGACTGGTTCCTTCATTGTCCAAAAGCTTTTCATTTTCATGTAGTCCCAACAGTTTGATTTTCCTTTTGTTTCCGTTACCTGTGGATACATATCTGGAAAAAATGTTACTGGGGCCAACATCAGAGACCTTACTGTCTTTGCTCTCTTTTAGGATTTTTATTATTTCAAGCCTTACATTTAGGTCTTTTATAGACTTTGAGTTTACTTTTGTCTGTGGTATAAGAAAGTGGTCAACTCACTGGGTGTTATTCTGTATGTTGACAAATTGAACACCAATAAAAAATAAATTTATTTAAAAAAATAAAATAAAATAAAAAGTAAGTGGTCAACTTTCTTTCTTTCACATGTAGTGGTCCAGTTTTCACAGTACCATTTATTGAAAAGGCTATTTCCCATTGCGTATTCTTGCCTTCTTTGTCAAAGATTAATTGAACAGGAAATCGTGGTTTATTTTTCCCTCGTCTCTGAACTCTGTTCCATTGATGTATGTGTCTACTTTGTGCCAGTTCCGTAGTCTTTTGATTACTGCAGTTTTGTAGGGTAACTTGAAATCCGTAATTGTGATACATCCAGCTTTGTTTTTCTTTTTCAAGTTCGCTTTGGCCATTCAATCGTCTGTGGTTAAGATTACTTACTCTCAATCTGTGAAAAAAGCTTTTGTATTTTGAAGGAATTGAATTAAATCTGCAGATTGCTTTGGGTAGTATGGATATGTTAACAGTATTAATTCTTCCCATCAAGGAGCATGGGATATCTTTCCATTTCTTTGTGTTACCTTCAACATTTTTCATCAGTGTTTTCATAGATTCCAAGTATAGGCCTTTAACCTATTTGGTTAAGTGTATTCCTAGGTATTTTATTATTTTTAGTGCAATTGTAAATGGAATGGTTTTCTTAATTTCTCTTTCTGCTGCTTAATTATTAGTGTATAGAAATATAAAGGGTTTCTCTATATTAATTTTGTACCCTTAGACTTACTGAATTCATTTATCAGTTGTAGTAGTTTGGGGAGAGTCTTTAGGGTTTTCTGCAAATATTTTTTGCAGAAGAATATTTTGCTTCTTCCTTACCAGTTTTGCTTCTTTCCTTATCTTCCTTACCAAAGATGACTTTTATTCTCTTTTCTTGTCTGATTGCTGTGTCTGGGACTTCAATACTATGTTGACTGGGGCCAAAGTGGTGAGAGTGGACATCCGTGTTTTATTGCTAACCTTCGGGGGAAAGTTCACTGTTCTTTTTTTAAGATTTGATTTGTTTGTTTGTTTGTTTACTTATTTATTTATGAGAGAGAGATAGTGTGAGAATGAATGGGAAAGAGAGGGAGAGAGAAACTGAAGCAGCCTGCATGCTGAGCACAGAGCCTGATACAGGGCTCAGGCCCATGACCACAATATCACAACGTGAGCCAAAACCAAAAGTCAGGCAATTAATCAACTAAGCCACCCAAGAACCCCAAAACTTCTCTGTTTTTAGCCATTAAATATGATGATAGCTGTGGGGTTTTTATATGTGACCTTTATTATATTGAGTATGTTACCTCTAAATATATTTGGTTGAGAGATTTTATCATAATGGATGTTGTATTTTGTCAGATGATTTTTCTGCATCTATTGAAATAATCATACAGTTTTTATCCTTCCTCTTGGTGATGTCATATATCATGTTGATTGATTTGTGAATATTGAACCACACTTGTGTCTCAGGAGCAAATTTCATTTGATTGTGAGGAATGATTTTTTTTTAATGAATTGTTGGATTTGGTTTGCTAATATTTTGTTATGGAGTTTTGCATCCTTTTATCAGCAGTATTAGCCTATAGTTTCTCTTTTTATAGTGTTCTTATTTGATTTTGGTATTAGGGTAATACTGGCCTCATTGCATGAATCTGAAAGCATTCCTCCTCTTCTAATTTTAATAGTTTGAGAAGAATAGGTATTAACTCTTCTTTAACTATTTGATAAAATCCACTTTTGAAGTTATCTAGTCCTGATTTTTAGTTTGTTGGGAGTTTTTTCATTATTGACTCCATTTGATTGCTGGTAATTAGTCTGTTCAAATTTTCAATTTCTTCCCACTTCATTTTTGGGAGGCTATATGTTTCTAGGAATCTACTCATTTCTTGTAGGTAGTCCAATTTCTTGGAATATAATTTGCCATAATATTCTCTTACAATCCTTTGTATTTCTGTGATGCCAGAAATTTCTCCTCTTCTATTTCTGCTTTTGTTTATTTGAATTCTCTCTCTCTCTCTCTCTCTCTCTCTCTCTCTCTCTCTCTCTCTCTTCTCTCTCTCTCTCAATGAGTCTGGTTAAATATCAATTTTTTTATCTTGCCTAAGAAATTGCTCCTCGTTTCATTGATCTGCTGTGTTATTTTTGTGGTTATTGTTTTTGTTTCTATATCATTTATTTCAGCTCTAATCTTTATTATTTCCTTCCTTCTACTGCCTTTGGGTTTTATTTGCTTTTTTCTATCTATTTTAGTTGTAAAGTTTGGCTGTTTGTTTGAGATTTTTCTTCTGTCTTGAGTTGTGCCTGTTTTGTTATAAAATTACTTCTTATGTATCAGATAAAGGGCTAGTATCCAAGATCTATAAAGAACTTATTAAACTCAACACCAAAGAAACAAACAATCCAATCATGAAATGGGCAAAAGACATGAACAGAAATCTCACAGACGAAGACATAGACATGGCCAAGAAGCACATGAGAAAATGCTCTGCATCACTTGCCATCAGGGAAATACAAATCAAAACCACAATGAGATACCACCTCACACCAGTGAGAATGGAGAAAATTAGCAAGGCAGGAAACCACAAATGTTGGAGAGGATGTAGAGAAAGGGGAACCCTCTTGCACTGTTGGTGGGAATGTGAACTGATGCAACCACTCAGGGAAACTGTGTGGAGGTTCCTCAAAGAGTTAAAAATAGACCTGCCCTACGACCCAGCAATTGCACTGCTGGGGATTTACCCCAAAGATACAGATGCAGTGAAACACCGGGACACCTGCACCCGGATGTTTCTAGCAGCAATGTCCACGATAGCTAAACTGTGGAAGGAGCCTCGGTGTCCATCGAAAGATGAATGGATAAAGAAGATGTGGTCTATGTATACAATGGAATATTACTCAGCCATTAGGAACAACAAATACCCACCATTTGCTTCGACATGGATGGAACTGGAGGGTATGATGCTGACTGAAATAAGTCAATCAGAGAAGGACAAACATTATATGGTCTCATTCATTGGGGGAGTATAAAAAATAGTGAAAAGGAAAGGAGAAAAAATGAGTGGGAAATATAAGAAAGGGAGACAGAACATGAGAGACTCCTAACTCTAAGAAATGAACAAGGAGGGGTAGAAGGGGAGTTGGGCAGGGGGTGGGGTGACTGGGTGACGGGCACTAAGGGGGGCACTTGATGGGATGAGGACTGAGTGTTATTCTGTATGTTGGCAAATTGAACACCAATAAAAAATAAATTTATTTAAAAAATAAAAATAAAAATAAACAAAATAAAACAAAATAAAATTACTTCTTAGAACAACTTTGGCTCCATCCCCAAAATTTTGGACAATTGTGTTTCCATTTTCATTTGTCTCTACGTATTTTTTTATTTCCTCTGATTTCTTGGTTGATCCATTCATTATTTAACAGTATGTTAGTTAACCACTTTGTAGTTGTCCTCTTTCTATCTTTTGCTTGTGGTTAATTTCTGCTTTCATATTGTCATGGTCAGAAAAGATGAGTGGTATCATGGTGATCTTTTTGGATTTGTTGAGACTTGTGTTGTGGCCTAATATGGGATTTTTTATTGGAAATGTTCCACCTGCACCTGAAATGAATGTGTATTTTGCTGTCTTCAGATGGAATGTTCTGAAATATTCAGATCTATCTGGTCCAATGTGTCATTAAAGGCAATTTCCTTGTTGATTTTCTGCTTGGATGGTCTGTTCATCCACGTAAGTGGGATGTTTAAGTCCCTCACTATTGTCGTATTGCTATTCATTATCTTTTTGGTGGTTACTAGCAGCTTTATGTATTTGGGTGCTTCCATGTTGGGTGCATAATATTTATAACTGTTATATTTTCTTGTTGGATTGCTCCCTTTATTGTTATATATTATCCTTTTTCCCTTTTTAAAGTTTTTCTTTTAAGGCCTATTTTCTCCAATACAAGTATTCTACTCTGGCTTCCATTCCCAACTATTTGCTTGATAAATGATTTTCCATCCCTTCACTCTGAATCTGCATGTGTCTTTAGGTCTGTAATGAGTCTCTTCTAGGCAGCATAGAAATGTGTCTTATTTATTTATCCATCCAATCTCTCTATGATTTATGATTGGAAAATTTAGTCCACTTACATTCAATGTAATTATTTTTTTAATTTTATTATTTATTTTTTAATTGATTTTTATAATTTTATTTATTTATTCATGAGAGAGAGAGAGGCACAGACACAGGCAGAGGGAGAAGCAGACTCCATGCAGGGAGCCTGAAGTAGGACTCGATCCCGGGTCTCCAGGATCACACCTTGGGCTGAAGGTGATGCTAAACCACTGAGCCACCTGGGCTGCCCAATGTAATTATTGGTTGGTATATAATTATTGCCATTTTGCTACTTGTTTTATGACTGTTTTTGAAGTTTTCTATTCTTTCTCTTCTCCCTCTCTTTCCCTTGGTTAATTGGCTTTCTTTAGTGATATACTGGGATACTTTCTCTTTATTTTTTACATATCTATTATTAATTTTTGATTTGAGGTTATAATTTGGTTTGTATATAACAGCTTCTTTATGTAGCAGTCAACATTAAGTTACTGTTACTTAAGTTTGAAGCCATTCTCTATCCCTCTCCCTTCCCTACTCTCACATTTTTGAAATACAGTGTCCTACTTTGCAGTCTTTTATTTTGTGAGTTCCTTGACTGATTTTTATGGATATCTTTATTTTTACTGGTTTTCTGCTTTCTTTCCTGTGGTATTTCCTTTCCTTCCCACTCAGAGTCCCCTTTAACATATTTTGTAGTGCTAGGTTATGGTCACGAATTCCTTTCACATCTGTTTGTCTGAGAAACTCTTTATCTCTCTCTTTCTCTGTTCTGAATGATAGTCTTGCTGGATAGAGTATGCTTGCCTGGAGATTTTTTTTTCCTTTCAGTATTTTGAATATACCATGCCACTCTCTTCTAGCCTGCAAAATTTCTGATTGAAACTCAGCTGATATGGGTTATGAGTTTCCCTTGCATGTAACTTTCTCTTGCTGGTTTTAAAATTCACCTTCATTACTACTTTTTGACATTTTAATTAATATGTATCATGGTGTGGACCTCTTTGCATTGATTTTCTTGGGAGCTTTCTGTGCCTCCTGATTCTTGATTTCTGTTTCCTTCACCAGATTTGGGAAGTTTTCAGCCATTATTTCTTCAAATAAACTTTTGCCCTTTTTCTCGTTCTTCTCCTTCTGTGATGTATAATGCTTTTATGCTTGATGGTATCACTGAGTTCCCTAAGTCTATTTTCCTTTTGTATTTCTCTCTCTCTCTCTCTCTCTCTCTCTCTCTCTCTCTCTCTCTATCTCTATCTCTCTCTCCCTCTCTCTCTCTCTCTCTCTTTCTTTCTCTCTCACCTATTCAACTTGATTGCTTTCTATATCCTGTCTTCCTGGTCACTGATCTATTCTGCTTCCTCAATTCTCCTGTTCATTCCATATAGTGTATTTTTAATTTCATTTTTTGAGTTCTTCATCACTGGTTGGTTCCTTTTTATGTTATCTATCTCTCTGTTTTGGGTCTCACTGAGGTCCTCTATTTGTCTCTCAAGACTAGGGAGTAACTTTATTATCATTACTTGAAGTTCTCTATCAGACATATTACTTATCTCTTTTTCTCTTCTTTCTCTTACTGTGATTTTGTCCTATTCTTTCACTTGGGACATATTCCCCTGTGTCCTCTTTTTGTTTAAGTCTCTTTTCTTTTTTCTCCATGTTAGAAAAGTTAGTTACATCTTCTGCTCTTAAAAGTGATGTCCTTATGAATAAGAGTTTCTGTGGTGCTCTGCAGGGCAGAGTCTCCTGTTTACCAGAGCCTGACACTTTAGGGGTGTCTCCTATGTATATCATGTATGCCCTGTGGAGGCTCTCTTCATTGCATCTCCACCCATCCTGCCAGGTCCATGTGGCCTCTCTTCTACACTTAGCTGTGGAGAGTTAGTTCCGGCAGTCTTTGGGTCATTTTCTAGATTATTTACACTGATACAGGTGTCGTCTCATTGGGAAGAGGTGATTGTAGGGCCCTTCTCAGTACCTTCTTCCCCAGAACTTCATGTACTGAGTTTTATGATAATGTATAGGCTGTACCCAACAATATAACTGCTTGAAATAATATTTTCTAAAAATGACCCTTAACTGATGTTTGCTCACTTAAAATCATGACTTAATTTGTTGGTTTGGGGCATTAGATATACATACATCCCTCTTAAAATGAACCCCCAAAATCTAAAGAGGGCCCAGTAAGTAAGTGCTCAATGATCCCAAAACTGAGAAACAAAGCGCATAGTTGAGGATGAGACTGGATCAGAAACAGAGCTAGTGCCCCACTCTCTGCCCCAAGCAGGGTAGCCAGCAAGGTACCCAGAGCTTCTCTGCTAGTGGAGGGACAAGACTCTGAAGATACGTCCCCATGAGGCACATCTTACTAGAAAAAGAAAGTCACAGGTCCACATGGTGTCATTTAGACCCGGTTCCCACACTGGAGCTTCCTACCGATCTAATTACAGTTTCAATCACTACCACCCCAACCCCCACCCTCACCCAGAAATGTAGCCTTAACAGGTCAGGCAAGAAATTTTTCTTTCCATCAGAGCCAATGAATCTGTCTACTGAGACCCCTCTGTCCCCTGAAGGCGGATGAAGTCATGTGCATGATAAAAAAAAAAAAAAAAAAAAAAAAAAAAAAAAAAAAAAACCTGTTTTTCTCCCAAGAAAACGGACCTGTCCCTGAAACAATCTTTCTCTTTTGCTACTAACTCCCTGGCCCCACACCCCCTCTATAAAAACCTTCCATTCTGTACAACTCCTCTGAGTACTGCCCTGTGGGTCAGATGGGGTATTGTGTGAGTCATGCACCATTTAATGAAGCCAATTAGTTCTTCAAATATATGTAGTTGATTTTTCTTATTGAACAGTTCTGAAGTTTGTCTCAGGGTGATTAAACGTAAACATCAAAAAATGAACAAGCTTGGAGGAAGAGATTATTCATTTGCCTTAAATATCTGGACACAGAGCTTCCTCTCATTCATGTTGGAACCACTCTTAGAGAATATGTTTACCATACAAATAGGAAATGCTGAATAAGTGAGGAACGAGTGAATTAATGAATGGATGATCCAAGGCATCAGTGGATTTCCTCTGCAGAAAATCCTGCATTTTGAGTATTTCGCTGTCACTGTCAGAACACTTCTTAGTTTATTACATGCTGGTGTATCTTGTTCTTCCAACTCTAGGAAGACCCTGAAAGATGAATTTCTACCAGTCACTTAATCAGCAGCAGCAACCTTGATTCCTGACCTGTGATCCGTCAGAAATCCATGAAAACACCCAGGACAGGGATTGCTCAAGATGTCATGTTTAATAAGCAAGACAGGATAAGAGTGTTACAAGACAAGGACACATGAAGAAAACACAAATAGGCAAGAAAAGGGATAGAGGAATATTTTCAAGCATCGAGAGAAAGGAAGAGAGAAGTGAGGAGGAACGCTGCAAGGAAGAGAGACCTTAACCCAGCGTCCCCAAGGGCGTTGTCCACGTCCATCAGAGGGGAGCTTCCGGTCACTAAGGATAGAAACCCACCTTGTTGGGCTGAAATCACACAGGAAAGGTATTGGCTGATGGAACTGGAGAGCCCGGGGACTGTAAATGGGACTGATTCCTTGATTTCTTTCTCTTTCTACTGCTTTATTATTGGTGTCTAGAAATGCAACTGACTTCTGTACAATGATTTTGTATCCTGGGACTTTACTGAATTCAGGTGTCAGTCTAACAATTTTTCTGGTGAAGGCTTTTGGGTTTTCTATATAGAGTGTCATGTCCTCTGAGAATAATGGAAGTTTGACTTCTTCCTTTCCAATTAGGATGCTTTTTGTTTCATTTTCTTTTCTTTTTTTTTACTAATAAATTTATTTTTTATTAGTGTTCATTTTGCCAACATACAGAATAACACCCAGTGCTCATCCCGTCAAGTGCCCCCCTCAGTGCCCGCCATCCAGTCACCCCCACCCCCTGCCCTCCTCCCCTTCCACCACCCCTATTGCTGAGGCCAGCACCTCCAGTACTATGTTAAATAATAATAGTGAAAGTGGACATCCCTGCCTTAATTTTGACTGTAGAGGTAAAGCTCTCAGTTTTCCCCCACTGAGCATGATATTAGCTGTGTCTTTCATGTATGGCCTTTATGATGTTGAGGTATCTTCCCTCTGTTGCTACGTGGTTGAAGATTGCTATCATGAATGGACGTTGTACTTTCTCAAATGCTTTTTCTGCTTCAAAGACAGATCTAAAAGACAGGATCATATGGTTCTTATCATTTCTTTTATTAATGTGGTGCATCGTGTTCATTGATATGTAAATATAGAACAGGAATAAATCCCACTCGATTGTGGTGAATGACTTTTATTTTTTATTTTTTTATTTTTTTATTTTTTTAATAATAAATTAATTTTTTATTGGTGTTCAATTTGCCAACATACAGAATAACACCCAGTGCTCATCCCATCAAGTGCCCCCGCTCAGTGCCTGTCACCCATTCACCCCCACCCCCCGCCCTCCTCCCCTTCCACCACCCCTAGTCTGTTTCCCAGAGTTAGGAGTCTTTATGTTCTGTCTCCCTTTCTGATATTTCCTACCAATTTCTTCTCCCTTCCCTTCTATTCCCTTTCACTATTATTTATATTCCCCAAATGAATGAGACCCTATAATGTTTGTCCTTCTCCGATTGACTCATTTCACTCAGCATAATACCCTTCAGTTCCATCCACATTGAAGCAAATGGTGGGTATTTGTCATTTCTAATGGCTGAGGAATATTCCATTGTATACATAAACCACATCTTCTTCATCCATTCATCTTTCAATGGACACCAAGGCTCCTTCCACAGTTTGGCTATTGTGGACATTGCTGCTAGAAACATCGGGGTGCAGGTATTGTTAGATTTGATTTGATAGTATTTTGTTGAGAATTTTTGCATTTGTGTTCATCCGGGATGTTGATGTAAGCCAGCATCAATCCTCAATCTCTTTTTTCAGTGGGGTCTTTGTGTAGTTTTGGAATCAAGGTAACGCTGGCTTCATGGAAGGAGTTTGGAAGTTTTCCTTCCATTTCTATAACTTGGAACATGTTGAGAAGAATAGCTGTTAATTCTTCTTTAAACGTCTGGTAAAATTCCCCTGCAAAGACATCCAGCCACGGACTTTTGTTTCTTGGGAGATTTTTTATTACTAATTAATTGTTTTGCTGCTTATGAGTGTGTTCAAGTTTCCTCTTTTTTCTTTCAGTTTTGGTAGCTTATTTGTTACTAGGTATTTATCCACTTCTTCTAGATTGTCCAATTTGTTGACATATAATTTTTCATAATATTCTCTTATTATGTTTCTGTGTTTATGTTATTGTGTTTCTGTGGTGTTGGCTATGATCTCTCTTCTCTCTTCATGATTTTATTTAGTTGGGTACTAGTCGTTTATTTTTTATAAGTCTGGTTAGGGGTTTATCGATTTTATTAATTATTTTAAAGACTAAACACCTGGTTTCATCTGTTCTATTGTTTCTCAGTCTTTTTTGTTTCTATATCATTTACTTATGCTCTAATGTTTATTATTTCCCTTCTTCTGCTGGCATTAGGCTTCATTTGTTGTTCTTTTTCTAGTTCCTCTTTGTGTAAGATTAGGTTGTGTATTTGAGATTTTTCTTGCTTCTTGAGGTAGGCCTGTATTTCAATATACTTCCCTCTTAAAATTGCCTTTGTTGTACCCCAAACATTTCAGACTGTTATGTTTTCATTTTCATTTGCTTCCAAAATTTTTTAAATTTTTAAAATTTCTTCTTTAATTTCCTAGTTGGCCCACTCATTCTATGGTAGGATGTACTTTAACCTCCATGTATTTGTGGTCATTCCAAATTTTTTTCTTTTGATTCACTTCAAGTTTCATAGCATTGTGGTTGAACAATATGTCATATAATCTCAATCTTTTGTGCTTATTGAGATCTGATTTGTGACCTGGTATGTGATTTGTTCTGAAGAATGCCCTGTGTGTACTCCAAAGGAATGTGTGTTCTGCTGCTTTAGGATGAAATTTTCTGAATGTATCTGTTAGGTCCATCTGGCCCAGTGTGTCATTCAAAGCCTTCACTTCCTGGTTGACTTTCTCTTAGATGATCTGTCCATTGCTGCAAGTGAGGGTTTATTTTTCTAATTTTATTTATTTATTCATGAGAGACACACAGAGAGAGACAGAGATATAGACAGAGGGAGAAGCAGGCTTCCTGCAGGGAGCCTGATGTGGGACTCAATCCCAGGACCCCGGGGTCATGCCCTGAGCCAAAGGCAGACACTCAACTGCTAAGCCACCCAGGCGTCCCTGTAAGTGGGGTTTTAAAGTCCCCTACTATTATTATCAATGAGTCCCTTTATGTTTGTTATTAATTACTTTACACATTTGAGCGCTCCCAAGGTGGGAGCATAAATATTTACATTGATTAGGTCTTTTTGTTGGATAGACCCCTTTATTATGATATAGTGCTCTTCTTATTTCTCTTGTTACAGTCTTTGCTCTATAATCTAGTTTGTCTGAGGTAAGTATGGATACTCTGGTTCTCTTTTGACCTCTATTTACATGATAAATGGTCTCCATCCCCTCACTTTCAGTCTGCAGGTGTCTTTAGGTCTGAAATGGGCCTCTTGTAGGCAGCATGTAGATGGCCTTGATTTTTCATCCTTTGTGACACCCTATGTCTTTTGATTGGAGCATTTAGTCCATTTAGATTCAGAGTGTTTATTGATACATAAGAATTTAGTAACATTTTATTACTTGTTTTGTTGTTGGTTCTGGAGATTTTCTCTGTTACTTTCCAGTCTTTGTTGCATTTGGTCTTTCTTTCCCACTCAGAGTCCTTTAATATTTCTTTCAGGGCTGGCTTACTGACCACAAACTCCTTTAGTTTTTGTTTGGGAAACTCTCTATCTTTCCTTCTATTCGGAATGACAGCCTTTCTGGATGTAGTATTCTTGGCTGCATATTTTCCCCATTCAACGTGGTGAATATATCTTGCTACTCTCTTCTGGCCTGTCAAGTTTCTGTGGACAGATCTGCTCCTAACCTTATTTGCCTTCCCTTGTAAGTTAGGAGCTTCTTTTTTCTTGTTGCTGTTAGGATTTTTTCCTTATCTCTATATTTTGCAAATTTAACTATGATATGCCTTGATGGTGGCCTGCTTTTGATGGTTTTGATAGGAGTTCTCTGGGCCTTCTGGATTTAGATGTCTGTTTCCTTCCCCAGATTAGGAAAGAGGGTGTTTTCACCTATAATTTTCTCAAATAAACCTTCTACCCCCTTTCCCTCTCTTCTTCTTCTGGGACTCCTAAGATATGAATGTTTTTATGCTGTATGAAGTCACTGAGTTTCCTAAGTCTACATTCATAACCCAATATTTTTCTTTCCCTCTTCTTTTCAGCTTCATTATTTCCATAATTTTATCTTCTTTTAAAAATTTATTTATGTATTTATTTATCTATCTATCTATTTATGGGGGAGGGGCAAAGGGAGAGATATAAGCAGTTTCCCCACTAAGCAGTATGCCTGTTGCAGGGCTCAAATCCAGGACCCCAGGATCATGACCCAAGCCTAAGGCAGACACTTAACTGACTGAGCCATCCAGGTGCTCCCATAATTTTATCTTCTATGTCACTTCTTCATTCCTCTGCTTTGTCCACCCTTGTTGTTATTACATCTAGTCAGTTTCAAATCTCAGTTATAGCATTATTAATTTTGTCCTGACTGGTATCTAGTTATTTTATCTCTGTGGTAAGGGACTTCCTGCTGTCCTCTATGCTTTTCTCAAGCCCAGTTAGTATCCTCATGATTGTTGTTATAACTTATTGATCAGTCATATTACTTATATCTGTTTTCATTAGATCCTTGGCTTTGACCTTTTCTTGTTCTTTCTTTTGGAATGAATTCCTCTATCGTGGCATTTTATCTAAATCTCTGTCTTCTCTGTGTTAGAAAGGCCCGTTATGTTTCTGTTCCTGAGAGTAATAACTCTTTAAAGAAGAGGTCATATGCCATCCAGTGTCTATTGCTTCATGAAGTGTCTCTGGTGTATGATGTACACACCCTGCTTCTGTGTTTTGTCTACTCTTTCCCTTAGGTCATTCCTCTGAAGAGTTTCTCCCTGCCTGCAGTGGATATTTTTGGACCTTGCCCAAAGTATGGTGAGTTTTAACTATGTGTGCCCTGATCTGCTTCTTAAAAGAGCCAGATCCTATTTCCACTAGAAATGAAGATTTACAGAATTCCTGTGGTCAGTAGCTGTGCTGCATGTGGAGGATCTGCTGGTCTTCTGGAGGAGATGCCTGCTGCTCTGTTTCTCAAGTACACTTGCCTAAGAAAAGTTGCACCTGCAAAGCACGGGGGGGGTGGGTCTTTGTACAAGAGGCTCAAGCCTCCACTGTGGGTGTTGTAATGTTTACTGACGTTAGTTTAGGCTGAAGGGTGGGGTAAGAGAAAGGCACCAGCCCCCTTTGTCATCCTCAGAGAGGGGAGTTCATGTCCACCACTCTCCAATTCCCAGAAGAGCAAACAATCTCCCCTCATGTGTCCCCAGATGCCTCTCAGATCAATGCCTTAACTCTACTTGTGTGTAGACTGTCTGCCCACCAGGCAGCACAGTACCCCTGTGTTCTATCCCAGGCAGGTTAGCTGAGATGTAAAGCTCCAAACTTTAGGGAGCTGGCATGGCAGGGCCTCACACTGGTCATCTCAGAGAGGGTCTTGCTGCACTGAGAGGGGTGCAGGTTTGTTCCAGATGGGCAGTTGCACCAAAGCACAGGAGCATGGAGTTTGTCGTAAAGCATAGCAAATAGCTAGTGTCCGGGCTATCTGCCTTCTGCCAGTGTTGCTGCACTTACACTAAAGGGTGCAGGAGGCTAATGGCACCTGCTGTCCCTTATGTACCCAGAGAGGCAACGGCATCTCTCCCAGGTGCACTACGAGAAGGATCAACATCGCTCCCAGTGCATCCTAACAGACCTCAGATCACGCTGTGTGCCCCTGGGCTTCTCCACAGGATCATTGCAATCCCTTCAAGGCTCCACACCAGCCATAATGTGGACCTCCAAAATTCCAGTCTTTGAGCCCTGTTGGCTACAAAATCTCAGAAAAATAAGGGCCTCTTATTTTCCCAGTCATTGGCTTTCTGGAAATTTTTCCTTGTGTGGTCCCATGTTCACTTCTCTCTCTCTCTCCTCTCTCCATGACCATGGCTCCTACCCCTAGCAGAAACCACAATCCATTTCTCCCCCAAATCATGTCTCTGCACCTCCTACCTTCCATGATGTGGCCTCTTCTCTCTCTCTCTAGCTGTGTAGTTTGTTCCGTCAGCCATCAGATAGATTTCTTGGGTATTCAGAATACTTTGATATTTATCTAGCGGAGTTTAAGGGATGAGGCAAGCCTGTAATCTGCTTACTACTCCGTCATCCTAGCTCCTCCCGCCGACCCTCTGGTTTCTTTTTCCATTCTTCTAATTACCTTTCTTTTGGTGAGAACACTTCAGATCTACCCCCTTGGAAAATTTCATGTATACAATTTCCCTGTCTTCTTGAGTAGCAAATTCTCCTCAGACTTGCTTCTGTGGTGCAAAAATGATTGTGGTTTTTCAAGCTTATACCTCACATCGTATCCTTCAGGACAAGAGAGAGCCTCAAACATTGGCCACAAAAAATCAACTTTGTGTGACTGTGCCACCTGGACCAGATGCCTGGACCCAAACCATCGCACTGGGTGAGGTCACATGGAATCTATACAATGATTGGCCTGAAGTGGGGGATATCTGTCCATCCTTCAAGCATCAAACATCTCAACTACTACAAACATTTCAGGAAGTAATAGAAAAAGAAAAGCCTATGGACTTAGCATTTATTCACCGGGATTTTTATTTCATGCATGTGAGACACCTTACCAAATTACAAATATCATAAAGACATGGACATTGCTCTTCAGAGGCCTAAGAATTAGAAAGGGGAAAGGAACCTAATAGTGGCAAAAAGCCATGGGTATCTGGAATAGAACTGCCAAATTGTGAGTTAAAATTCTCACCAGGCAGAGACTGATTCCAATTATAAATCAGGGAGGGCTCACTGGAGGAAGTGACATCTGATGCCAGGGACTTGGGGAGGTTATAAGGATTTCATTTTGCTCTGAATTCAATTTTGAGACTGAAGCTCCAGAATCAAGTTAGAACAACAAATCCCAGTAAATTACACTTAGCTTATATTGACAATTGATCATTAAGCAGGAATCAAAGGCAAAGTTGCACACAGAGAGTTGCCAGGGCATCCCTGCTGAGCTGCCTTGAGGTCAGTCCAGGGGCCTGGGCTGCTGGGATCTCACTTCAAAGGGAAGTCCGTGCACTGAGGTCTGTTGTGTGTTTTCCTAGGAGGAATAAAAAGGAATCCCTCTGCAGCAGGTGGAGGGGAGCCTGCAGGGGGGAAGGGCACGGGTGGCAGGAGGGCTGAGGACACACTGAAAGGTGGGGAGACACGTGGGAAAGAGCAGGAAGGGGGCTCCAGAGACTCACCAGCGCTTCCAGAGACACCACGCCAGGCCTGCCAGGAGCACCAGGGGCACGATCACCACCAGGAAGACCAAGCCCATGGAGTGGGGCCGCTCTGTGGGGTTGGGCCCAGAGGGTGTCATTTCCCGTCCACCCTGGGTTGAACTGCACCTCTCAGGTCCTCTCCACTCCTGTCACCATCCGTCTCACCAGCCGCCCTTCTGCCTTTCCCTTCTCCCATCCCTCCTCAGAGATGGACACTTCACCTCACCCTCCGCATCCTCCCACATTTGCAGGACCCTCACCCTCAGCTCTTCCATCTCTTGGGTTACTGATTTTTTGTTCTTCTTGGCCTGGAGTTCCTAGAATCCCTAATTTTTCTTCTGACTCTCCTGCCCTGGTGAAGGACCCCCTGCCCCTTTCCCAGCTGGGCCCAGTTCTTCCTCACCCCAGTGGAGGACCATGTCCTGGCCTCCTAGACTGCTGTGTCTCACACGGCAGGACAGGCCGGCCACCTCCTTGGCTTTCACATCCAAGGACACCTGAAGATACCACGTGCCATCAGCATGGGGCAGGACGTCACCTCGCCAGCTGCCCTGTTGCTCCTGCTCGCCCCGCATCCACGTCACCCACACAGGCTTGGGGTAGAAGCCGGAGACATGGCACACCAGCCGCAGATGGTCAGACCTGGGGCTGGGGCCAGCGGACAGCCAGGCCTCGGGCCTCACTGTGAAACAGGACAGGGATTCACAGACTGAGGGGAGGTCTTCGCCCTTAGACTTATCACCATCATCCCTTCTCCCTCTTGATTCCTTCCTACCCTGAATGTGAGGGAATAATGCAAATTTATGAGTGCAGAATAGAGAATTCTTGGGGCGAGGGAGCAGGACTGACCTTGTCGCTGGAGATCTGCCTTCCCTGCATCAAGAAGACCCAACAGGTAATGGGGACAGAAGTCACTGATGTGTGAATGTATTCTTAAATTGACCACATGGTACTGATTTAACAGTTTGCAGACTTGCTGAGCTCTCCTTCCTCCCTTTGGAGATGGCCACCATGACTTGTTCTGGAAACTCACAAGATCTGATCCTTGATAAGCAATCTGCATGAATCCTACAGATGGTTTCCCAAAGTACAGGCCACAGCCTTCTGCCATCTGTACCTGAAAGGGATCTGGGAAGAGAGACTGTGAATTACAGGACAGGGGGAGTGAAAAAACTAAAATGAGATAAGGCAAAGCCTAGGATAGTGGAAGTAGAGAAGTTCAGGGGATTGGAGGGAATTGCATAGAATTTGATTTGATGGGAGGCTCAGATAAAGGGGAAGCGGTGGTAGCTGGAGGTGGAAAGAGAGAGGTGAATGATGGAGGAAGGAATGAATGTTAGAGGAGAGACATGAAGGATGTGGGCAGAGGAAAGAGAAAGGCTCAGCAGAGAAGTTCATGTAAAAACAATTTAAAATGAAGGGAGAGCAGTGGGGTACAGGGAACACATAGATAGACATTGCTGATAGGACTGAATGAGGAGAAAAGCAGATTAAGGAGTCAGTCACAGAGAGAGGACCAGAGGTGCCTGGTTGGAGGCCAGGGAAAGGGGTGGTCGTGGGAGAACTAGTGGGACAGGAGGGCCCTGTGGTCAATGAGAGGAGCGGGACGGAGCAGAAGATGTGAAGCTTTTCAAGAATCACAGTCTGGCTCCACGCTCTGCCCACAGTGGTGGGATTCAGCTTCGTGATGGGGACACATGAGGTTCAATGGAGCCTCTTTCCTGGAGAAAGAAGGATCCCAGGACACACACAGACCAGCCTCCTCCATCCCACTCAGAGGGAACTGAACTCACATTCAAGCTGCCAGTCACTGACACTGTCCTGAAATATCAGAGGAAATCTAATGGAGAAGGTATGGAATGTCCTTTCCCGTTCAATCAGCTCCTCTTTGCTCAATTTGCCTTTGGCCCAAGGCCACAGGAACAAGAAAGTGCCAGAGTCACTGTCCCAGCTGTGAGTCTGCAGCTCATCCAGCCAAGCTGAGGCAAGATTTTGTGTCCAGGAGCTGTTGTAAAAGGATGTGGTCAGGATGACTTGGAAGGATACTGGCTCCTGGGAGGCTGTGGGAAAAGGACAGATAGACTGAGGAAGAGGAGGACATTGGGAAGGAGAGGGAATGGAGACTAAGGGGCCGGGGACGGGACCCAAAATCTGGAGGACAGAGAAGCCATAGGCATCTCAGGAGACACGTGCTGCCCCAGAGCCTGAGCCTCGCACCCATCCTTCAGGAGAGCACAGGACCCTGGGGCTGGGGATGCTCGGGGAGGAAGCAGGCTGACTGTCTCCCTGCCCAGGTCTCTGCTGGGAACCGAGACAACAAGTGCACACATGCACATCCACACAAAAACACACACATAGAAACGTACACACATTCTTACACAAACAAATATATACAAACACACAAGTATACAGACACAGAGACACATACACACACACAAACACATATTAAAACACTTGCATAAAGACACACAAGACATACATTCATCACAAATACACAGACTGCCAGACACACTCATGCCCTCACACATGTATACACATAATCAAATGTGCACTTAGAGGCACACAAGGACATTTACACACATCACACACATGCACGCACACACACACACGCACACACGTGCACAGATTGGACAGGACCCGAGCTCTCACCATCTTCGCTGTCACCCTCCGGGAGGAGAACCACCAACAGCACAAGTTGCAGGAACAGCATCGTGTTTGCAGATGTTCTTTCTCTTGCAAAGTGGCTCTTTGACGTCTGTCCTCACACACCGACCCCCTCCCAGCCCCTCTCCTCTGACTTCCTCTCCACACACAACCCTTCCCTGAGTCTCTGCCACAATGCAAATGTGCTCCTCCCTCAGCCCTGGACACCTACTCAGTCTCACTTCCCCTCGTGCTCTGCCTGCCCTCTGGCCTCCAGCTTCTCCCTGTCACCAGCGTCCATCCCGCCCCCGCCCCCTGATTCGGATGCTACAGAACAAGTCCTGTGTGGCCTGGAAAAGTGGCCCCACCTCTCAGCCCTTTCTTCTCACCCAGACAGTAACCCAGGAAAACACCCAGCTCCCAGCACCAGCCCTGGACCTGCTGTCCCTCTGTCCCTCCTGCCCTGTGACACTACCCCCCCAGGTATTTCTGTCCCCGTCCCACCCCCACCCAGCTCCTTCACATCTCTGACTTCTCACTGCTTGTGCCAAAAAACCAACCAAAGAATTCAATTCAGAGATCCACCTGGTTTTATTAAGTGATTCAAGAATGGGGCAGCCTCCCACCTGGCAGGTAAAGGGAGCTCTGAGCTGTGGTGCAAATGGAGGGTTTTCATAGGAAGGAAGTTGGTGAGAGAAGAGAAAGGAGTGTTCCAGGGAAGGTCCCTTACCCTGAACGGGGAGAACAGGGGGTCTAACCATGCGGATGACCTCCCCTCCGTGTTGATGGAGAGGGCCCATGTGACAGAGAACCTCCCTGGGCCAAACCAGAGAGTCCCTCACTGATGGTGAAGACTTTATTTCTCGGGGAGGTGGGAACTGCAGTTGGTTAGGGATTAAACCAGATCTGGGGACTTGGTCTGGACCAAGGTGCCATTAGGGCCCAAGGGTTTCTTTTCAACAGATGCTCTATTTGCTTGTCCAGATTCCCCATGATTGTAGCAGCCTCAGCAACCCCCAGTCCTCCATTATTCTTCGGGAAGAACCAGTAGGCATCACAGAGACCACAGGACATGGAAACATCTGAAGAGTCCCCCCTCCATCTGACTGGCATTAGTACATATTCACTCACCACCAGCCACTTAGCACCTGCCTGGACCCAAGCACTCATGAAAGTACAGTGTGCACAGGGGAGTGATGAGGCACTGTATTCAAGGAGCATTGAGTCTACCTGGGAAGAAAAACCAAGAAACACCAAGAACTACACCTTTTTGTTTTGCAGAGTTATTTTTTCTTTGGGATTTTTTTCAATTCCACTATAGTTAACATACCATGTGAGTTAGTTTCAGGTATAAAATCAGTGATTCAGCAATTCTATACATTAGTCAACATTCATGAACATAAATGTAATCCTAATCCCCTTCCCCTGTTTTCCCGTCTCCTCCACCCACCTCCCCTCTGGGAATCAATAGTCTGTTCTCTATAGATAAATAAGAGTCTGGTTTTTCCTTTGTCTCTTTTCTCTTTGTTCCTTTTTTGTGTGTGTCTTAAAATCCACATGTGAGTGAATTTGAGACCATACGGCATTAACCTTTCTCTGAATGACTTTTTTCACTCACTATCATACTGTCTAGCTCCATGTTTTGCAAATGGCAAGATTCTAGTCATTTTCATGGCTGAGTAATATTTCATCATGTGCGCCTATCATATCTTTTTTCTCTGTTTATCCATAAATGGACACTTGGGCTGTTTTCATAATTTGGTTGTTGTAAATAATGCTAGAGGAAACATCAGGGAGCTTATATCTTTTCATTTTAGTGTTTTTACATTCGTTGGGTAAATATCAAGTAGCACAATAACTGGGTCCTCTGGTAATTCTATTTTTAATGCTTTGAGGAACCGCCATGCTCTTTTCCATAGTGGCTGCACCAGTTTGAATTTCCGTCAACAATGTACAAGGGTTCCTTTTTCTTCGCATCATCCCCAAGACTTGTTTCCTTTTTTTTTTTTAAGATTTTATTGATTTATTCATGAGAGACATAGAGAGAGAGGCAGAGACACAGGCAGAGGGAGAAGCAGGCTCCCTGCGGGGAGCCTGAAGCGGGACTCAATCCCAGGACCTCAGGGTCACTCCTTGAGCCAAAGGCAGATGCTCAACGCCTGAACCACTTAGGAGTCTCCAACACTTATATCTTGTGTATTTTCTTTTTTTTTTTTTTTTTTTGTATTTAATCAATGTGACAGGTGTGAGGTGATATTTCATTGTGGTTTTGATTTGCATTTCCCTGATGATGAGTGATGTTGAGCATCTTATGTCTGTTGACCATCTGGGTGTCTTCTTTGGAGAAACGTCTATTCATGTGTTCCATCCTTTTAAAAATCGGATTATTTGTTTTATTAGGTGTTGACTTGTACAAGTTCTTTATATATATTGGATAGTAGCCCTTTATGAAATATATTATTTGCAAACAGATCCTCTCATCCCTTAGGTTGTCTTTTTTTTTTTAATTTATTTTTTATTGGTGTTCAATTTACTAACATACAGAATAACACCCAGTGCCCGTCACCCATTCACTCCTTGTTTTATTGATTGTTTCATTGGCTTCTCAGAAGCTTTTTAATTTGATGTAGTTAATAGGTTCTTTTGCTTTTGTTTCCCTTGCTCTGGAGACATATCTAGAATGATGTTCTATGGCCAATATCTGAGACCTTAATGCCTATGCTCTGTCCTAAGATGTTTATGGAATTTCAGCCCCTCATTTAGGTCTTTATTCCACCTTGAGCTTCTTTTGTCTATGGTGTAAGAAAGTGATCAACCTTCTTTCTTTTGCATGTAGCTGTCTAGTTTTCCCAACTGCACTTGTTGAAGAGACTTTCTATTTCCCGTTGCACATTCTTGCCCCCTTGGCAACGTTTAATTGACCATAAAATCATGGGTTTATTTCTGGGCTCTTTCCTCTGTTCCGTTGATGTATGTGTCTATTTGGTGCCAGTTTCATACCGTTTTGATTGCTACAGCTTTGTAGGATACCTTGAAATCTGTAATTGTGACACCTCTAGCTTTGTTTTCGGCCATTCAGTGTGTTTTGTGGTTCCATACAAATTTTAGGATTGTTTGCTCTAGTTGTGTGAAAAATACTTGATGGGATGAGCACTGGGTGATATGTTGGCAAATTGAACTCCAATAAAAAAAAATGCTGTTGGTATTTTTATAGGCACTGCATTAAATCTATAGATTGCTTAGGATAATATGGACATGTTAACAATATTTGTTCTTCCAAACCATGAACATGGAACATTTTTCCATTTCTTTGTGTCACTTTCAATTTTCTCCGCCAGTGTTTTATAGTTTTCAGAGTACAGGTCTTTCACCTCTTTGGTTAAGTGTATTTCTAGGTATTTTATTAGTTTTGGTGCAATTTTAAATGGAATTGTTTTTCTCTTAGTTTCTCTTCTGCTTCTTTATTAGTGTATACAAATGCAAGGTATTTCTCTACATTGATTCTATATTCTGTGACCATACTGAATTCATTTATCAGTCTAGGAGTTTTTTGGAGAAGTCCTTAGGGTTTTTTATATGTAGTATCGGGTCATCTGAAAATAGTGAAAGTTTTACTTCTTCCTTGCCAATTTGGATGCCTTTTTATCCCCCTTTTTCTTGTCATATTTCTGTGGCTGGGCCTTCCAGTACTATGTTTAATAAAAGTAGTGATAGTGAACATCCTTGTCTTATTCCTGACCTAAGGGAAAAAGGTTTTCATTATTTGTATGATGTTAGCTCGGGTTTTTTATATATCACCTTTATTATGTTGAGTTATGTTACCTCTAAATCTATTTTGTTGTGGGATTTTATCATCAATGGAAGTTGTACTTTGTCAGATGATTTTTCTGAACCTATTTAAATGATCATACAGTTTTTATCCTTTCTCTTGTTGATGGCATAAATCATGTTGATTGATTTGTGAATATTGAACATCATTTGAATCTCATGAGTAAATTCCACTCGATCATAAGTGACTTTTTAAATGTATCTTTGGATTCAATTTGCTAATATTTAATCCATTGTTGGATTCAGTTTGCCTGTTTCCCTGTTGATTTTCTGCTTTGATGGTCTGTCCATTGATGTAAGTGGGTGTTAAAGTCCCCCCCATTATTGTATTACTGTGGATTATATCCATTACGTTATTAGATGTTTTATACATTTGGGTGCTCCAATGTTGGGTGCATAAATATTTAAAAGTATTATATATTTTGCTCATTATTCTCATTGTTATTTTATAATGTCATTCTTTGCCTCTTGTTACAGTATTTCTGTAAGTCTATTTTTTTCTGATACAATAGTGCTACCTTGGCTTTCATTTCACATCTTTTGCTTGATAAACAATTCTCCATCCCTTCTCTTTCAATCTGCATGTGTTTTTAGGTCTGAAATGAATCTCTTGTAGGCAGCAGAGAGATAGGACTTGCTTTTTTATCCACCCATCACACTTTTGACTGGAGAATTTAGTACATTTGTATTCAATGCATTTATTGATAGGTATGTAGTTATCAACATTTTTTATGTGTTTATGGTTATTTTAGCAGTTCTCTGTTCCTTTCTCCTCTCGCTCTCTTTTCTCATGGTTAGCTGGCTTTCTTCAGTGATACACTTGAATTCTTATCTCTTAAATTTTCCATGTCTATTAGTAGTTTTTGATTCATGGATATCATTTAACTTGTATATAACAGCTTCTGCCCTTAGCAGTCGATATTAACTTATTGGTCACTTAACACTGAATCCATACCTTATTTCTCTTTCCCTCCAAACGCACATTTTAGGTATGTGGTGACTTCTTTTACATCTTTTCATTTTGTGAGTCCTTTGACTGATTTTATAGATATCTTTATTTTTACTGCTTTCATGCTTCCTTTCATTTTGGTCTTGCCATTCCTTTCCACTCACAGTCCCCTTTAATATTTCTTATAGTGCTGGTTTAGTGGTCATGAAGTCCTTCAACTTTTGTTTGTCTGGGAAACTATCTCTTCTTCTGAATTATAGACTTACTGGATAGAATATTCTTGGCTCTAATGGTTCTTCGTTTAGTTTTGTTTTCCTTTCAGTACTTTTTTAAAGATTATTTATTTGTTTATTTATTCATGAAACACAGAGAAAGAGAGAGAGAGAGAGAGGCAGAGACACAGGCAGAGGGAGAAGCAGGCTCCACGCAGGGAGCCTAATGTGGGACTCGATCCCCGGACCCCGGGATCATGACCCAAGCTGAAGGCAGACACTCAACCACTGAGCCACCCAGGCGTCCATCCTTTCAGTACTTGGAGTGCATCATACCAGCCTCTTCTGGCCTATAGTTTCTGCTGAAAACTCTGCTGATAACCTTATAGGGCTTATCTTGTATGTAACTGCCTTCTTTTCCTTTGCTGCTTTTAAATTATCTCTTTATCACTTTTTTTTTTTTTGCCATTTTAATTACTATGTGTCTTGCTGAGGACCTCCTTAGGTTGATTTTGTTGGGGGTTCTCTCTGTGCTTCCTGATTCTTGATTTCTATTTCCTTCACCAGATTTGGGAAATTTTTAGATATTATTTCATCAAATAAATTTTCTGCCCCATTTCTCTTTCTTCTCCTTCTGTAATCCTGATAGTATAAATGTTATTATGCTTGATGATGTCTCTGAGTTCTCTAAGTCTGTGTTTCTTTTGTATTATTTTTCCTCTCCTGTGCAGCTTGATTACTTTCCATTATCTGTCCTATAGCTCATTGATCAATTCTGCTTCCCCTAGCTTGCTATTCATTCTATCTAGCATATTTTAATTTTATTTATTGAGTTCTTCATCTCTGATTTTTTTTCTTTTTTTTATGTTTTCTACCCCTTTGTTGAGGGTCTTACTAAAATTCTTCACTGTTTTCCCAAGTCCAGTTGCTATCTTTAAGACAATTACTTTAAATTTTCTATCAGGGAAGAATTAAGATAGCTGGGGAGCGGGGGGGGGGGGGGTCTGAATTTGGCTCTTCCCTTGAATGCGGTCTGATGAGTACCAAATCACCGTGAACATACAAGAAATCAATTTGAGGACAGAAAGAGCAAAAGTACACAATTAGAACTAGGAAAGCAGCCATATTGTGAAGGTAAGAGCTGTAAAGAGTCAATTTGGTGGGAGTGGGGGAAGAACTGTAGGTGCTGAGAAGGGGAGGGAGCCCTGATCAGGGAGAGAAGGAGAGAGGGAGAGAAAAAGAGTGAAGGTGTCCACAGGGGATCTCACATGAAGAACTCTTCCCCAAAACCACTGACTGGGAAAAGAAGACGGACTGACCACCACAAGTTTCTATAAGCACTGGAGTGGAAAGTTTGAGATTTTGGAGTTCTGCACCCTCACCAGAGTCATGACCAATGGGCTTGGTAGTGTGCCAGCAGGAAAGGAAGGCAGAGGCCCAGAATGGACAGCATATTCTGAGAATCCACTGCATCACACAGGAAGAAAGACTTTCCTTGCTTAGGGTGCATTTGAGCGAGGTGGTATGACCTATCTGTGGACAAAAGACCCAGTGGATGCCTGTCATTAGCATAGAAATAGAGATGCTGTCTGAGGGCAGCAAACCTGGTGCCATGTTTGGGGTGCATTTTACCATAAACTCTGAAACACTGTGTCAGACAACCAATTTCTAAGAGAAATTGGAAAATGGCAAAAGCTCAGTGAGACCCTTCCTCACAGGATCAGCGAGGGTCTACACAGCACAGATCTCTAAAATTTGGAGTTTTGAAACTCAGCCATGCACTTGAGATAAAACACTGGAGTGTTGTGCCTCCACCTGCGAAGGGGGCAGTTCAGATGCAGGAACAGTGAAGTCAAGAATCTGGGAGAAGCCAGGGACAAAAGAGAAGTCATTGCTTTCCTGTGAGGGCTTCTTAAAGAGTGGCCAGTGTAGAGGCACCTGGGTGGCTCAGTTGGTTAAGTGTCTGTGTTTGGCTCAGGTAATTCTCTCAGAGTCCTGTGAGAGAGCCCCATGTCAGGTTCCTTGTTCAGCAGGGTACCCGCTTCTCCCTCTCCCTCTACCCCTACCCACCCCCAATCATGATTTCTCCCTCTCTCTCTCTCTCTCTCTCTCTCTGTCTCTCAAATAAATAATATTTTTAAGAGTGACCAGCATGGGGCAGCCTGGGTGGCTCAGAGGTTTAATGCCACCTTCATCCCAGGGCATCATCCTAGAGACCCAAGATCGAGTCCCACATTGGTTTCCCTGCATGGAGCCTACTTCTCCCTCTGCCTGTGTCTCTGCCTGTGTGTGTGTGTGTGTGTGTGTGTGTGTGTGTCTCATGAATAAATAAATAAAATCTTTAAAAAAAAAAAAAAAGAGTGACCAGCATAAACTTCCCACTCTGGAGACGAGAAAGCAGGGCAACACCATTTCCACCACTAACACCACCACCTATCAGCACTGACCCACAACTCACCTATCAGCACTAACCCACAACTCAATGAGTAAAACAGTGCCACCCAGTGGAAGCTGTTGCCTCTTTGACCAAAATCCACCCTCCTACGGCTTGTAGGTACATCTGCACTAAGATAAGTCTGCCAGAGAAGCAGCACAGCAGGCCGCACACCCCTGAACACCAACAAAAACCCTTCACACACACCAAATCTACTGATCATAGTGTTGCAAATCATCATATCTAGAGGAAATAGAATCTAGCTTCCTTTTTTAAAAATTTATTTAATTTCATTTTTATTTTTATCCTTTCTTTTTAAAAATTTTATCTAGATTATTTTAACAAGCATACCTAAATGTACATAACATCCTCCTTCCCTTTTTTAAAAATTATTTTTGTTTTCATTTTTTAAATTTTTATTACTATTATTATTATTTTGTCTGCCTTCCTTTGACAAAGAGATCAAAGTATACCTAGGATCTAGCTTACTTTTGGGGGGTGACCTCTTCTTAATATAGCCATTACTTTCAGAAGCAAGAATACAACAGGCTTTACAAATACAACAGGCTTTATTAAGGAAAAAAGTGTGTCTCAGAGAAAATGACAAAATGAAAGAATTCATCCCAAAAGAAAGTATAGGAACAATAAGATGTCTGAACCGGAATTTAAATCAGTAATAATAAGGAAACTAACTGGCCTTAAGAAAAGCATAGAAGACACTAGAGAATCCCAGAATGCAGAAATAAAAGAACTAAAACTAGTCAGGCCAAAATAAGAAATGTTATAACAGAGGTGCAAAAATGAATGGATGCAATGACAACAAGGATGGAAAAAGCAGAGGAGTGAACCAGTGAAATATACAGAAGATAAAATTATGGGAATTTTAAAAAGCTACAATAAAGAGGGAAAGAAAGGTATTAAGTCATGAATGTAGACATGGGGAACTTATCAGCTCCTTAAAGTGTAGTAACATTCATATCATAGAAGTCCCAGAAGAAGAAAAGAAAGAAAAAAGGGCATACATTTTTTTTAACAAATTATAGCTAAAAACTTCGCTAATCTGGAAAATGAAACAAATATCAAAATCCTAGAAGCACAAAGAATTCCCATTAAATTCAACAAAAGCCTGCCATCACCAAGACAAATAATAATCAAAATCACAGAATACACAGACAAGGAAAGAATTCTGAAAGCATCAAAGGGGGTGGAAAGTTCTTAAACTACAAAGGAAGACAGATCAGGTAAACAGTAGATCTGTCCAAAGAAATTTGGCACCCTAGAAGAAAATGGAAGGATATATTCAACATGCAAATGGAAAAAATATGCAGCCAAGAATATTTTATCTAGCAAGACTATTATTCAAAATAGAAGGAGAGATAGTTTCCCTGACATAAAGAAAAACTAAAGGAGTTTATGACCACCAAACAAGCCCTGTGTGAAATATTAAAGGGGACTCTTTGATTGGGTGAAAAAAGACTAAAAGCAACAAAGACTACAAAGGGAAAGAGAATATCATCAGAAACACCAAGGTAACAGAATGGCACTAAATTCATATCTATCAGTAATCACTCTGAATGTAAATGGACTAAAAACTCCAATAAAAATCATAGAGCATTAGAATAGATTTTAAAAAAAAAAGATCCATCTATATGCTGCCCACAAGAGACTCGTTTTAGACCTAAAGACACCTGCAGATTGAAAGTGAAGGGATGGAGAACGAGCTATCATTCTAATGGACACAGAAAGAAAGCCCCAGAATTGCCATACTTTTATCAGATGAACTAGATTTTAAACCAAAGATTGTAACAAGAGATGAAGAAGGGAATTATATCATACTTAAGTGGATTACCCATCAAGAAGTTCTAACAATTGTAAATATTTATGCCCTCACATTGGGAGCACCCAAATACATAAATCAGTTAATAAGAAACATAAGGAAATTCATTGATAATACTATAATAATAGTAGAGGAATTTAACATCTCACAGCAGTGAACAGATTATCTAAGCAGAAAATCTAGAAGGAAACAGTGGCTTTGAATGACACACTGGACCAGATGGACCTAACAGATACAGAAAGATCAAGATCATACCATGCATATTTGCAGACCACAACACTATGAAAGTCAGAGTCAACCACAAGAAAAAAATTGGAAAGACCTCAAATACATGGAGACTAAAGACCATCCTACTAAAGTTGAATGGTTAACCAGGAAATTAAAGAAGAAATTAAAATATACATGGAAGCAAATGAAAATGAAAACACAATAGTATAAAACCATTGAGATGCAGTAAAGGCAGTCCTAAGAGGGAAGTATATTGCAATACAGGCCTACCTCAAGAAGCAGGAAAAGCTTCAAATACATAGCCTAACCTTACACTTAAAAGAGTTAGAAAGGAACAATAAAGAATGTATAATGCCAGCAGAAGAAGGACATAATAAAGATTAGAGCAGAAATAAATGGTATAGAAACAAACAAAAACAGATCAACAAAACTAAGAGCTGATACCTTGAAAGAACTAGTAAAACAAATAAACCCCTAGCTAGCCTTATCAAAAACAAAAAAGAAAGGAACCAAATAAGTAACATCATGAAAGAAAGAGGAGTGATACCAACCAACATCGCAGAAATACAATTATAAGAGAATATTATGAAAAATTATATGCCAAGAAAATGGGCAATCTGGAACAAATGGACAAATTCCCAGAAAAGTACACACTACCAAAAGTGAAACAAGAGGAAATAGAAAAACTGAACAGACCCATAATCAGCAAAGAAATTGAATCAGTAATCAGAAATCTCCCAACAAACAAATGTCCAGGGCCAGATGGCTTCCCAGGAGAATTCTACTATTAAAAGAGAGTTAATACCTATTCTTCTCAAAATGTTTCAAAAAAAAGAGAAATGGAAGGAAAACTTCCACACTCATTCTAGGAGGCCAGCATTACCTTTGGTTTCAAAACCAAACACCTCACTAAAAAGGAGAATTACAGGCCAAAGTCCCTGATGACCATGCATGCAAAATTTTCAACAAGATACTAGTAAATTGGGATCCTAGAGTGCATTAAAAGAATTATTCACCAGGATCAAGTGGCATTTATTCCTGGACTGCAGAGATGGTTCAAAATCTGCAAATCAATCAACATGATACGCCACATCAATAAAAGAAAGTGTAAGAACCATATGATCCCCTCAATAGATGCAGAAATACCATTTGACAAAATACAGCATCCTTTCTTGCAAAAAAACAAAACAATACAAAACCCAAAACCCTCAATAATGTAGAGATATATGGAACATACCACAACATCACAAAAGCCATATTCAAAAGACCCACAGCTAATATAATTCTCAATGAGGAACAACTGAAAGCTTTTCCTCTATGGTCAGAATCAAGACAGGGACGTCCACTCTCACCAGTACTATTTAATATAATACTGGAAGTCTTAGGCTCAGTATTCAGGCAACAAAACAAAATAAAAGGAATACAAATGGGCAATAAGTCAAACTTTCACTATTTGTGGAGAACATGCTCAATGTAGAAAGCCTGAAAGACTCCACCAAAATATTGCTAGAACTAATATATTAATTCAGCAAAGTCACAGGATATAAAATCAATGTACAGAAATCTGTTGCATTTCTACACACCAACAATGAAGCAGTAGAAAAAGAAATCAGGTAATTGATTCCATTACTTCCATTAAAACTATACCAAAAACCGTAAGATATCTAAGAATAGACCTAGCCAAAGAAGTAAAATATCTGTACACTGAAACCATAGAACACTTATGAAAGAAATTGAAGATTACACAAATAAATGGGGAAATTCCATAGTCACAGATTGGATAAACAAATATTGTTAAAGTGCCCATACTACCCAAATCGATCTACACACTTAATGCAACCATCAGCATTTTTCACAGACCTGAGAGAGTCCTAAAATTTGTATGAAAATCATAAAAGAACCTGAATAGCCAACACAACCCTGAAAAAGAAAAATTAAAGCTGGAGACATCATGATTCTGGACTTCAAACTATATTACAATGGTGTGATCATCAAGACAGTGTGGTGCTAGCAGAAAAACAGACATGTAAATCAATGGAACAGAATGAAAACCCAAAAATGGACACAGAACTCTATGATCAATCAACTAATCTTTGACTAAGCAGGAAAGAATATTCATTGGGAAAAAGACAGTCTATTCCCAAATGGTGTTGGGAAAACTGGCAGCAACATACAGAAGAATGAGAGTGGACCACTGTCTTACACTGTGCACAAAAATAAATTCAAAATGAATAAAAAAAACCTAAATGCAAGATAGGAAACCATCAAAATTCTAGAGGAGAACACAGGCACTAACCACGTGGACCTCAGCCTGTAGCAACTTCTTGCTATCTACGTTGCCAGAGGCAAGGGAAACAAAGGAACAAAGGAACTATTGTAACTTCATCAAGATAAAAAGCTTCTGGGCCGCCAGGGTGGTTCAGGGGTTTAGCCCAGGTTTAGTCTTCAGCCCAGGGCCTGATCCTGGAGACCTGGGATCGAGTCCCATGACAGGCTCCCTGCATGGAGCCTGCTTCTCCCTCTGCCTGTGTCTCTGCCTCTCTCTCTCTCTCTCTCTCTCTCTGTGTGTCTCTCATGAATAAATAAATATTAAATTTTTTTTATTTTTTTATTTATTTATGATAGTAACAGAGAGAGAGAGAGAGAGAGAGGCAGAGACACAGGCAGAGGGAGAAGCAGGCTCCATGCACCAGGAGCCCGACGTGGGATTTGATCCCGGGTCTCCAGGATCGCGCCCTGGGCCAAAGGCAGGCGCGAAACCGCTGCGCCACCCAGGGATCCCTAAAATATTAATTTTTTAAAAAAAGATAAAAAGCTTCTGTAAAGTGAAGGAAACAAGCAACAAAACTAAAAGGCAACCTACAGAAGGAAGAAGGTATCTGCAAATGACATATCTGATAAAAGGTTAGTATCCAAAATCTATAAAGAACTTAATCAAACTCCACACCAAAAAAAAAGTATTAGTTGACCATAGAGTTGAGGGCCCATTTCTGGGTTCTCTATCCTGTTCCATTGATCTATGTGTCTGTTTTTGTGCCAGTACCACACTGTCTTGATGACCACAGCTTTGTAGTACAACTTGAAATCCGGCATTGTGATGCCCCTGACTCTGGTTTTCTTTTTCAATATTCCCCTGGCTATTCGAGGTCTTTTCTGATTCCATACAAATATTAAGATGATTTGTTCCAACTCTCTAAAGAAAGTCCATAGTATTTTGATAGGGATTCCACTGAGCATGTACATTGCCCTGGGAGGCATAGACATCTTCACAATATTAATTCTTCCAATCCATGAGCATGGAATAGTTTTCCCTCTCTTTGTGTCTTCTTCAATTTCTTTCAGAAGTGTTCTGTAGTTTTTAGGGTATAGATCCTTTATCTTGTTGTTTAGGTTTATTCCTAGGTATCTTATGCTTTTGGGTGCAATTGTAAATGGGATTGACTCCTTAATTTCTCTTTCTTCAGTCTCATTGTTAGTGTATAGAAATGCCACTGACTTCTGGGCATTGATTTTGTATCCTGCCACACTGCCAAATTGCTGTATGAGTTCTAGCAATCTTGGGGTAGAGTCTTTGGGTTTTCTATGTACAGTATCATTCATTCATATGGGGAATATAAAAAATAGTGAAAGGGATCATAAGAGAAAGGAGAGAAAATGAGTGGGAAAAATCAGAGAAGGAGACAAAACATGAGAGACTCCTAACTCTGGGAAAATAACAAGGAGTGGTGGAAGGGGCGGGGGTGGGGGGATCCGGTGACTGGGTGATGGGAACTGAGGGGAGCACTTGACAGGATGAGCACTGAGTGTTATACTATATGTTGGCAAATCAAACTCCAATAAAAGAATATACAAAAAAAATCTTTCATAGAAAAAAGAAAAAACACCAAAAATCCCCAAATAATCCAGTTAAGAAATGGGCATAAGACATGAATAGACACTTTTCCAAAAAAGGCATGTGAAAATATGCTCAACATCACTCATCATCAGGGAAATACACATCAAAACCATGATGACAGACCACCTCACAAATGTCAGAATGGTTAAAATTAACAACACAGGAAACAGATGTTGGTGAGGCTGCAGAGAAAGGGGAACATTCTTACAGTTGGTAGGAATGCAAGCTGGTGCAGCCACTCTGGGAAACGGATGGAGGTTCCTCAAAAAGTTAAAAATAAAGCTACCCTATGAGCCAGCAATTGCACTATTAGGTATTTACTCAAAGGATACAAAAACACAGATTGAAAGGGGCACATGCACCCCAATGTTTATAGCAACATTATCAACAATAGCCAAACTATGTAAAGCACCTGGATATCCAATGACGGATGAATGGGTAAAGAAGATGTGGCATATATAGACAATGGAATATTATTCGGCCATTAAAAAGGATGAAATGCTGCCATTTGCAATGACATGGGTAGAACTTGAGGGTATTATGCTAAGTGACATAGGGCAGTCAGAAAAAGACAAATACTATTTCACTTGTGTGTAGAATTTAAGAAACAAAACAGATGAACATTTGGGAAGGGGGAAAAAGAGAGGGAGGCACCGTAAGAGACTCTTAACAATAGAGAATAAATTGAGGGATGATGAAGAAGGTGGAAAGGGGATGGGTGTTAAGGAGACCACCTGTGATGAGCACTGGCTGTTATTTGTAAGTGATGAATCACTGAGGTCTAATCCTGAAACCAGTATTATACTATATATTAACTAACTAGAATTTAGGTAAAAATTTGAAAAAAAATCCTAATAAATAAGTTAATTGTCAGGCATACTATTTATCTCCTTCCCACTCCGTCTTGCTGTGATTTGGTTGTGTTCATTCATTTGGAACATATTCCTCTGTCTCCTCACGTTGTCTAACTCTGTTTCTGTGTGTCAGGAAAGTTAGCTACGTCTCCATCCCTTGACTGTACTGACCTTATGAAGAAGAGGTCCTATGGTGACCTTCAGTGCAGTGTCCCCTGTTCATCAGAATGTGGCCCGTTGGGGTGTCTCATATGTGGCCTGCATGTGCCCTCCTGTGGTGACTGAGCTGCTTGGCCTTCAGTCCCCTCATCTGCAATGACTCCCACTGCCTGTTGTGGGCAGGCTTTGTTCCCTGTGGCATCAGTGGGCCAGTCTGGGGCCTCCTTGGGCTTCAGTTGTGTCAGACCAAGCATTTGCCAGAGATGAAGCAGCACCAACCTAGGGCACATTCCCTGTGTTGCCCCCTGAGAAGCTTTCCTTGGTGGGAGGGCCCTGCAATCAGACCAGCTTTCAGCCACCAGCCCACATCTGGGGCCACAGTAAGAATGTTCTGTGAGGTTATCTTCCCCACGCCCAAGGCAGGACTCCCTTTGGAGTGGTGTGGCCCCTGTCAGAGCTGCTTGCACACCCCAGCCTTGTGGCACCTCTTTGGGTGGGCTCCCAACAAGAGCGTGATGGAGGGCAGATGCTCGGAGGAGCATGGGGCTGGGAGCTGCGGTGTTAGCAGGGTTCACACAGGCACGCTCTCAGAGGGGACTGCAGCCGATGGGGTGCAGGCAGCTTGTCCTCTTGTGTCTGTGAAAACCCAAGTGTAAATTTCTGCCGGTCACTGATCAGCAGCAGAACAGGCACCTCAACTCCTGACCAGTGGCTTGTTAGAAATCCATGTAGACACCTAGGACAAGGATTGACCCCTATGTCAGGTGAGCATGCGAGACGGGGTCAGGGTGTCACAAGACAAGGATACATGAAGACAAAAGCACACAAGCAAAGAAAGGAATAGAGGAATATTTTGAAAAATTGAAAGAAAGGAGGAGGGCAGTGAGAAGAATGTTGCAAGGAAGAGAGACATTAGCCCAGCATCCCCAGAAGCCACACCCACATCCATCAGAGGGGAGCTTCCAGTCACTAAGGATAGAAATCCACCTTATTGGGCTGAAACCACACAAGGAAGGTATTACCTGATGGAACTGGAGAGCCCAGGGTCGTGGGGGCTCCAGGACCTTCTGTGAGTCTGTGTGTCTGCCTTTGCTTTTCTGGTGCTTTGGTTTTGCTGTTACTTCTGTTTCAGTTTCAGTGAAGGATGATGACAAATGAAAATTTTAATTGTGGACAGCATGCAGCTTTCCAGCCGCCCAGGGAGGAAGGCGGGGGCCATCACGGGCCGTCGGGGCCCTCGCCAGCTCTAACAGGTGCAGCAGAGCCTGTGACACCACATGAACGAAGGTCCTCCTGAGAAAGTCTTCCAACGACTTCTCAGAGAGGCTGGCCTGAAGATCCCAGGAGCCTGGTGCACATGGAGCATCCAGGGAGCCGCGTCTGAACGCTCACGTCCATACCTGCCCTGCCTCCCGTGAGGCGTGCAGCATTTCAGAAGGAAATGGTTAAGAAACTTGATTTGAAGCAAATCATGAAAATTAATCTTTTTTGTAGCATTCTTCACAAGTTTGACTACTTTGTCATTTTCTCTTAAAAACATATAATGAAGTAACCACTTGAGGTTTTGATGTATGCATACATGGTGACATGATGGCCACAACCAAGCCAATTAACATGGCCAACATTTCATATCAGGAACTTCTCCTTCTCTTTCTTTTCTTTTATTTTTCTTTCTTCTGGTAAGAACACTCGGGGTCTAACCTCTGGGCAAATGTCATGTGTATAATTTCTCTGCCTTCTTGCAGGCAGGCTTCATCCTCGGGCTTGCTTCTCTGGTGCTGAGAAATGGATTGTACTTGTTTCAGGCTTTAAACCCTGACTTATCCAGGACAAGAGAGAGCATCTCTTTCCCCTCCATTGACCACAGCAATCAGGCTCCATGTGACCTGTGCCACTTGGACCAGTGCCTGACCTGGAACCATCACTCTGTGTGGTATAAATGGCATCTGTCTGGTGATTGGTCTGACCTCGAGGTTACCTATCCATCCTTCAGCCTGTCTCATTGTCAAGGATGCTTTCTCCTGATGGCCTCCGGGTGATCAGAGCCCAGGGATACCCATAATTTAGAGCCAACCAACCAAAATCCACATGGTGACGATACAAGGGTGCCAAGATGGACTTGAAGTTAGAGAAATGGTCAAGTAGTCTGATCGAGGCAGGAAGATTGGAAGATTGCAGAAGTTCTCATAATTTTCTCTCCTAATTCCCATATTTTCATCTTTTCCACCTCTGCTATCTCAACATTATTTTCCAGAAATGTCCACATGTACAGAGCTGCGAGCAAGCATGTGGTCCCTCTGGACATTCTCCAGCCTTGGGCCCTACTCTCAGCCCTAAAAAAAAAAAAAAAAAAAAAAAAAAAAAAAAAAAAAAAGGTAGAACTAAGTCTAATTAGTTCCCTTTCCCCGAGTTCAATCCAAATAAGTTGCTGCATTAAATGGATAGAAACAATAATGGAAACCATTATCAGATCAGAGAAACAAACTTTCCAAGCTCCTAAAACAGTGATGGCCTTTCCCTCCCCACTACTTGACACTCAGATTGGCCCTGCTGCATGATCAGAGCTTGAGAATGGTTTGTTGAGTTAATTAATGAAACGGACTTCTAGCCAGGGATGTCTCCACTCACACGGTGATGGGAGTCATCAGTCACCAAGGGGCCATTTCATTATTTATGGATTCTGTGCTGATCAGCCTACCTGTGGACATTGATTTGTAACCACCAGATGCATGTTCTTACTGCTATTCATGGGCACTTGGTGTGTCTGACATGTGTCACCCACCATACCTACTCCCAGGTGAGGCTGACCCAGGTGCTACTCTATGTACCTGTGTTAATTCCCACGTGGTAAACACGTGTCTTATTCACAGTTCCTTTGGAGCCACACTTTCTGAATTTATGTGCTCTTCCTAGGTGATACCACTGTTTAGAACAACCCCAAAGCCCAGAGCTGCAGGGCTGACTGGAGTTCCTAAGCGGACGATAGTAGCATGCACCTCATGACAAAATGCCTGTGTAGATAAGGCTCGTTCAGGCTTATTCAGGCCCCTGATGCAGAGCTGTGGGCCATGAGTTCAGTGGCAATGAGACAACAATGCAGCAAATTGAGGAAAAAGGACAGGACAGTCATGACGTCTATGTGGAGACACTCCAGGAAGTGTTAGAGTAACACTAAGACGCTACAATGACTCCACAAGAAAGGGGGAAAGGGACCTATGTTCATGGATTCATGAGATGAACCCCCCAGCTGATTTTGCTAAAATGCAAATTCTGATTCACTGAGCCTCAGCTGAGGGCAAGACCTTACATTTCTAACAAGCCCCAGGGTGACATCTCTGCTGCTGTCCCTGAGACCCACAACCAGCAAGGGCCACCATTCTGCCTTTCTCTTTTAATTCAGAATACTCAAGGAACAAGCCCAGTCCAGTAGATTTGCATAGTTAAATAATAGAAATCTTCACAGGAAATCCGATTTCTTCTAGGGGCCTGGAGGTGTCAACAGGAACAGGGAAAGTGTGAAATTCATCGGCCAAGTGAGATTTCTACATGAAGAGCATCAAACATCTCAACTACTACAAATATGCCAGGAAGCAAAAGAAAAGAAAAACCCATGAATTTGTCATGAATTCAACACATATTTTTATTGAGCACATATTCCATGCAGGTGAGACTCCTTGCTAAGAATATAAATATCTAAAAGACATGGACTTTGCTTTCAAGAATCCTTAGAAGAGAAAGGGGACCAAGTGAGAGTAAAAAAGGCTGGGGGTCAGGAATAGATAAACCAGCGGAAGTTCTCACCAGGCAGAGGCTGCTTTCACATCTGAATCAGGAGGGCTCACTGGAAGAAGTGACATTTCATGCCGGTACACCTGGAGGTGGCTGGGACCTCATTTTGTACTGAGTTAAATTTTGATATTTAAGTTCCAGAACCAAGTCAGAACACAAATCGCACTAAACTACATTTAGCTTACATGGATAATATATCATTAAGCATCACAGAAACACAAAGTTGCACACAGGGAGTTGCCAGGACATCAGTGCTGAGCTGGGTTTAGGTAAGTGCTGGAGCTTGGGCTGCTGGGTTCCTGCTCCGAAGGGAAGTCCGTGCACTGAGGTCTCCAGTGGGCTTTCCTGGAGGAACAAGGAGGAGGCCCCCTGCAGCAGGTGGAGGGGAGGCTGCAGGGGGGAGGGCACGGGCCGCAGGAGGGCTGAGGACACACGGAAAGGTGGGGAGACACTTGGGAAAGAGCAGGAAGGGGGCTCCAGGGACTCACCAGCGCTTCCAGAGCCACCACGCCAGGTGCCCTGCTGCTCCTGCTCACCCCGCATCCACGTCACCCGCACAGGCTTGGGGTAGAAGCTGGAGACGTGGCACGCCAGCCACAGATGGCCAGACCGGGGCCGGGGGCCAGCGGACAGCCAGGCCTCGGGCCGCGCTGTGGAGACAGGACAGGGATTCACAGAGTGAGGGGAGGTGCTCACATCACATTAGACAGACACACCTTTCCACCTTTTGAAGCCCATCACCATGACCCCCTCTCCCTCTTGACTCTCTCTTACCCTGAATTTGAAGGCATCATGCAGATTTCTGAGCGCAGGATGCAGAAAGCTTGGAGGGAGGGAACAGGACTGACCTTGTCGCTGGAGATCCGCCTTCCCTGCATCAAGAAGACTCAACAGGATCCAGGGGCAGATCTCATTGAGGAGCTTGCGTACTATTTCATGGGAAACATGGTCCTGGTTGAATAGACTGCAGAACTTCTGAGCCCTACGTCCTCCCTCTGGAGATGGCCTCCATTCATGTTCTGGAAGCTCAGGAGATCAGATCCCTGATAAGCCAACTGCAGGAAGCCTGCTGATGCTTCTCCAAAGTGGGAATCACAGCCTAATACCAGCTGAATCTGAAAGGGATCTGGGGAAGACAGATGTGAGTGATAGGACAGCGGGAGTGAAAGAGATGACATGAGACGAGTGGAAGCCATGGATGGTGGAAGCAGAGGGAGAAGTTTGGGGGATTGAAAAGAATGGAGCACTGTTTGGCTTGAGGGGAGCCTCAGACAAAAGGGAAGTGGTGGTCGCTGGAGGAGGAGGGAGATATGAATGATTGAGGAAGGAGCAAATCTTGGAGAAGAACCACGAAGCTTGTGGGCAAAGAATAGGGAAGGGCTCATGGGGAAAGGTGGGGAAAAACAATCTAGGGTAAAGGGAGTGCAGTGGGCGGGGGGTGGGTAGGGGGAACATGTAGACAAACATTGCTGATAGGACTCAATGGGGAGGAAAGTACAGTTCAAGAAGTCAGTCACAGAGTGAGGGAGCAGAGGTGCCTGGTTGGAGGCCAGGGAAAGGGGTGGTCATGGGAGAACTAGTGGGACAGGAGAGCCCAGCCTGTGGTCAATGAGAGGAGCGGGACGGAGCAGAAGATGTGAAGCTTTTCAAGAATCGGGGTCTGGCTCCATGCTCTGTCCAGATGAGTGTGAACCTTTATTGGCAGAGAGACGTGAGGTTCAGAGTCCAGTGGAGCTCACTTCCTAGAGGAAGAAGGAACTCAGGGAGACACACACGCACCTGCCACTTGCCACCCAATCCCGAGGGAACAGAACTCACATTCAAGTTGCCATCGACTAACATGGTTGTGATGTGTTGAAATAGTTCTAATGGTGTATGTGTAGAATAAGTTCTCACTTTGATCAGCTCCTCATTGCTGAAGTTGCCGTTGGACCAAGCCTGCAGGAAACTGATAGCACCAGTCTTGGGGTCCCCGCCGTGAGTCTGCAGCTCATCCAGCCAAGCTGAGTCTTGATTTTTGTGTTCAGGAACGGCTGTATAAGGATGTGGTCAGGATGATCCGGAAGGAGATTGGCTCCTGGAAGACTGTGGGAAAAGGACAGATAGACTGAGGAAGAGGAGGACATTGGGAAGGAGAGGGAATGGAGACTAAGATTCCAGGGACGGGACCCAAAATCTGGAGGACAGAGAAGCCATAGTCATCTCAGGAGACACGTGCTGCCCCAGAGCCTGAGCCTCGCACCCATCCTTCAGGAGAGCACAGGGCCCTGGGGCCGGGGATGCTCGGGGAGGAAGCAGGCTGACTCTCTCATCCTCAGGTATGTGTGGAAACACATGCCACAAGCACACACACCCACACACAGACATGCACACCCATATGCATATACAAACACAGATATACAAACATGCATACTCCCAGTTCCTCACATGCACAAACACACAGATGCACAAAAGCACTTAAAAACATACACATACACACACACACACTCATATACACAACTGAAGCCACTGGGCCGGACCCGAGCTCTCACCATCTTCTCTGTCACCCCCCGGGAGGAGAACCACCAACAGCACAAGTTGCAGGAACAGCATCGTGTTTGCAGATGTTCTTTCTCTTGCAAAGTGGCTCTTTGACGTCTGTCCTCACACACCGACCCCCTCCCAGCCCCTCTCCTCTGACTTCCTCTCCACACACAACCCTTCCCTGAGTCTCTGCCACAATGCAAATGTGCTCCTCCCTCAGCCCTGGACACCTACTCAGTCTCACTTCCCCTCCTGCTCTGCCTCCCCTCTGGCCTCCAGCTTCTCCCTGTCACCAGCGTCCATCCCGCCCCCGCCCCCTGATTCGGATGCTACAGAACAAGTCCTGTGTGGCCTGGAAAAGTGGCCCCACCTCTCAGCCCTTTCTTCTCACCCAGACAGTAACCCAGGAAAACACCCAGCTCCCAGCACCAGCCCTGGACCTGCTGTCCCTCTGTCCCTCCTGCCCTGTGACCCCCCCCAAGGTATTTCCTTCCCCATCCCACCCCCACCCCAGCTTCTTTACATCTCTGACTTCTTGTGGTAAAAAACAAAATCAACCAGGTAAATTTCAAGATCTATTTGTTTTATTAAGTGATTCAAATACCCACCAATTGCTTCAACGTGGATGGAACTGGAGGTTATTATGCTGAGTGAAATAAGCCAATCGGAGAAGGACAAACATTATATGGTCTCATTCACTTGGGGAATATAAGAAATAGTGAAAGGGAATAAAGGGGAAAGGAGTAAAAATGAGTGGGAAATATCAGAAAGGGAGACAGAACATGAGAGACTCCTAACTCTGGGAAACGAACTAGGGGTGGTGGAAGGGGAGGTGGGCGGGGGGTGGGGGTGACTGGGTGATGGGCACTGAGGGGGGCACTTGATGGGATGAGCGCTGGGTGTCATTCTATATGTTGGCAAATTGAACACCAATAAAAAATAATTTTACAAAAAGAAAAAAGAAAAAAACAAATATAGGGCAGCCTCCCACCTGGCAGGTGCAGGGGAGCTCTGAGCAGTGGCGCAAGGGGTTTTCATAGGAAGTTGACAAAAGAAGAGAAAGGAGTGTTTCAGGGAAAGTCACTTTCCTTTAACTGGCAGAGCAGGAGGTCTTATCATACAGATGACCTCCCCTCCTCAAGGGGTGAAGAGCGTCCACGCGACAGAGAACCTCCCTGGTGCAAGCTAGAGAATTCCTGATTGATGGTGAAGAATTAATATCTCTGGATCGGTGGCCATCACAGAGACCACAGGACATTGAATCATCTGAAGAGTTCCCCCTCCATCTGACTCGCATTAATATATATTCACTCATCACCAGCCACTTAGCACCTGCCTGGACCCAAGCACTGTGCTGCCCTTGTGAAGGTACAGTGTGCGCAGGGCAGGCACTGTATTCAAGGAGTTTTTAGTCTACTTGGGAAGAAGAACCAAGAACTCTCCATTTTGGTGTGTTAAGTTAGTTTTTTTTCTGGTTTGGTTGGGTTTTTTTTTTTGTTTTTTAATTCCACTATAGTTAACATACTGTATTGTATTAGTATCAGGTGTACAATATACTGATTCAGCAATTCTAGACATTACTCAGTGCTCATCAACCTAAGTGCACTTCTAATCCCCTTCACTTGCTTCCCCCATCTCCCCACTTACCTCCCTCTGGGAACCAGCAGTGTGTTCTCTATGGGTAAGAGTCTGTTTTGTCCTTGTTCATTTTGTTGGTTTCTTGCATTCCACATATGAGTGAAATCATACGGTATTTGTCTTTCTCTGACTATGTCCTTTCCCATGATATTCTATAGCTCCGTCCACGTTGTTGCAAATGGCAAGGTTGTAGTCATATTTATGGCTGAATAATATTCTATTGTGTGTACATACCACATCTTTTTTTTTTTGTATTCATCTATTGTTGGACACTTGACTGCTGAAGTAAACATCAGGGTGAATGTTTCTTTTCATTTTAGTGTTTTCATATTCTTTGGGTAAATATCTAATAATACAAAAAATATATCCATCAGCAAAATTGTGGGATAGTATGGCAATTCTGTTTTTTTTTTTTTTTTTGGAGGGGGGGATGGTGTTTTTTTGGTTTTTTGGTTTTTTGAGGAATTCCCCATAGTGTTTTCCATAGTGGCTGCACCAGTTTGCATTCCCACCAACAGTGTAAGAGGGTTCTTTTTTCTCAACATCATGTCCAAAACTTGTTTCTTGTGTGTGTGGTTGTTTTTTTTTTTTTTTTGAATTTTTAAACCAGTGTGGCAGGTGTGAGGTGATATCTCACTGTGGTTTTGATTTGCATTTCCTTGATGATGAGTGATGTTGAGCGTCTTTTCATCCGTGTGTTGGACACCTGCATGTCTTCTTTGGAGAAATGTCTATTCATGTCTTCTGTCCATTTTTTAAATTAGAATATTTGGTCTCTTAGGTGTTGTGTTGTAGCAGTTCTTTCTGCTATCCAGTCTGCCACTAACTATGAACCTGAGGACCTGACTTATGTCATGTCCTCTGCCAGGTAGAGAATGGGAATGCAGGGACCATTAGGGTCTTTGTCCCCTTTCCAAAGTCCAATCTGTCTCAGATAGAAACAAATCTTGGCTCCTTTAGCCAAGATCCTTCCCACTTCACTAAGGAATTCAAACACCTCACAACTGTTTTTTATCTCACCTGGCAGGACATTCATATCATCCTTACATGTGTTGCCCTCATGAGGGAAAAACCATATCTGGTCTTTGATTCAGAGCTGGGCTGATGGGGCCCACACTCATTCCCACGACTGCCCTGGTGGGGGCATAGGGGACCCAAATGCTGAACTTAGATGGCATTATCAGAAAGATGACCCTTGTAAAATTATTCAGGATTACATGAAAACTTGCCTGGTTGAGAGTATAAAAAGCAGTCACAAAATCTGTAAATTATGTAAAGAAATAACCCAAGGCCAAAGTGAAAATCCCATGTTATTTCATTTTTGCTTAGCAAAGGCCATGAGGAGATACAGAAACCTAGATCCTGAGGTCCAAGATGTAATGGCAATATGAGCAATGCATTTTATTAGCTAGGTCTCCCGTGATGAAAGGCAAACCTTCAGAAACTGGATCAAAGACCTCAGACCCATGTCCCCGTACTTCTGGATATGGCCTTCAAGGTCTTCAATAACTGAAAAGTAGACTCAAGGGCTGAAAGGGAACAGAGACAAGGGCCAGGACCAAAGTATGGCTGCAGCTATCGCCAGCTCCCTGCCTTTCTCTGAGTCCACCCAGAGTCAAAAGCCATTAAAGGTACAAGCCACTAAGTCTCCCCATGTCCCAGGAGGACCTCTAAGGCTCCATTGTTTTTTTGCCAATCAGGGCATCTGACCCAGTAGTGTCTACTGCCCCCTCCATCAGGGCCTTGTCTGGTGTGCAAATAACCAGGGCGCTGGAAATGAAAATGCCCCTTCTTCCCATGTGCAGGAAGGCCATCCCAGGCCCAAAAGATCTAAGTCCAGGCCATCACAAGTTATCAATGAGCTCACACCAAGGCTACTCTGGGCAACCCCATAGCTCTATACCTTGATTATGAGGAGCCCAAAGGAGCAGAGGAGGATGATCTCCTCTCCTTTGACTGACAGGGCCCAATACTGTGCAGGCTCCCATATTCTCCATCACTACAGCGGAGCCTCGGCTAATACTGTGTGTAGCATGAGACAAAATTGAATTTCTACTATATTCGGGAGCCACTTAGTCTGCTCATATAAAATACACATGGTCACCCTCCTATCCTTGGACCTCGTCACCTTCATAGACGAGCACCCAAAGAAGAGACCTTTCATTCCCCTTTCATTTGATCTTAGCTTAACAGTACTTTTACCCACTCCTTTCTTGTTTACCTGATTGCCCAACTCCATTACGTGGAAAGGACATAATGACAAAGGTACAAACTAACCTTTGCATTTCTGAGATTGACCTCCTTCTGCTGGCATTTTTGTCCTCTGAGCCCTCCGGCAAGTAGAGCTGCAAGCCAGATGGAGATCTCTGCTTGTCCCAAAGGAGACTCAGGTGATGCACACCTAGAGGTCTAGAGGCCCATGCATCAGGCCCATTGCCAATTTGCACTCTCTTGCATTCAATCATTCTAAAATATTAAAATTTTCCTAAATATTTTCCTCCTGACATCCTCATGATTTCTCCTTCCCAATTCCAAGACCTCAATCTTGACATTTTCATTCAGGGTGACCTCTCCAAGTTTACCTGGTGAGAAATTGTAACGTACCTGGACCTACACCCTCTTGATATCCTGCTCTCACAATACAATCATGTCTCCTTTGGGGTTATCCTTGTCCTCATCCTAATCTTTTGGCTTCCTCCCTCCAGGATCATGCAACATAAGGATGGTTTTCCTGGGAAGAAACCTGATCATGGCTCTCCTGGCTTCTCCCCTTTTTAGAGCCCCTGGACTCAGTACTCATAGTCCTAATTATTGGTCCCCCTCCATTTCATCTCTTTGTTAAATTTACCTCTTCTAAATAGGTAGGAAATATCAGAAAGGGAGACAGAGCATGAAGACTCCCAACTCTGGGAAATGAACTAGGGGGGTGGTGGAAGGGGAGGAGGGCGGGGGGTGGGGGTGAATGAGTGATGGGCACTGAGGGGGGCACTTGATGGGATGAGCACTGGGTGTTATTCTGTATGTTGGCAAATCGAACACCAATAAAAATAAATTTATTATTAAAATAAATAAATAAATAAAAATACATCTACCTTGTCTAAAATCCAACAGTTCCATATACAAATGATGGTTCAACATGGTTTCCAGCCCATACCATGAGAGGATCTCCTCCCCCTAATCCCATAGACCAGCCACTAGGAAATGTCACTCAAATCACGTATAAACACATTAATATAACACCATGCTCCAGTCTATGATTGTAGAGAAGCCCCGATGGACTGAGAAGTTCTGTAGGAACCTCTCTATACCCCCCATTTAGCAAGAAGAAGCATCTGAAGGTGAGACATCCACTCAAATGCCAAAGATTTGTCATTGTTAATGTGTTGGGGGGAAGTGGAGGCTACTTGTAGGAAACCAACTTGATTGTAGAAATGAAACCTGTGTAAGATAGAAGGGTCCACAGTGACCCCACATTAGGCAACTCCCCTAAAAATACGCTTAGGCCATAGCTAACCAACAGGTTACTTACTCCTGGACACAGGTACCAAGAAAGGAAACTCCTTATGCTTCCATACCTGCTCACCTTCCCCCTTCACCACAGCCCCCTCCACTGCCTCCTGGCAGACGGTCTCTCCCTCCCATCCTGTCTGCTACTCCCTGGCTGTGTAATCAATAAACTTGTCTCCTTTGCTCTGCTTTGGGTAAATTCTTTCACCACATGAGCCACCATCCTCCACTTTGTCAGGTCACCACATCGTATGCAAAGCCTTGCTTACTTAGGACAGATGCCAGATGCTCTACACCAGAAAGAATAATTCTGCTGAAATGGTTAACAAATGACTGAAGCCAAGCGTGAGTACTAGGAGCCACGGGAAGTCACAGACCCAAGAAATTCTCTGTATATCTAGGTTTTTCCCCTGACCTCACTGGGGGCCCTGACAGACTGGAATCCAGGATACAGACCAGAGAACGGCTTTCTCCAGGCCGGGTACAAGCCTGAAGCTACAGGGGACCTGCTGCCTGAGAAGGACAGGAAGACCACTATTTCCCAACAGAAAGAAGCCTTAACCAGGTGTGGGAAGGACAGGGAGCCTGATTGCCTCAGGGCACAGGTGAAGCCACACTGCAGCTCAGGGCAGCGGCAGGGGCAAGAGGGGTGGGACAGTGAGCGAGGGACAGTAACCTGTCCCAGAGCTGTCCCACCCTGTCCCAGAGGAGAGGCTCCATCTGCTGAGGGAAAGGCAGGAACCCTTAGGAGGCCCAATCCCAAAACTGAACAGTAAAGCACGTGGTTGAGGATGAGACTGGACCTGAACAGTGCCCCACTCTCTGTCCCAAGTAGGGTACCCAGCAGGGTATCAAGAGCAGCTCTGCTGGTGGAGGGGCAAGAGTCTGAAGACAGGTCTCCATGAGGTTCTTCCTGTTAGAAGAAGAACATCACAGGCCCAAAATGGTGTTTCTTAGACCCAGTTCCTACACTGGGGCTTCACACTGGGACCTCATACCCCATCTAATTATAGTTTCAATCTCCCCCAGAAATTTGCCCTTAACCCATCATGCAGGAAATTATTCTTTCCATCAGCACCAGTCAGTCTATCACCTGGGTCCTTTCTGTCCCCCACAAGCAGATGAAGTCATGTGCATGACAAGACCCTTTGCTTTCTTCCCCCTCCCCCGCAAAACAGGCCTGATTCCTGGAACGGGGCTCTTTTGCTACTAACTCCCCAGCCCCACCCTCCTTCTACAAGAACCTTCCATTTTGCACAGCTCCTCTGAGTGCCCACCTGTGTGCCATGTGGGGAGTTGCCTGATTTGTGGATCATTTAATAAGGCCATTTAGATTGTCACATACACATGGTTGAATTTTCTCACTGAAGAGCTCTGAAGTTTGACTCTGGGTGATTAAATGTACAAATCAAAAAAGGAAGGAGCTTGGAAGAAGAGATTATTCATTGTATCTTAAATACCTGGATGCAGAGCTGCTTCTCATATTGTTGGAACCACTTTCAGAGTGGTTACCATCAAATTGGAAGAGCTGAGTAAGTGATGAATGAATGAATTAATTACTGTGTCAGGAATAAATCTATGGAAAACTTCTTGCATTTTGAGTATATAACTGTCATTGCCATAACACTTCCCAGTTTGTTACATGCTGGAGCAGCTCTCCCCTTCGTCTCTAGGAAAATCCTGGAGTATAAATATTTGCCAATCATGTAACCCACAGCAGACCCTGCACCTCGATTCCTGACCAGTGGTCTGTTAGGAATCCATGAAAACACCCAGGACAGAGATTTAAACAGATGTCAGGGTTAATATGCAAGACGGGTAAGAGTGTCACAAGACACGGACACATGAAGACAAAAGCACACATCCTTTAAGTGTAAGGTTAAGTTGTGTATTTGAGGCTTTTCTTGTTTCTTGAGGTAGGCGTGTATTGCAATATACTGTCCCTCTTAGGACTGCCTTTGCTGCATCCCAAATATTTTTGGATTGTCATGTTTTCAGTCATTTGCATCTATGAAATTTTTTTTTCTTCTTTAATTTCCTGGTTAACCCATTCATTCTTCAGTAGGATGTTCTTTAATCCCCATGTACTTGTGGCCTTTCCAAAAGTTTTCTTGTGGTTGACTTCGAGTTCCATAGAGTTGTGGTCAGAAAATATGCATGGTATGATCTTGATCTTTTGTACATGTTGAGGCCTGAGTTGTGACTCTGTGCGTCATCCATTCTGGAGATTGTCCCGTGTGCGCGCCAAAGGAATGTGTATTCAGCTGCTTTAGGATGAAACGTTCTGAATGTGTCTATTAGGTCCCTTTTGTCCAGTGTGTCACTCTAAGTCATTGTTTCCTTGTTAATTTTCTTCTTAGGTGATCTGTCCACTGCTGTGAGCAGGATGTTAAAGTCTCCTGATATTATTTTCTTATTATCAATGAGTTCCTTTATGATTTTTATTAATTGATTTATATACCTGTGTGCTCTGAATTTGGGGGCATAAATATTTACAATTGTTGGATCTTCTTGATGGATAGACCCCTTTATTATGATGTAATGCCCTTGTTCATCTCTTGTTAAGTCTTTGGCTTAAAAATCTAGTTTATCTGATATAAGTATGGCTACTCGGCTTTTTCTTGATGACCATTAGCACGATAGATGGTTCTCCATCCCCCTAATTTCAATTTGCAGGTGTCTTTAGGTCTAAACTGAGTCTCCCTAACTCTGGGAAACGAGCTATGGGTGGTAGAAAGGGAGGTGGGCGGGGGGTGGGGGTAACTGGGTGACGGGCACTGAGGGGGGCACTTGATGGGATGAGCACTGGGTGTTATTCTATATGTTGGCAAATTGAACACCAATAAAAAATAAATTTATTTAAAAAATTAAAAATAAATAAATAAACTGAGTCTCTCATAGGCAGCAAATAGTTGGATCTTGTTTCTTTATCCATTCTGATATCCTATGCATTTTGATTGCATCATTTAGTCCATTTACATCCAGAGTGATTATTGATAGATATGAGTTTAATGCCACTGTGTTTCCTGTGAATTTAGCGTTTCTGACGATGGTCTCTGTGCCTTTCTAGTCTTTGTCACTTTTGGCCTTTTTTTCCCCAAAGATTCCCCTTTAATATTTCTTCCAATGCTGGTGTAGTGGTCACAGACTCCTTTAGCTTTTGTTTGTCTGGGAAACTTTTGATCTCCATCTATTCTGAAAGACAGACTCATGGGATAAAGTATTCTTGGCTGCACATTTTTCCCATTCAGGATGTTGAATATATTATGCTACTCACTTCTGGCCTGTCAGATTTCTGTGGATGGACCTGCTGCAAACCTGATCTGTTTTCTGTTATAGTTTAAGGACTTTTTTACTATGGTATGTCTTGGCGATGGTCAACTTTTGTTGAATTTAATTGGATTTGTCTTGTCTGTGCTTCTTGGATTTTGGTGTCTGTGTCCTTCCCCAGATTTGGGAAGTTTTCATCAATAATTTACTTGAATAAAATTTGTGGCCCCTTTTCTCTCTCTTCATCTTCTAGGACTCCTATGACACAAATGTTATTACAGTTTGATAAGTTGCTGAATTCTCTAAGTCTATGTTTGTGACCTGTTATCATTCTTTCCCTCCTCTCAGCTTCATTATTTTCCATAATTTTATCTTCTATATCACTGGTTCATTACTCTGCTTCATCCAGCCACATTTTTATGGCATTAATTTGGATTTGCATCTTGGTTATAGCATTTTTAATTTTAGTCTGACTAGATTTTAGTTCCTTTATTTCTGCAGTAGTTCTTTTATTTCTGCAGTAAGTGGCTTCAATGCTTTTTTCAAGCCCAGCTGGTAGCTTTATAATTGTTATTTTAAATTCTAGCTCAGACATCTTACTTGTACCTATATTGATTAAATCGCTGACTATCAGTTCTATCTCCTGTTCTTTCCTTTGGGGTGAATATCTCCATCTTGTCATTTTGTCCAGAAAAGGAAAAAGAAGAAGAAGAAAAAAAAAAACTGAGTGTGTTTTAGTCTGCTTGTTAAAAGAAGCTAGATCCAAAAATAAAATTATATATAAATTAAAATTAATAATAAAGGAGAAAAAGAAAAAAAAATAAAGGAGGACATGGGTGGTTCAGTCAGTTAAACACTGCCTTCAGCTCAGGTCAAAATTCCAGGGTGCTGGGATCGAGCTCTGTGTTGGGCTCCCTACTGTGTGGGGAATCTACTTCTCCCTCTCTCTCTCTGCCCTCTCCCCCTCTTGTGAACTCTCTCTCAAATAAGAAAATAAAGTCAAATAAATAAATAAATAAATTTAATAAGAAATAAGTAATGGAATTTAAAAATGAGAAAGAAATGAGGGGTGCTTATGTGCTCAGTTGGTTAAGTGGCTGCCTAGCATTCAGGTCATGATCCCAGAGTCCTGGGATCAGACCCCATGTTAGGCTCCCTGCTCAGCATGGAGTCTGCTTGTTCCTCTCTCTTGGCGCCTCCACGTACTCTCTCTCAAATAAATAAATAAACTACTTTTTAATGAAAAAATAATAAAAAAGAAAATAAAAAGAAAGCTAGATCTACTTCCCCTAGAGATGAAGCTTTGCAACACTCTGTGATCCATAGACTTGGTGCAAGTGAGTTATTAGTGCTCATCTTCTGGGGTCGGGGCCTACTGCACTGATTCTCAGGTGGACTTGCCCTAGTGGAGATGTACCTCCAGGGCGCCTTCCTGCCCCCTCCCCACCTCCTGTGGGGTAGAGCTTAGTGTAAGTGGCTCAGATCTCCACGAGATGGTGCTGTTTTGCTCCCTAAGAGATTCAGCACTGATGGGTGGGATGAAAATGGCTGCACCTTGCTCTCTAGCTCCAGACCGGAGAGGTTATAGCCTCCACTCTTCAATAAGCCCTCACAAAAAAGCAATCAATCACCCTTCTGTGTCCCTGGTTTCTATCAGAACCCTATATTGATTCTGCCTGTATTTTATCTCAAGCGCTCAACTGAGTTTCAAAACTCCAAATTTTAGGGACTCTGGCAGTGCAAACCCACACTTTTCCTTGGGTGGGGACAGGGAATTGTGTCTCTCACGATTGTGCCATTTTCTGGACTGTCCTTAGGAACAGTGTAGCTCATTGGAACCCTCATTGGAAGTTAATATCTCTGCTAGACCTAATACTTATACTTCTTAAACTCTTCCAAAATATTGAAATGGAAAGAAAATTTCCAAACTCATTCCATGAGGACAGCATTACCTGCATTTTAAAAACAGACAAAGACCTCACTAAAGGAGAATTACAGGCCAACATCCCTGATAAACATGAATATAAAAACTCTCAACAAGATACTAATGAATCAAATCTAACACCAAAAGAATCATTCACCACAATCAAGTGAGATTTATTCCTGGGCTGAAGGGGTTGTTAAATATGCACAATGGAATCAATGTGATACAGGATATTAATACAAAGAAAGGATAAGAACCATCTCCTCAAGAGATGCAGAAAAAGCATTTGACAAAGTACAACATCCATTCATTATAACAATCTTCAACAAAGTAGTGATAGAGGGAACAACCTCAACATAATAGAGGCCATATATGACATATTCACAGCTATTATAATCATCAGTGGGGGAAAATTGAGAGCTTTCCCTGTACAATCAGTACCAGGGCTATCCACTCTCATCATTGTTATTTAACACTATAGTGGAATTTCTAGCCTCAGCAATCAGACAACAAAAAGAAACAAAAGGCATTCAGATTGGTCTGGAAGAAGTCAAACTTTTACTATTTTCACATGACATGATATTCTATGTAGAAAACCTGAAAAATTCCCCCAAATTATTAGAACTGATATATGATTTCAGTTAATTCATAGGATATAAAATCAATGTACAGGGATCCCTGGGTGGCGCAGTGGGTTAGTGCCTGCCTTTGGCCCAGGGCACGATCCTGGAGACCCGGGATCGAATCCCGCGTCGGGCTCCCGGTGCATGGAGCCTGCTTCTCCCTCTGTCTATGTCTATGCCTCTCTCTCTGTGTGTGTGTGACTATCATAAATAAATAAAAAATTAAAAAAAAATCAATGTACAGATATCTGCTGCATTTGTATACACCAATAATGAATCAGCAAAAAAAAGAAATCAAGGATTAATCTCATTTACAATCGCGCCAAAAATCATACTATACCTTTATTCCTATAAACCTAACCAGAGAGGTAAAGGATCTGTTCTCTGAAAACTACAGAACACTTATGAAAGAAATTGAAGAGGACACAAAGAAATGAAGAAGTATTTCATGCTCATGGATTGGAAGGAAATATACTGTTAAGATGTCTACACCACCCAGAGCAATCTACACATTTAATGTAATCCCTATCAAAATACCAACAGCATTTTTCACAGAGTTAGAACAAACAATCCTGGAATTTGTATGGATGCACAAAAGACCCCGAATAGCCAAAGCAAGCCTGAAAAAGAAAAAGCAAAGCTGGAGGCATCATGATTCAGGAATTCAAGCTGTACTCCTCCAGGCAGTGTGGTACTGGCACAAAAACAGACACATAGATCAATGGAACAGAATAGAAAACCCAGAAATGGACACAGAACTATATGTTCAATAATCTTTGACAAAGCGGGAATGAATATCCAATGGAAAAAAGACAGTCTCTTCAACAAACGGTGTTGGGAAAACTGGACACCAACTTGCAAAATGAAACTGAATCACTTTCTTACACTGCACACAAAAATGAATTCAAAATGGATGAAAGACCTAAATGTGAGATAGAATGCCATCAAAATCCGAGAGAACACAGGCAGCAACCTCTTTAACCTCAGCCATAGCAACATCTTTATTGTTGTTGTTATTATTTAAATTCAATTTGCCAGGGATCCCTGGGTGGCACAGCGGTTTGGCGCCTGCCTTTGGCCCAGGGCGCGATCCTGGAGACCCGGGATCGAATCCCATGTCGGGCTCCCCGAGGCATGGAGCCTGCTTCTCCCTCCGCCTGTGTCTCTGCCTCTCTCTCTCTCTCTGTGACTATCATAAATAAATAAAAATTAAAAATAAATAAATAAATAAATTCAATTTGCCAGCATATAGTGTAATACCCAGTGCTCATCTTGCATCTTCTAACTAGACATGTCATGGAGGCAAAGGAAGCAAAAGCAAACTTCATCAAGATAAAATGCTTCTGCACGGAAAAAAAAAAAAAAAACAATAGAACTAAAGGCAACCTTTGGAGGGAAGATATTTTCAAATGATACATCTTATAAAGGTTTTGCATCCAAAATCTGTGAAGAGGGCAACCCCAGTGGCTCAGCAGTTTAGCACCGCCTTCAGCCCGGTGGGATTCTGGAGACCCCGGATCGAGTCCCACGTCGGGCTCCCTGCATGGAACCTGCTTTTCCCTCTGCCTGTGTCTCTGCCTCTCTCTTTCTCTGTGTGTGTCTCTCATGAGTAAATAAATAAAATCTTTTAAAAAAAAATCTGTGAAGAACTTATCAAACTCAATACCCAAAAAACTAATAATTCCGTTAAGAAATGGGTGAAAGACCTGAATAGACATTATTATAAAGAAGACATCCAGATGGCCTACAGGCGCATGGAAAGATGCTCAATATCACTCGTCATCAGGGAAATACGCATCAAACCCATGATGAGATACCACCTTACACTTGTCACCATGACTAAAATTAACAACACAAGAACTAGCAGGTGTTGGCAAGGATGCAGAGAAAGAGGAAAGAAACCTCTTACATTGTTGATGGGAATACAAACTGGTTCAGCCATGCTGGAGAACAATATGGAGGTTCCTCAAAATGTTAAAAATAGAGCCACCCTACAACCCAGCAATTGCACTGCTAGGTATTTACCCAGAGGTTACAAAAATACAGATGTTTTGTTCAAATAAGCCTTCTGCCCCCTTTTCCTGCTCTTCTTCTGAGACTTTAAGATACAAAAATTATGTTTTATGGAGTCTCTGACTTTCCTAAGTCTATCTTTGTGGTTAAACATTTTTCTTTTCTTCTTCTTTGCAGCTTCATTATTTTCCATGATGTTATCTTCGATACCACTTCTTCATCCCTCTGCTTCTTCCATCCTTGTGGTCACTACATTCAGTCTCAAATCTCGGTTATACCTGGTTAAACCTGACTAGTTTTTAGGTCCTTTATCTCTGTGGTAAGGGATTTCCTGATGTCTTCTGTGTTTTTCTCAAGCCCAGCTAGTGTTCTTATGATTAAATTCTGCATCAAGTATATCACTTATCTGTTTTAATTAGATCTCTGCCTGACCTTTTCTTGTTCTTTCTTTTGGGATGAATTCCTACATTTTGGCAATTTGGTCTCTGTCTTCTTCTCTGTGTTATTAAAAGCCTGTGTGTTTCCTGCTAATGAGAGTAATGGCTTTATTAATAATTGATCTTATACTGTCCAGGACCTGGTGCTTCAGGAGAGATCTCTGTTGTGTGCTGTGTGCACTCTGCTGCTGTGTTTTCACTGCTCTTTCCCTCTGGTCAGTTGTCTGCAGAGGATCTCCTAGGCTGCAGTGAGCAATGTTTGGACCTTGTCCAGAGTGTGGTGAGTTTTTACAAGGTGTGCTCTGGTCAGCTTGTTAAATGAGACCTGATGCAATTTCCGCTAGAACAGAAGCTGTGCAGAACTCTGTGGTCAGTAGATGTGGTGCATGTGAAGGTTTCTGCTGGTCTTCCAGGGGAATGAGCCTACTGACCTGCTTCTCAGAAATACTTGCCTGAGAAAAGTAGCACTTGCAGAGTGCAGAGGGGCAAGGACTTGGTGCAAGTGGTTTAGGCCACTACTGTTGGCACTGTGCTACTTAATAAAAGTTTATGCTGAGTGGTGGGGGAGGAAAATGGCCCCAGGCCCATCACTCATTCCCAGAGAGGGGAGCCATGCCTGTTGCTATTAGAGAAGCCCTCTCAGAAGAGCAAACAATTTCCTCTTTAATGTCCCTGGTGCCCCTCAGATCCTTGCATTTACCCTAACTGTGTCCAGACCATCTCCCACCCAACAGCACAGTGCCTCTATGTTTTATCCCAGGGATGCTGGATTTTGAAATTCCAAACTTCAGGGAACTGGCATGGTGCAGACTCCCACTGATTCTTTGGGGGAGGGTCTCACTGGGCTGGGACTGGTGCAGGTTTATCCCAGAAGGAAGTCACACCAAAACACAGGGGCTGGGAGTTTGGAGTAAAGTACAGCAAATAAGTGGTGTCCAGGTAGGTCCCTCTCTGCGAATGTCTTTGCACCTATGTTCTGGGACAGAGGAGGGTAATGGCGCTAGCCAGTTTCTTTGTCCCTGGGTATGCAAAGCCACCTCCCCCAGATGTACTCCAAGAAAGGGGAACTATTTCTCCTGAATGTTCCAGGAAATCCTTAGATTGTGCCACCTGTCCCTGGGTTACTGTCCTCCTTCTCCAGAGGAGCACAACAGCACCTGCCAGACCCACACCGGCCAAAGTGTCAACTTCTAAAATTCCAGTCTTTTATCCCTACTGGTTGTAATAACTCATGAAATCAGTCCCTCTCTTTTTCCCAGTAGGTGGCATTGGGGAACTGTTTTCATTGTGTGATCCCCTGTGGGCTCCTCTCTAACCCTCTCTCCCTCTCTTTCTTTTTCTCTCCTCCATCCACAACCAGGACTCCTACCCTTCCATAGCACCTGTGATTTGTATCTACCCAAACCATGATTCTGTGCCCCCTACCTTCCATGATGTGGCCTCTTCTCTCCCTAAGTTGTGCAGTTTGTTCTCTCAATCCTCAGATTAATTTCTGGGAATTCAAAATTATTAGATATTTATCTAGCTGTTTTCAAGCGATAAGCAAGTCTGGGATCCTCTTACAACTCTGCCAATGAAGCTTCTCCCTCCTGACCTGCTTCCTTCTTTATTTTTCTTTTATGTATTTGTAGTGAAACACTTGGGATCTACTCTCTTAACAAATTTCATGTATACGATGTCTCTACCTTCAGGCATACAGATTTCAGCCTCAGGCTTGCTTCTGTTGCTGAAAAATGGATTGTAGTTGTTTCCAGCATTATACTCTGCACAATATAATCTAGGACAAGAGAGAGCATCTCTTTCCCCTGTCATTGACCATAAAAATCAGGCTTTGTGTGACCTATGCCACCTGGAGCAGATGGCCCCAAACCATCAACCTGGGTGAGGACAAATGGGATCTGTCTGATGACTGGCCTGAACTGGAGGTTACCAGTGCATCCTTCTGTCTGTCTCCTGATGATCTCAGGCTGATTGGAGCCCAGGGCTACACATGAGGGTAGAGTCAACCAACCAAAAACAACATAGTGGCAATGTGAGGATCACTCAGTAGATTGGGACCTAGAGAAGCAACCAGCTGGCCTAATCCAGGAGAGAAAATTGGGGAAGTATCACTGTTTCCACTCCCTCATTCCATAATTTTCACCTTTACCACCCCTCCTATGTCAATGTTATTTTCCAGAAATGTCCACATGTGCCTTCCTGTGCCTGTATTGGGTTCCTTGGGAGGTTCTTCTGCTCTGGGCCCTTCTATCAACACCTAAACATATTAGAACTACATCCCTTTACCCTAGTTCACCCACTTAAGTTGCTGTACTAACGAACTCCATAGAAACAACAATGAAAACCATAATCAAATCAGGAAAGCAAAAAATTTCAAGCTTCTAAAACAGTGATGACCTTTTCCTCCCCACTGCTTTACACTCAAAATGTCCCTGCGGCATGGTCAGAGCTTGAGAATGGTTCCTTGAGTTAATTAATGAATTCTAGAGTAACTGAAGTCTAGCCATGGATGTCTCCACTTGCACTGCCATGGGCGTCACCAGTCACAGGGAGTCCATCTTCATTATCACAGAATCTGTCTGTGCTGATTGGCCTACCTACTAATATTGATTTGTAACCTCCAGACCATTGTGCTGAGTGCTACTCCGGGACACATAGAGTGGCCAAAAGGGGCACCTACCTCAGGTGATCCTAGCTGAGGCTGAACCAGGTGCTCTTGTGCCTCTCTGTTTTAATTCCCACTCTGTAAACACGAGTCCTATTTATGGTCCATTTGATGCCTCATTTTCTGCATTTATGTGCTTTTTCTTGGTGATTTTAGTGTTTAAAATGTCTGAAGCCAAGGCTGCAAGGCTGACTGGTGTTCTTAAGTACAAGAAGGGGGGATGTGCCTCACAGACAGAACACCTTCTTAGCTAAGGCTCACTCAGGCTCCTGATGCAGAGCTGTGAGCCGTGAGTTCAGTGCTAATGAATCAACAATGCAGTAAATCCAGGAAAAAGAATAGGACATTCATGATGTGCATGTGGAGCCAATCAAGAAAGTGCTAAAGTAACATTTGGATGCTATCATGACACCACAGGAAAGAGGAATAGGAGCTATATTCATGGATTCCTGAGATAATGACCATTTCTTATTTGTCTGCTCCTAAAATCATCACGGGCAGCACAGCAACAGGGCTGAAGGCAAAAAAAACCGGTGCTCACAGTACCTAAGCTGGAAAAGTTACACACTTCTGAGCTGGTATTTCAGTCCAGGGAAATATTCTATATGATAAATTGTTTACAAATATACATATGTATTAAAGAAGCTGTCTTTAAACAGAAACACACATGAAACCAAGATGGGTAGTCATCAGTTGGCAAGCATTGTGAACAGAGTCCCCCAGACACTCAACCTCGATTTTGCCCCAGGAGCACCGGCTCACTGTCACTGACTCCCGGTCTCCAGTGACTAGAATACACCAGCCACAAATGCCAGGATGAACTATATGCATCCTCCTTGATGGATCCCCATTCATTCCTGAGAGGTAAATGTTCCCTTTTCTGGATTTTCTCTTTACCCTTCAGGGACACACTTGCCCTGCTCCCTCTCAGGCATCACATTTAGGTCCCTGAGAATCCTCTGTTGATTTTGCAAAAGTAGAAATTGTGGTTCAGTGAGTCTCAGCTGAGCCTAAGACCTTATATCTCTATCAAGCCCCAAGGTGACATCTCTGCTGCTGCCCTTGAGCCCCACACACAGCAAGCATCCTGCCTTCCACTTGTAATTCAGAATACTTGGTGCAACAGGTCCAGTCCAATGGGTGTCTGTGGTTAAGTAATAGACATCCTCCCAGGCAAACTTGTTTCTACTTAAGGACCTGGAGATGTCAACAGGAACAGAGAAAGAGTGAAGACACTAGCTAAGTGAGGGGACTTTTACAAAAAAAAAAGCATCAAATGTCTCAACTACAAACATATTGGGAAGCAAAAGAAAAAAAAAAAAAAACTATGAATTTGTCCTACATTCAACATATATTTTTATTGAGTACAAATTCCATATAGGTGAGGTTCGTTGGCAAGGATGCAAATATAGAAAGGACATGATCTTTCTTTCAAGAATTTTAAGAATTACAAAGGAAAAGGGGCAACAAGACCTGGGGTCAGGAATAGTTTAGCCAAAGTGCAGGTTAAAGTGGTGGATATTCTCACCGGGCAGAGATTGTTTCCACTTCTGACTCAGGGAGGGTTCACTGGAGGAAGTGACATCTGATGCCTGTGACCCATAGAGGTTGCTGGGACCTCATTTTATATTGAGTTAAACTTTCAGACTCCAGTTCAAGAACCAACCAGAACAAGAAACCCCACTAAATGACGCTGAGCTTATATTGACAACTGATCAATAAACAGAAGTTCAATAAAGTTGCACACAGGGAGTTGCCAGAACATCAGTGCTGAGCTGGGTTTAGGTCAGTCCTGGGGCCTGGGCTGCTGGGATCCTGCTCCGAAGGGAAGTCCGTGCACTGAGGTCTCCAGGTGTTTTCCTGGAGGAACAAGGAGGAGGCCCCCTGCAGCAGGTGGAGGGGAGGCGGCAGGGGGGAGGGCACGGGCCGCAGGAGGGCTGAGGACACACGGAAAGGTGGGGAGACACGGGAAAAGAGCAGGAAGGGGGCTCCAGAGACTCACCAGCGCTTCCAGAGCCACCACGCCAGGCCTGCCAGGAGCACCAGGGGCACGATCACCACCAGGAAGACCAAGCCCACGGAGTGGGGCTGCTCTGTGGGGTTGGGCACAGAGGGTGTCATTTCCTGTCCACCCCGGGTTGAACTGTACTCCTTGGTCCTCTTTACTTGTGTCCTCTTTGCTGAACCAACCTCTCTCTTCCACTTTTTTCTCCCATCCCACTTCTGAAATACACCATTCATCCAAACCTCCCCATGTCCCCACATCTGCAAGACCCTCACCCTCAGTTCTTCCGTTTCTTGAATTATTAATTTTAAGTCCTTTTTGGTCTGCAGTGCTTAGATTCCCAAATATTTCATCAGGCTCCCCAACTCTGCTGAAAGACCACTGCCCCCTTTTCCCACTTGGGCCCCAGCTCTTTCTCACCCCAGTGGAAGACCATGTCCTGGCCCCCTAGACTGCTGTGTCTCACCTGGCAGGACAGGCCGGCCACCTCCCAGGCTGCCACATACAGGTTCACTCAGAGATACCATGTCCCATCAGCATGGGGCAGGACCTCACCTCGCCGGGTGCCCTGTTGCTCCTGCTCACCCCGTATCCACGTCACCCGCACAGGCTTGGGATAGAAGCTGGAGACGTGGCACACCAGCCACAGACGGCCAGGCCCAGGGCTGGGGCCAGCGGACAGCCAGGCCTCGGGCCTTACTGCAGAGACAGGACAGGGATTCACAGACTGAGGGGAGGTCCTCACATTACTTTGGATTGACACACCTTTCCACCTTTTGAAGCCCATCACCATCACCCCCTCTCCTTCTTGACTCCATCTTACCCTGAATTTGAAGGAAGAGTGCAGATTTCTGAGTGCAGAATGCACAATCTTGGAGGGAGAGAGCAGGACTGACCTTGTCGCTGGAGATCCGCCTTCCCTGCATCAAGAAGACTCAACAGGATCGGGGGGCAGATCTCATTGAGGAGCTTGCATACTATTTCATGGGAAACATGGCCCTGGTTGAATAGAGACCTACTGATCCCTACTTCCTCCCTTTGGAGATGGCCACCATGACATGTTCTGGAAGCTCAGGAGATCAGATCCTTGATAAGCCATCTTGGTGAATCTACTGATGCTTCTCCAATGTGAGAATCACAGCCTAATACCAGCTGTACCTGAAAGGGATCTGGGGAAGAGAGACTGTGAGTTACAGGACACGGCAAGTGAAGGAGATGAAGTGACATGAGTGGAACCCTTGGATGGTGGAAGCAAAGGGGAAGTTCAGGGGATTAGAGGGAAACGCTTTGGTTTGAGGGGAGGCTCACACAGGAGAAGTGCTGTTTGACAGAGTTGGAGAAAGAGATGAATGACTGAGGAAAGAACAAATGTTGGAGGAGAGACATGATGGGTGTATGGGTGTGGGTAGAGAATAGCAAAGGGCTCAGCGGGAGAGCTGGGGTAAAAACAATGTGGGGTGAAGGGAGCGCTGTGGCTTACAGGGAACACAGAGTTAAACATCATTGATGGGATAAAATGGGGAGAAAAGCACACAGATCAAGGAGTCAGTCACAGAGTGAGAACTAGAGCTGCCTGGTTGGAGGCCAGGGAAAGGGGTGGTCGTGGGAGAACTAGTGGGACGGGAGAGGCCAGCCTGTGGTCAATGGGAGGAGCAGGATGGAGCAGAAGATGTGAAGCTTTTCAACAATCGGGGTCTGGCTCCACCCTCTGCCCACACTGGTGGGATTCAGCTTCGTGATGGGGACACCTGAGGTTCAGAAGCCAATGGAGCCTCTTTCCTGGAGGAAGAAGGATCCCAGGACACACGCAGACCAGCCTCCTCCATCCCACCCAGAGGGAACTGAGCTCACATTTGAGCTGCCAGTCACTGAAATGGTCATGAAAAAGCAGAGGAGATCTAATGGAGAAAGTATGGAATAAGTTTTCTGCTTTCATCAGCTCCTTGTTGCTGAAGTTGCCCTTGGACCAAGGCTGCCGGTAAAAGAAACTGCCAGTCTTGGGGTTCCGGCCGGGAGTCTGCAGCTCATCCAGCCAAGCTGAGCCTTGATTTTGTGTTGAGGAACGGTTGTAGAAGGATGTGGTCAGGATGATCTGGAAGGAGACTGGCCCCTGGAAGCCTGTGGGAAACGACAGAGAGATTGAGGAAGAGGAGGACATTGGGAAGAGAGGGAGTGGAGACTAAGGGGCCAGGGATGGGACCCAAAATCTGGAGGACAGAGAAGCCATAGGCATCTCAGGAGACACGTGCTGCCCCCGAGCCTGAGCCTTGCACCCATCCTTCAGGAGAGCACAGGGCCCTGGGGCCGGGGATGCCAGGGAGGAACCAGGCGGACTCACTCCCTGCCCAGGTATGTGCTGGGGAACCCACACCACTAGTGCACACATGTACCCCCACCCTCACCATGAGTGCACACATGTACACATGCAGAAACACACCTACACATCAACACAAACACATACATTTATGCACTCTAACACAAAAGAACATTCATACAATCACATGCACACAAGCATACAGGCACGGGGAAACATGTACAGACATGCACACAATCACACTCATACACACATGCGCATAATAAAACACACATACAGACACGCCAACACATGTACACACACACACACACACGTGCGCCCACTGGGCAGGACCGGAGCTCTCACCATCTTCGCTGTCACCCCCCCACCCCCCCCCACCCCCCCCCACCCCCAGGGAGGAGAACCGCCAACAGCACAAGTTGCAGGAACAGCATCGTGTTTGCAGATGTTCTTTCTCTTGCAAAGTGGCTCTTTGACATCTGTCCTCACACACCGACCCCCTCCCAGCCCCTCTCCTCTGACTTCCTCTGCACACACAACCCTTCCCTGAGTCTCTGCAACAACACAAATGTGCTCCTCCTGGACACCTACTCAGTCTCACTTCCCCTCCTGCTCTGCCTCCCCTCTGGCCTCCAGCTTCTCCCTTCCAGCTTCTTCCAGTGCCCATCCCGCCCCCACCCCCTGATTCAGATGATACAGATCAAGTCCTGTGTGGCCTGGAAAAGTGACCCCACCTCTCAGGCCCTTTCTTCTCACCCTTTCCTTGTAACCCAGGAAAACACCCGTCTCCCAGCACCAGCCCTGGACCTGCTGTCTCTCTGTCCCTCCTGCCCTGTGGACTCCCCCCCCCCCAGGTATTTCCTTCCCTGTCTCACCAGCAACCTTCCAACTCATTCACATATCTGTCCTCTCATTGCTTTAGTTAAAAAACAAAATCATCCAGATAAATCTGAAGACCTACCTGGTTTTCTTAAGTGATTCGAGAGTAGGGCAGCCTCCCATCAGACCGATAGAGGGGAGCTCTGACGAGTGGTGCAAATGGGGGGTTTTTGTTGGAAGGAAGTTGACAAAAAAGACAGGAGTGTTTCAGGCAAGGTCAAATTCCCTTAAATGGAAGAGCAGGGGGTCTTACCATGCAGATGACCTCCCCTCCTTGTGGGGTGGAGAGGGCACATGTGACAGAGTAACTCACTGGGGCTGACCAGAGAATTCCTCACTGATGGTGAACATTTCTGGGGGAGGTTGGAATTGCAGTTGGGTTAAGGATTAATCAAGGGTTGGGGACTTGGCCTGGCCTGAGATGCCATTTTCAGCTTATGGGTTTCTTTGAAACAATTACTCTATTTACTTGTACAAATCCCCCCATGGTTGCTTATGTAAGAGTCTCACCAACCCCCAGTCCTCCATTTTCTTAGGAAGGAACCAGTAGGCATCACTGAGGCCACAGGACATGGAAACATCTGAAAAATACCCCCTCCATCTGACTGGCATTAATATCTACTCGCACACCAATTCGACATTTAGCATCTGCCTATATCCAAGCACTGTGCTGCCTTCATGAAAATACAGTGTTCACAGTCACTTTCTTCAAGGAGTTCCTAGTTTATTTAGGAAAATAACACTTAAATGAAGACTATTCATTTTGGTGTGCTGAGCTTTATTATAATACACACAATCTAGACAAAAAGAAGCCTGCTGGAAATAATATTTCTAAGGTGGTGACCCTTGCTCATTCATAATCTTGACTCACTGCTTGGCCTCAGGCATTTCTCCCCCTTCACGACCCCAACATAACAGAGGGCCTGGCATGTGGTAGGTGCCCAATGGTTATTTCTGAATGATTGAATAGTTCAGTTCTGGGGTCCAATTACTTTCAAAACCCTGAAGATATTCAACATAAAAATTTTGTAAGCATCACAAAATTATTAGTTGCATTCCTACTTCATGAGATGACAATCTTACCAATTTTTTTTTTCAAAATAAAGTCATATGCAAAAATTATGGAGTTTACACAGAGGGTCCTGCTTGAAACTCTTATTACTTGTTATAAGAAACCATGAGACTGTGAAGCAAGTGAAGTTAGTAGAATGTTCTAGAATCATGTGTCCAGAGTCCCTTCTTACTCTTCCTGCTTACTCTTCCATGCTTGTTTTCTCATGAGCTGACCTCTGCTGGACATGCTGACCTTCCTTTTTCATGATGGTCTTAAGGTTTTATGACAGTTCAATATTTGTTTGTGCTTTATATCACCTGGATAAATGTGTTTGGCTATTTGACTTGTTATTTCTTGGTTAACAGGTAAACAGATGTAATCTCAGGCTAATGCTAAACAGATTTTTTTTTAGAAAGTTATGATTGGAATATAGAAACAACCCACTCCCATAGTTAAGAATTTTAAGAGCTGGATAATCAAAACCTTGTCTCTTGAATCCATCAGAGCCAGAGGATCAGAGCAACGTGGTAATCAAAATATGTGGAAAGACAGACTCTTCAAAAGAAATAGGGGATGCTTGCTTACTGGGGACATATGACAGATGCTCAGAAAAAATAATTAAGTCAGAACAAATAATTCCACTGAAATTGTCAACAGATGACTAAAGACTGGCATGAGTACCTGGAACTCCGAGAATCACAGTATCAGGAAATTATCCTTATCTCTAGACTTCTTCCATTGACCACACCAGGTGCTCCTGAAAGGCTGGCAGCCAAGATACAGACCAGAGAACTGCTTTCTCCAGGTATAAGCCTGAAGCTACGGGAGCCCTGCTGCCTGAGAAGGGCAGGAAGACCATCATCTCCCAACAGAAAGAAGCCTTAACCAGGTGTGGGAAGGACAGGGAGCCCCACCGCCTCAGGGCACAGGTGAAGCCACAGTGCAGCTTGGGGTCCGGGGACACAGGGAGGGAGGGCCAGTAACACACCCTGTCCCAGAGGAGAGGCTCCATCTGCTGAGAGAAAGGCGGGAACCCTTAGGAGGCCCAATCCCAAAACTGAAAAACCAAGCACCTGGCTGAGGATGAGACTGAACCAGAACAGAGCGGGTGCCCCACTCCCTGTCGCAAGCAGGGAGCCAGCCGGGTACCAAGGGCAGCTCTGCTGGTCGGGGGCAAGAATCTGAGACAGTTCTCCATGAGGTTCTTCCTATTAGAAAATTGTTAAGTCCAGAATGATGCCCTGAACGGAGTCTGCACACGGGGGCTTCATACCCATCCTAACTAACTGAACCCCACCGGAAATGTAGCCTTAACCAGTCAGTGTCAGTAAATTTTTCTTTCCATCAGAGCCAATGAGTCCGTCACCTGAGTCCTCTCCACTCAAAAGGTAGATGAGGTCATGTGCATGATAACACCCTTTGCTCCTCCGCCTAGAAAGCAGGCCTGGGTGTTGGAACGCTCCTTCTCTTTTGCTAATAGCTGCCTGGCCTCACCTTGGCCTATAAAATATTTCATATTGTACAACTCCCCCTAGTGCCTCCCTACTTCAGAGGTGGGTCCTGCTGATTCATGAATCATTCAATAGAGTCAATTAGATTTTCAAAAGTACTTGTTTGAATTTTATTATTTAGTAGATTTGGTGGTATCGGTGGGATCCCAAGTGAGCTTCCAGCATCCTTGAGGGACCTGGAGAAACACAGCAGGACCCCAGGCACCCTTGAACCCCACTGCGTTTCCCACCTTCCCAAGGACCGCAGGTAAGCTCCTGGCCCGGAGCCCCGTTCGCTGGCATTCCCAATCCTATTGGCTTTCTTTTCCAGGCAGGGTCAGCTGGAGCTTGCAGACGCTTACGCCTGGAGCCACCCGGACCTGCAGCCTTCCCTGGAGCACACAGAGCTGCCAGAACGGTCTGCCCAAAGCCACACCCCTAGCCTTTGAGACCAAACTCTTGGGGGCACAGCTTCCACAAGGTCGCAGGGGAGTTGATGGTGCTTGGGGCCTTCTTATGGCCAGATGCAGAACTGATCCTATAGGTAGGTGCATGTTTGTTGTCTTGGTGTGTGTAAATGAAGGCAGTTGCTAGAAGGATCTCAGGGGTCAAACAGCCCCAAAGTTGGGAGCATTGGAGCACTGAAAGGCTGTTAGAGCCCTCGCCACCCCCCAGAAGGTTCCTTAGACAGAAGTTGGTCACCAGATGGGTCGGATTGACACTCGGTCACCTGCCAACCTCAAGAAAACTGAGCAATGAGGTGCACCGTAGCCCATGCACAACCCCAACCCCATGGCCCGTCCTTTGTAGCTATTATTGCAGCTCTAGGAAACCCAGAGGCTTCATGAGGTCCTTAAATTCTAAACAGTCAAGCATGTCACCTTCAGGAGCACCTGCTTGTGGAGGCCAAGAAAAATTAAGGCCATTCCACCTCACGTTTAGCATTAGCACCAGTACAGCCATCTTAGGCCCCCATGAATAAGAGCTGAACTTTACAGGAAAAACTACAGAATTGCCCTTGGCAGGGAATCCCATATCAGAAAGACAACAGAGCCCACACCCGTGGCAGAAAGTCCCATATTAGAATGAGAACAGAGCTCAATGCCCATGAAAGCCCCATATCAGAATGTAAACAGAACTTGAAAAATTCCTCCCCCCCCTCCTGAAAATCCCCTAGACCAGCCCATAAAAAACCCAGCTGTAACCCACTTCGGGATCCAAGTCCCTACTCCGCTGTGTCGGGTATACTTGGACCCAAGCTCGAGCTTGCAAGTAAACCCTCGTGCGCTGGCATGGGTATTGGCTCCTCGGTGGTTTCTCGGATTCGCAGTCTTGGGCACTACACTGCTCAGCTCATGTCTAAGAACCTCAGTCCTGGAAGCTGGAGTCATGGAGCAGGGTAAGTGTACGTATTACAACTGACCTAGACTGACAGTGGGCGCTACGGGGAACCTTCCAATCAGACAGCGTTCATTGAAGAAGTGCACTTGAAAGTGTACTTTTTCCACTCCTTGGTCAAAGACCGAGCAAAGGGCCACAGCAAAATATTTCTTCCAACCGAGGGAGGGTCCTCCAGAGTTGTTTTAAACCGATTACTTCCTGAGCCCAGCAGACAGGGAAATAAATACAAGTTCGCATTAGCCCTTTCTTTCCAAATCCAAACCCATTGACTACTAATCCTTTCTCAAAATAACTATTTCCTTCCCGCTCATCCACTTTGACGTCCTAAGATCACGGTTTGACTTCCTGCTGCCTGGGACACGCGGGGTATTGGGTTTTTCTTTCTTTTTTTTTTTTTTTTTAAGATTTTATTTATTTATTCATGATAGAGAGAGAGAGAGAGAGAGAAAGAGAGGCAGAGACACAGGCAGAGGGAGAAGCAGGCTCCCTGCAGGGAACCCAACATGGGACTCAATCCCGGGACTCCAGGATCAGGCCCTGGGCCAAAGGCAGGCGGCAAACCGCTGAGCCACCCAGGGATCCCCTCCTATTGGGTCTTTCCTTGGTGATCTTTGGGGTGCCTCCAGGCCTGGTAAAGGGAGGATTTCTGCAGATGCCTCTCAGCTCCATAAGGTTGCGCTGCCAACGCCCTTTACCGCTGTCCCAGCCACGTCCTGCTAGGATACGTTGAAAAATGTCATAAATCCATCATCAGAACTTTGGCCAAAGTAAAAGCTGATGTTCAGAGCTGAGGGAAACTACTTCAGGCCTCCTCTCCTAAGCTAAAGGTCCCCAGAGGAAAAGAGGACTTTCTCACAGGTGGATGGATGTGTCAGTCCTTTGATATTTGTCAGGCAATTTGGAAATTCTTTGGGAAACTAAAAACAGCTCTTCCTCTTTCAACACCTCTAGTCTACGGGGCCAGGAGCGTGGTTCCAAAAGCAAGTCAAAGACCAACAGTCCTTTTTTAACCGGGACATCTTACATGCATTCTAAACATTCTGACCTTAAAAGATCCAAAGTCCTTCTAGAAAGGGCTGCCTGTATTTTCTCCAGGGTCTCCCAATTATAAATACAAGGAGTTCTGCCGGGAGATCTCCAGGAATTCTTTTCAAATGCAAATTCCAGAGAGATAATCCTTGTCAAGTGCAAAGAAGACCGGAAAGCCCATTTAAAACTGGACTTGCCAAGGACAAATACAAATCTTAAGTGTCTTTGCCACAAATACCTTTTTTATTTTATTTTATTTTATTTTATTTTATTTTATTTTATTATTTTATTTTATTTTTTATAAATTTATTTTTTATTGGTGTTCAATTTGCCAACTTATAGAATAACACCAACACCCAATGTTCATCCCGTCAAGTGCCCACCTCAGTGCCCGTCACCCAGTCACCCCCTTTTAAAAAAATCTTTGCCGTGTAGACAAATCATGTTCATTTATTTCTTCTACGGAAAATACCCCAAACAAACAAACACCTCAAGTGCAACTTTTATAGGGGTGAATGTTGCACCTGGTTGACGGCGGCAGTAATTTTAAAACGGAAGCTGTCCATTCTGTATCTGTCTTGTGTGTTCATGCGTGTCTATACCTGTGTTGGAAATGTGTTTCCATCTTGGGGAGGCTTTGCTAAAATTAATTTGTGAAAGAGCTGTTTAGTGGGTTTGAAGGCCTGCAGGTATGAGGATTGGGCATTCTAAAACTCAAAATAATAGAAATGGACCCCAATGTTGTTCAGGCTCATGTAAATGGAAGAATATTTAATATAAAAGCTACTTTGAGATTGATGGCTTAATTAAAACAAACGCGTTTAGAGTTTTCAACATTATCTATAACACTTCTACCCGTTTCTCCAGCCTAATAAATTGACCTAATCTTGGGTAAGAGTCGTCAATAACAATAACAAAACATAAATGGTGGTTGACTTCCTCTAATGCGTCCTGAAGTTTTGTGGGTAATCTGAACATAATTGTTAAGAACAAGTAAACTAAATAGATGTGAATAAGGTAAAAAGGGTTGTAGGTAGATTTCAAATGGTTCCAAAGTCTTTGGTAATTTAAAAATCTCAAAAGTTTCGCTAAGTTTTGGCTTAACTGAATTAAGTCCAAGCCATTAAATGTCTGCATCTTTTCCAGATAAGACAAAATTCTAGAGCATTTATTACTAAACACAGGCTTCTCTACTTTGGGCTTAGTACAAAAAAAATTAAAATATTTGGGTATGTCAGTGTTGCATTATAAAATTCAGGTGACACATGCTTCTAGAAACTTTAAATGTCTTCATAAATGTAGACGTTTGAGAAATCCAATGTGACACTTCACAATGGCTCACCTCTTAGGTTTCAGTAGAAAAGAAAGTTAATAAGGGTTAATTATTCTAAGTAATATATATATAATGAAAGCTACTAGAAATCACAAAGGGAATATCCTCATACACAGGGAAAATAGGATGTGTTTGTGGTCAGAAGGAGTGTAAGGAAGAGAGATGCATTTTTTTGTTGTTGAAAGAAAAGAAAGCAATTTTGTCTAAAATGAGGCTACTGCTTTAAAGAAAAACATTGGACAAAAATCAAATATAAAAAAGAAAATTGTAGAAGGCTTGTGGGAATGGTAGCTTTAAAAAGAATAATACATGGTCAAGCTGGGTGAAATTAAAATAAATTTGCTAAAAAATAAGTTTTAATATCAAAATTAACCCCATACAAAATTAAAATTCAGTCTTCTTTTGAAAGGACAGTTTCCTTGGATGTTTGGTCTGCTTATGCTAAGATTGCATAATTATTTGACCTTTTAAGCATTTACCTTTTAAAGATTCTTAATTCTATTTAAGCAAGTCTTTTAAACTCCATTTGATATATTTTGCCAAACCATTTTTGGGGTGCGATTTTTTTTTTTTTTACCTTCCATTTTGTTTAATATAATTCTTCAAAGCAGATAAGTCGAATCTCTTCTGTGTGAATGAGTTCTTTTTTTCCTCTTAATTTAAAATTTAAGAAAACATTTGCCAAACCATATTTGGGGTGTGATTTTTTTTAACCTTCCATTTTCTTTAATATATTTCTTCAAAGTAGATAAGTCGAATCTCTTCTGTGTGAATGTTTTTTTTTTCCTTTTAATTTAAAACGATATATTTGAGAAACTTTCGAAAATCAAATTCAAGGATAAAATAGAAAAGAAAGAAGGAAGGAATGGGAAGTGAAGGGAGGAAGGAAAAGGAAGGGAGAGAGCAAATGGGGAAAGAAAAGGAGAAGGAAGAAAGGAATGAAGGAGGGAAGGAAGAAGAAACTAGATAGAAACACAATGAAACAGGTAAACACATTAGGAAAGCAAAACTTTTACACTCCAGAGGCAGTGATGACCTTTTTCTCCCCACTACGTCCACTAAATGTCCCTGCTGCAAGGTCAGGGCTTGAGAATGATTATTTTAGCTAATTAACGAGATCTAGAGTAACTGAAGTCAGGCTGTGGATGTCTCCGCTTGCACTGCCATGGAGGTCATTGGTCACAAAGCATCCATTTCCTTATTCGTGGACTCTGGGCTGATGCACCTACCTGGGGATGTTGACTTGCAGCCCCAGACACATGAACCCACCACTGTTCATGGACACAAAGGGTGGCCTGACGTGTCACCCACCTCAGGTGCCTCTGAGATTCCCCTGTTAATTCCCACACTGTAAACGTGGATCTTGTTCACGGTCCATTGGTGAACCGCCATGTTTCCTCATTTGCATGGTCCTTCTAGGTGATGTCACTGTTTAAAAAGTGCCGGAAGCCCAGGGCCCCGGAGCTGACTGATGACCTAAGCACAGGAAGGTGAGATGTGCCTCACAGACAATATGCGTGTGTACAGCGGGCTTGCTCAGACCCCGGTGCAGAGCTGTGGCCATGAGCTCAGTGCTAATGAAGCTACAGTGCAGTAAATCCAGGAAAAGGGGCAGGACAATCATGATGTCCATGTGGATCCACCCCAGAAAGTGCTAAAGTAACAACGAGAATCCTGTGATGATGCCACGAGAAAGGGGAAAGGAGCTATGATCATGGATTGGTGAGATGATGACCATATCTTGTTTGTTTCTAAAAACATTGTGGGGGACAGCCCGGGTGGCTCAGCGGGTTTAGCACTGCCTCCACCTCAGGGCGTGACCCCGGGTCCCGGGATCGAGTCCTACATCCGGCTCCCTGCATGGAGCTTGCATCTCCCTCTGCCTGGGTCTCTGCCTCTCTCTCTCTCTCTCTCTCTCTCTCTCTGTGTCTCTATGAATAAAAAAATAAAATGTTTAAAAATAAAATAATAAAATAAAATAAATAAAATAAAAACATTGTGGGAAGCACAGCTGTGGGGCTGATGCCAAAGACACTGGCAGTCAAGTACCCAAACTGGGAAATGTTACACACTTCTGAGCTGGTAATTCAGTATCGGGAAATTCTCCATACGATAAAATGTGTACAAATACACGTATGCATTAGAGGAACTGTCTTAAAACTGAAACACGTGAAACCAGGCTGTGTGGTCATCAGGTGGAAGGTGTTGTGAGCAGAGTCTCCCAGGAGCCCACTGAGCATCTCCCCAGGAACAATGGCTCACCTTTGCTGACCTGAGGACTGCAACTCCACAGCCCGGAATGCCAGGAGGCACTGTGTGCGCCCTCCTTGCTGGGTCACCATTCATCCCTGACCGCAACGCTCCGGCTCTCTTTCCTGGAGCAACCCCTTTTCCCCAGGGACACACTTGCCCTGCTCCCTCTCAGGCATCACATTTAGGTCCCTGGGAATCCTCTGCTGACTTTGCAAAAGTAGAAATTGTGGTCCCGTGAGTCTCAGCGGAGCCCAAGACACTATAGGTGACATCTCTGCTGCTGCCCCTGAGCCCCCCTCCCGCCCCCCCCCCCCACAGCATCCTGCCTTCCACTTTTAATTCAGAATACTTGGAGCAACGGGTCCAATCCAATGGGTGTCTGTGGTTAAATAACAGACACCCTCCCAGCAAACTTGATTCAACTTAGGCCTAGAAGGTCAATGGGAACAGGTCAAGTGTGAACTGCCTCATTCAGGTGAAAGGACCTTTAAAGAAGAGAATGAAGCATTTCAACTACTATAAATATGTCAGGAAGGAAAAGAAAAAACAACAACAACAAAAAAAACCCACTATGGATTTAGCACAAATTCAGTGGATATTTTTATTGGGGACATAATCCATACAGGGGACTCTCCTTGCCAAGGATACAATTATTAAAAAGACATAGACTTTGCCTCAAAATCATAAAAATTAGAAGGGAATAGGGAACCAACGGGGCAATAGGGCTGAGGGGCAGGAATAGAATCCCCAAAGTGGAGTAAAGTGTGGTGGAAATTCTCACCATTGCTTCCACTTCTGACTCAGGGAGAGCTCACTGGAGGAAGTGACATCTGAGGCCTCTGACCCACGGAGGTTGCCGGGGCTTCAATTTACATTGAGTTAAATCTTTGAGAATTAATTCCCGAAACGAATAGGAACAACAAATCCAACTAAATCATGTTGAGCTTATGTTGACAACTGATCAACAAACAGAAGTGAAATAAAGTTGCGCACAGGGAGTGGCCAGAACGTCAGTGCTGAGCTGGGTTTAGGTAAGTGCTGGAGCCTGGGCTGCTGGGTTCCTGCTCCGAAGGGAAGTCCGTGCACTGAGGTCTCCAGTGGGCTTTCCTGGAGGAACAAGGAGGAGGCCCCCTGCAGCAGGTGGAGGGGAGGCTGCAGGGGGGAGGGCACGGGCCGCAGGAGGGCTGAGGACACACGGAAAGGTGGGGAGACACGGGAAAAGAGCAGGAAGGGGGCTCCAGAGACTCACCAGCGCTTCCAGAGCCACCACGCCAGGCCTGCCAGGAGCACCAGGGGCACGATCACCACCAGGAAGACCAAGCCCACGGAGTGGGGCTGCTCTGTGGGGTTGGGCCCAGAGGGTGTCATTTCCCGTCCACCCCGGGTTGAACTGCACCTCCCACGACCTCTCCGGCCCTATCACCCTCCACCTCACTGAACGCTGTTCCTCATCTATCCTCTCCCATCCCTCCTCAGAGATGGGCCCTTCTCCAAATCGCCACATCCTCCCACATTTGCAAGACCTTCACCCTCAGCTTTTCTGTTTCTTGAATTACTGATATTGTGTTCTTTTTGGTCCAGAGTCCCTAGATTCCCAAAGGTTTCATCTGGCTGTACTGCTCTGTGGGACAAAACATGCCCCCTTTCCCAGCCAGGCCCCAGCTCTTCCTCACCCCAGTGGAGGACCATGTCCTGGCCTCCTAGACTGCTGTGTCTCACACGGCAGGACAGGCCGGCCGCCTCCTTGGCTTTCACATCCAAGGACACCTGAAGGTACCACGTCCCGTCAGCATGGGGCAGGACGTCACCTCGCCAGGTGCCCTGCTGCTCCTGCTCACCCCGCATCCACGTCACCCGCACAGGCTTGGGGTAGAAGCCAGAGACATGGCACACCAGCCGCAGATGGCCAGACCTGGCTGGGGCCAGCGGACAGCCAGGCCTCGGGCCTCACTGTGGAGACAGGACAGGGATTCACAGACTGAGGGGAGGTGCTCACATCATGTTAGACAGACACACCTTTCTGCCTCTTAAAGCCCATCACCATCATCCCCTCTCCCTCTTGACTCTCTCTTACCCTGAATTTGAAGGAAGAGTACAAATTTCTGAGCACAAAATGCAGAATCTTGGAGGGAGGGAGCAGGACTGACCTTGTCGCTGGAGATCTGCCTTCCCCGCATCAAGAAGACTCAAGACGAAACGCGGACAGTGGCCAGTGATGAGCTCATGTGTGAGTTCAGTGTCATCATGGTCCAATTCGTTGACTTGTCTGCACACCTGCTGGGCCCTACTTCTTCCCTTTGGAGATGGCCACCATGACTTGTTCTGGAAACTTATAAGGTCTTCCCCCTGATAAGCCAACCGCACGAATCCTACTGATGGTTCCCCAAAGTGCAGCTCACAGCCTAATGTCACCTGTACCTGAAAAGGATCTGGGCAAGAGAGACTGTGAATTATAGGAGAGACGGAAAAAAAGAAATGAAATGAGATGAGTGGAAACCAGGACAGTAGATGCAAAAGTTGGAGATGAGGGGATTGCAGGGAATGGATGTAAGTTTGATTTGAAGGGAGGCTCACACAAAGGGGAAGTGGTGGTGGATACAGAGGAGGAAGTAAGTGACTGAGGACTGAATATTGGAGGAGAGACATGAAGGTGGTGGGAAGAGAATAGGGAAGGGCTCGGCGGGAGAGCTGGGCCAGAAACAACCGAGGGTGAAGGGAGCACAGAGGGTGACAGGGTCGCATAGACAGACATCGCTGCTGGGATAGGATGGGGAGAAAAGCACATAGATCAAGGAGTCAGTCACAGAGTGAGAACCAGAGCTGCCTGGTTGGAGGCCAGGGAAAGGGGTGGTCGTGGGAGAACTAGTGGGACGGGAGATCCCAGCCTGTGGTCAATGAGAGGAGCCGGATGGAGCAGAAGATGTGAAGCTTTTCAACAATCGGGATCTGGCTCCACCCTCTGCCCACACTGGTGGGATTCAGCTTCGTGATGGGGACACATGAGGTTTAGAAGCCAATGGAGCCTCTTTCTTGGAGGAAGAAGGATCCCAGGACACACGCAGACCAGCCTCCTCCATCCCACCCAGAGGGAACTGAACTCACATTCGAGCTGCCAGTCACTGGAGTAGTTATGAAAACACAGAGGAAGTTGAATGGTGCTTGAATGGAAGGACTCTTCCGCTATAATGAGCTCCTCGTTGCTTAGGTTGCCCGTGGACCAAGGACACAGGAAAATGAACGCGCCCATCTTGCTGTCCCAGCCGTGAGTCTGCAGCTCATCCAGCCAAGCTGAGCCTTGATTTTGTGTTGAAGAATGGTTGTAGAGGGATGAGGTCAGGATGACTTGGAAGGAGACTGGCCCCTGGAAGGCTGCGGGAAAAGGACAGATAGACTGAGGAAGAGGAGGGCATTGGGAAGGAGAGGGAATGGAGACTACGGGGCTGGGGACGGGACCCAAAATCTGGAGGACAGAGAAGCCATAGGCGTCTTAGGAGACACGTGCTGCCCCCGAGCCTGAGCCTCGCACCCATCCTTCAGGAGAGCACAGGGCCCTGGGGCCGGGGATGCTCGGGGAGGAAGCAGGCTGACTGTCTCCCTGCCCAGGTCTGTGCTGGGAACCCACACCACCCGAGCACACACACAGAGAGATAATTACACAGAAGGACATATGCACAAACACACTAACACAAAAGAACCTACAAAGAAACACATACACACAAGTATACAGACTCAGAATCACACACACACATACACACACACACATACACACTCACACTCTCTGGTCCTGTAGCCACTAGACAGGACCCGAGCTCTCACCATCTTCGCTGTCACCCCCCAGGAGGAGAACCGCCAACAGCACAAGTTGCAGGAACAGCATCGTGTTTGCAGATGTTCTTTCTCTTGCAAAGTGGCTCTTTGACGTCTGTCCTCACACACCGACCCCCTCCCAGCCCCTCTCCTCTGACTTCCTCTCCACACACAACCCTTCCCTGAGTCTCTGCGACAACGCAAATGTGCTCCTCCCTCAGCCCTGGACACCTACTCAGTCTCACTTCCCCTCGTGCTCTGCCTCCCCTCTGGCCTCCAGCTTCTCCCTGTCACCAGCGTCCATCCCGCCCCCGCCCCCTGATTCAGATGCTACAGACCAAGTCCTGTGTGGCCTGGGAAAGTGGCCCCACCTTTCAGACCCTTTCTTCTCACCCAGACAGTAACCCAGGAAAACACCCAGCTCCTAGCACCGGCCCTGCACCTGTTGTCTCTCTGTCCCTCCTGCCCTGTGACCCACCCCCCATTTCCTTCCCAGTCCCACCCCCACCCCAGCTCTGACTTCTCACCATTGAAGATATAACTGGTTTTATTAAGTGATTCTAGAATCAGGTCGCATCCCTTCTGGTAAGTAGAAAGGAGGTCTGAAAATTGGGAAGATTTTATAGGAAAGAAGTTGGCAAGAAGAGAAAGGAATGTTTCAGGGAAGGTCACCTCTTTATTAGGAGAGCAGGGCTCTCCCCATGCAGATGACCTCTCCTCTTTGGCAGGTGGAGAGGGTCCATGGAACAGAGTAGGGCCGACCAGGGAATTCCTCACCGACAGGTGAACATTTCTGGGGGAGGTGGCAACTGCAGTTGGGTTAGGATTAAGCATGTTTTGGGGACTCAGCCTGGCCTGAAGCACCATTTTGGGCCTATGACTGTCTTTTTAACAATAGCTTTATTGGCTTGTCCTGATTCTCCCATGATTGCCTGTGTAGCAGCCTCAGCAACCCCCAGTCCTCCATTATTCTTCGGGAGGAATCAGCAGGCATCACGGAGACCACAGGACATGGAAACATCTGAAGAGTCCCCCCTCCATCTGACTGGCATTAATACATATTCACTCACCACCAGCCACTTAGCACCTGCCTGGACCCAAACGCTGTGCTGCCCTCGTGAAGGTACAGTGTGCACAGGGCAGGCTGTATTCAAGGAGCTTTTATTCTACTTGGGAAGAATAAAACATGAACTGAATAATATTCATTTTGGTGCGCTGAGTTTTATCATAATATACACACTCTAGACAAAAACAAGCCTGCTGACAACAGTATTATGTAAAGCAGTGACCCTTGCTCATGTAGGCCCTTCATAATCTTGCCTCATGCTTGGCCTCAGGTGTTTCTATCCCCTCATGACCCCCACATAACAGAGGGCCTGGCAGGTGGTAAGTGCCCGATAATTATTTCCGAATGATTGAATAGTTCAGTTCTGAGATCCAGTTATGCTTAAATATTATGGCAGCATTCAACATAAAATTTTTTTTAAGCATCCCAATGTTATTAGCTGTATTCTTACTTGGTGAGATGACAGTCTTATACAGTTGTGTTTAGGATAAATTCATATATTAATAATCAGCAAGTTTCCACAGAGGGTCCTAATGTGAATCTCTCCTATTCCTTGTTATAAGAAACCATGAGAATTTTTAGCAAGTGAAGTCATTAGACTGTCCTGGAATCATATACCCAGATTCCCTTCTTACTGTTCCTGCTGGAATACTCCATGCTTGTCTTACCATGAGCTGATCTCTGCTGGACATGCCCACCTTCGTCTTTCATGGTGTTCTGAAGTGTTCAAAGGCTCTTCGATATTTGTTTGTGCTTTCCCTCACTTGGTATAAATGTGTTTGAACTATTTTTCTTGTTATTTCTTGGTTTACAAGTCAACAGAAACAATCTCAGCCTAATATTATCATGATTTTTGGAAAGTTAAGATTGGAACATAGAAATCTAGAAAGAGCTCACTCCCACATTCAACCTTATGAGACCTTGATGATCAAAATCATGTCTCTTGAATCCATCAGAGCTGAAGGATCAGAGCAACTTGTTAACCCAAAATGTAGGGAAAGACAGACTGCTCCAAGGAAAAAGGGGATGCAAACCCTTACTTCCTTGAGACAGACGCCAGATGCTAAGACAGAAAAAGTAATTCAGCTAAAATTGCTCACTGAGAGCCTGAGATTCAAAGATCTGGGAAAACTGTTGTATCTCCAGGCTTCGTCCACACTCCTAGACCTTTCCAGGTGCTCCTGACACCAGGTGGAAATCAAGGATACAGACCAGAGAACTGCTTTCTCCAGGCCGGGTATAAGCCTGAAGCTACGGGAGCCCTGCTGCCTGAGAAGGGCAGGAAGACCATCATCTCCCAACAGAAAGAAGCCTTAACCAGGTGTGGGAAGGACAGGGAGCCCCACCGCCTCAGGGCACAGGTGAAGCCACAGTGCAGCTTGGGGTCCGGGGACACAGGGAGGGAGGGCCAGTAACACACCCTGTCCCAGAGGAGAGGCTCCATCTGCTGAGAGAAAGGTGGGAACCCTTAGGAGGCCCAATCCTGAAACCGAAAAACCAAGCACCTGGCTGAGGATGAGACTGAACCAGAACAGAGCGGGTGCCCCACTCCCTATCGCAAGCAGGGAGCCAGCCGGGTACCAAGGGCAGCTCTGCTGGTCGGGGGCAAGAGTCTGAGACAGTTCTCCATGAGGTTCTTCCTATTAGAAAATTGTTAAGTCCAGAATGATGACCTAGAATTACAGTGGGCATTAGGGGAACCTTCCAATCAGAGCGTGTTGTTCACTTAGTAACTGCACTTGAACATCAGAGTCCTCAAATTCAATAAACAGAAACGGATGCCATGGCATGCGGGGAATTCCAGGAAAAGGCAGGATTCCAAAAATGGTCTCATCAAAAGATTCCTTACAAAAAGCTGATAAAAAGTCTAAAACAAGGAAGCCTTGTTATAGCTCCTACTGCCCCTCCACCCTTCCTCACCTGAGGACTCCCAGCCCAATTTTTCATCTCAATCACCCTCCACTCCGCAGAGGCCCCACCCTTTCAAACAAAACCTCCTGCGGTTACAGGTGTTGCTCCTCAGACTCTTTGGTCAAAGACTGAGCGAAGGGAGTCCCTTCACCCGAGGGAGGGTCCTCCAGAGTTGTTTTAAACCGATTACTTCCTGAGCCCAGCAGACAGGGAAATAAATACAAGTTCGCATTAGCCCTTTCTTTCCAAATCCAAACCCATTGACTACTAATCCTTTCTCAAAATAACTATTTCCTTCCCGCTCATCCACTTTGACGTCCTAAGATCACGGTTTGACTTCCTGCTGCCTGGGACACGCGGGGTATTGAGTCTTTCTTTTTTTTTTTTTTTTTTTTTTAAGATTTTATTTATTTATTCATGATAAACAGAGAGAGAGAGAGAGAGAGAGGCAGAGACACAGGCAGAGGGAGAAGCAGGCTCCCTGCAGGGAGCCCGACATGGGACTCAATCCCGAGACTCCAGGATCAGGCCCTGGGCCAAAGGCAGGCGGCAAACCGCTGAGCCACCCAGGGATCCCCTCCTATTGGGTCTTTCCTTGGTGATCTTTGGGGTGCCTCCAGGCCTGGTAAAGGGAGGATTTCTGCAGATGCCTCTCAGCTCCATAAGGTTGCGCTGCCAGCGCCCTTTACCGCTGTCCCAGCCACGTCCTGCTAGGATACGTTGAAAAATGTCATAAATCCATCATCAGAACTTTGGCCAAAGTAAAAGCTGATGTTCAGAGCTGAGGGAAACTACTTCAGGCCTCCTCTCCTAAGCTAAAGGTCCCCAGAGGAAAAGAGGACTTTCTCACAGGTGGACGGATGTGTCAGTCCTTTGATATTTGTCAGGCAATTTGGAAATTCTTTGGGAAACTAAAAACAGCTCTTCCTCTTTCAACACCTCTAGTCTACGGGGCCAGGAGCGTGGTTCCAAAAGCAAGTCAAAGACCAACAGTCCTTTTTTAACCGGGACATCTTACATGCATTCTAAACATTCTGACCTTAAAAGATCCAAAGTCCTTCTAGAAAGGGCTGCCTGTATTTTCTCCAGGGTCTCCCAATTATAAATACAAGGAGTTCTGCCGGGAGATCTCCAGGAATTCTTTTCAAATGCAAATTCCAGAGAGATAATCCTTGTCAAGTACAAAGAAGACCGGAAAGCCCTGGGAGAAAGGGCTTCCCTGGTGCCCTGGAGGCTCAATGGGCTAAGCTTCCGACTCCTGACTTTGGCTCAAGTCTCAGGGTCAAGATCGCAGGGTCAGGAGGTTGAGCCCTGCCTCTGCCTCTGTGCTCTGTGTGGATTCTGCCCAGATTCTCCTTCTGCCCTTTCCCGGCTTGTGCTCATTCTCTAAGTAAATAAATACAATATTTTTTAAAGTTAAAAAATAAACAAATAAGTAAAAACTGATATGACAAAGATAAATATTAATCTTGTGTCTTTCAAAAAAAATACTTAAAAAAAATCTTTGCCATGTAGACAAATCAAGTTTGTTCATTCCATCTGCCCCTCCCCCAAAAAAAGAAATAAGAGAAAAAGAAAAACCCAAATCAACAAACAAAAAATACCTCAAGTGAAACTTATAGAGGTGGTGAATGTTGCTCCTCCATGATGGCAGTTATTTTATTTTATTTTATTTTATTTTATTTTATTTTATTTTATTTTATTTTATTTTATTTTACTTTTTTATTTTTTGATGGCAGTGATTTTAAAACAGAAGCTGTCAATTCTGTATCTGTCTTGTATGTTCATATCTGAGTTGGAAATGTGTTTCCGTCTCAGGGAGACTTTGCTAAAATTAATTTGTTAAAGAGCTATTTAGTGGGTTTGAAGGCCTGCAGGTATGAGGATTGGGCATTCTAAAACTCAAAATAATAGAAATGGACCCAAATGTTATTCATGTGAATGTAAAAATATTTAACATGAAAGCTAGTTTGAGATTAACGGATTAATTAAATCAAACACGTGTTTAGAATTCTCAGCGTTAAATATTACCCTTTTGCCTGTTTGACTAACCGAATAAGTTTACCTTAACTTGTGTAAGATCCATCAACAACTACAACAAAACGTACATGAATGTTGACTTCCTCTGATGCCTCATGAAGTTTAGTGGGTAATCTGAACATAACTGTTAAAGATAAGTAAAATAAATAGATGTGAATAAGATTAAAAGCTTTATATATATTCAATTAATTAACATATAGCGTAGTATTAGTTTCAGAGGTAGATTTCAGTGACTCATCAGTGGATATAACACCCAGTGCTCATCCCATCACCGGCCCTCCTTCATGCCCACCACCCAGGTACCCTGTCCCCCCACCTCCCTCCCCTCCACCGACTCTCAGTTTTATTTATTAAATTAAATTAAATTATAAATTTAATTTATGGTTATGGTTTGTCTCTGTCTCTGATTTTGTCTTGTTTTATTTTTACCTCCCTTCCCCTGTGCTCTAAATAGCTCCAAGGGCAGCTAAACCGGGTGGCTCGGTGGTTTAGCGCCGCCTTCATCCCAGGGCGTGATGCTGGAGACCCCGGATTGAGTCCCACGTCGGGCTCCCTGCATGGAGCCTGCTTCTCCCTCTACCTATGTCTCTGCCTCTCTTTCTACCTGTGTCTTTCATGAATAAATAAATAAAATAAAATAAAAATAACTAAATAGTTCCAAAATCCTTGGTAACTTAAAGATCTTTAAAAAGTTTTGCTAAGTCATGGGACACCTGGATGGCTCAGTGGTGGAGTGTCTGCCTTTTGCTTGGGTCATGATACCAGGGTCCTGGGATGAGGCTCCCTGCTGGGAGCTTGCTTCTCCCTCTGCCTGCGTCTCTGCCTCTCTGTGTGTCTCTCTCATGAATAAATAAATAAATCTTTAAAAAAAAAGTTTTGCTAAGTCAAATAATTAAGTTCAGACCATTAAATATCGAGATCATTTCCAGATAAGACAAAATCCTAGAACATTCATAATTAAACACAGGCTTCTCTACATTGGGCTTACTACAAAAAAAAAAAAAAAAAAAAAAAAAAACTAGAGTATGTGGGTATGCCAATGCTGCACTGCAAAATTCGGGTGAGACATGCTTCCAGAAATTTTAAATGTCTTCATAAATCAGCAAATTTTTTTTAAAAATGTTGATATAACAGACAGTTCACAATGGCTCTCCTCTTAGTTTTTGGCAGAAATGAAATTTCAGAAAGGTAAAAAATTCTAAGTAATATATGTAATGAAAGCTACTAGAAATCGTGAGGGAAATATCCTCATATACCAGGAAAATAGGGTGTGTTTGCAGTCAGAAGGGGTGTAAGGAATGGAAATGCATGTTTTGGTTGAGGGAAAAGAAAATTATTTTGTCCTAAAATGGGGCTAATTCTCTGAAGGGAAACACAGGACAAAAATAGAGTATAAAAAAGGAAATTGTAGAAGGTTTGTGGGAAAGGTAGTGTTACAGGATTTCTTCCCCTTTAGTGCCTACGGGTTTGGGCCATGTTGCTTGGAAGAATGAGAGGTAGACCGGACCAATAGGGGTGGGCAGCAAAGCAAGGATTATTGAGAGATAGATAGAAAGTGAAGTGATAGAAGCTGTGGTCTATGAATACGATGGAACATTCCTCAGCCATTAGAAACGACAAATACCCACCATTTGCTTCGACGTGGATGGAACTGGAGGGTATTATGCTGAGTGAAATAAGTCAATCAGAGAAGGACAAGCATTATATGGTTTCATTCATTTGGGGAATATAAAAAATAGTGAAAGGGAATAAAGGGGAAAGGAGAGAAAATGAGTGGGAAATATCAGAAAGGGAGACAGAACATGAGAGACTCCTAACTCTGGGAAACGAACTAGGGGTGGTGGAAGGGGAGGTGGGCAGGGGGTGAGGGTGACTGGGTGACGGGCACTGAAGGGGACACTTGGCAGGATGAGCACTGGGTGATATGCTAAATGTTGGCAAATTGAACTCCAATTAAAAAAAAAAAAGAAAAAAGAAAAAAGAAAAAGAGAAAGAAAGTAAAGTGATACTACAAAGCTCCCAAAGAGGGAAGAGAGCAGAGAAGGATGCCCCCGGACTTTATCTAGGGGTTTTTATGGGCTTCTTGGAGTGGCTGTTTTAATCTGATTAACCGTCCTTGAGCCTGTCAACCAATCAGGTTGTCATCTGTCCTGTGGGAAAGGGTGGAGGGCTCCTTCAAGGATGGTGTAAAATCCTTTTAAGGGTGGTTTCTGCTTTGGTGGGGGGCTTGGCCTTGCCTGCTTTTTTTCCCCAACAATCCTTCATCGGTAGCTTTAAAAAGAAGTAATAGTATGCAATCAAGCTGGGTAGAATTAAAATAAATTTATTTAAAAATAAGTTTTAGGGTAGCCCCAGTGGCCTAGCAGTTTGGTGCCACCTTTGGCCCGGGATGTGATCCTGGAGTCCCAGGATCAAGTCCCACATCAGGGTGGCTTCCTGCATGGAGCCTGCTTCTCCCTCTGCCTATGTCTCTGCCTCTCTCTCCGTGTCTCTCATGAATAAATAAAATCTTTAAAAAATAGAAAATAAAAATAAGTTTTAATTTAAAAATTAAGCCCCTACAAAATTAAAATTTGGTCTTCTCTCTGTTTCCTTGGCTTTCTTGGGCTTTCAGCTTGCTTGTGCTAAGATTGTATAACTTTTTTACCTTTTAAATATTTACCTCTTAAAGATTCTTGATTCTATTTACGTAAGTGCTTTAAAATCTTTTTGATATATTTAACAAACTTCCAAAAATCAGGGGTATCCCTGTTAGCGCCTGCCTTTGGCCGAAGGCGTGATCCTGGGGTCTCAGGATCAAGTCCCACATCAGGCTCCCTGCTTGGAGCCTGCTTCTCCCTCTGCCTGTGTCTCTGCCTCTCTCTCTCTCTCTCTCTGTGTCTCTCATGAATAAATAAATAACATCTTTAAAAACAAAACAAAAACTTCCAAAAATCAAATTCAAGGGAAAGGGAGGGAAGGGAAGGGAAGGGAAGGGAAGGGAAGGGAAGGGAAGGGAAGGGAAGGGAAGGGAAGGGAAGGGAAGGGAAGGGAAGGGAAGGGAAGGGAAGGGAAGGGAAGGGAAAGGAAGGGAAGGGTAGGGTCTTTTGGGGTCATGATATTTGAAAAGATTTGTTAAACTAATTAGGACTATTTAGTATGTAGTTTACGTGGAAAGTATTGTCAAATCAATAATACCAGAGCCTTTCAAGACTCTGTCTGTACAAATATAGCACGTACGCTCTGCTTCTGGAAAGATTGACCCTCATTGCCAGACTTCTGACATCCTCATGCCCTTGTGACATGGCAACCATACTTCTGAAAAAAAAATTACTATGATGAAATAATGGTTTCAAATTCAATCTATTCAGGGTTCTGGGTTCTGGGAAGCCCCATGAAGGTCATTGGTTCATCCTGGCTCCCTGCCTACCCCTAGTTTTGGTGTTTGCATTCCTTCACCCACACTGATACACTTAAGATGCCTCCAATTATGAATAGACATTGGTGTAGAGACTTCTATGTAATTTTCACACCTGCAACTGGACGCCTTTAAACTGCCCCTCAGTACAGCTTATCGACATGTTCGTATCGCTGTGTGTGTGTGTGTGTGTGTGTGTGTGTGTGTGTGTGTTTTCTGGATGCAGTAAAGCCTCTCGCTGCTGCTTGGATGAGGCAATCTTGGGAAAAGAAACCAGAACAACTACAACAAACTGTTGAAATGTGTTTTCCATGTGGGGTGTACTTTCCACCCTCTCCAGTGACCAAGGCACTCACTTTGCTGGACAACCACAGGATCCTCAACAAAGACCTTACAAATTCTAGAAATTCCATTGGTGCACGACCTCTTGCTGGTCTCCTGTTGTCTCACGCAGGTGGTACAATGATATGTGATGTTAGACCTAAGTGTCTAATGACTGATGCTCAAGCCTGTCCTCTGCAGGTTAAAGAAGGCTTCCTCAGTCCTGGGGCATCTGAGTGACTCGGTCCATGAAGCCTCCCACTCTTGGTTTCAGCTCAGGTCACGATCTCCGGCTCATGATATTGAGCTCTGCATGGGGCTCCGTGCTGAGCCTGGAGCCTCCTCAAGATTCTCTTTCTCCTTCTCCCTATGCCCCGCACCCTGCTTGCACACTCTCTCTAAAAACAAATAAAGAAACAAACAGAAGATAATTTTTTTAAAAAGAAGAAGCTTTCCCCAGTCCTAACTCCAAGGAACGTGTGGGTCACAATCTAGGGCCTGGTGAGTTGTATTCTAAAATATCAGCAGAGGAAGGCAGCCCTTGTCCCAATGACAGGGACTCACCCAAGTGCTCCTGACCACTGACACTCCCATAAAACTGTAGAATGCTCGGCCTTTGGATGCAATTGACTGGGAAGGGGGGGCGGTAGCTGACCTCCAAGTAGACTCCCTCTACTCTGGCACTGTCATCCTGGTCTACATCTCCCAGGTCATTGCTGGGAGCAGAGACCTCATTTATTTCAGGCCAGGAAATAATCTAACATGCCCCTAACTTCTTACCAGCAAAATAAACCATCTCATTGGTCGCTCCCCTAAATGCATACTGTTGAGTTGAATAGGATCCTCCTTGACTCCATGTAGCAGATCCCTATTTCCCTGGTTAAGGATAAACAGAAATGAGACTGTGATCAAACACTGCTCCTTAATTGTTTAAATTACTGCAAAATCTGCTGCGAAAGCAATAGCAGTGCAGCAAAGTTCCCTAAAATCTCTAGCCAAAGTCTATTTGTACTAATTCTGACATCACCTGCTAGGCCAGGAAGGACACTTCTGGCGAGGCTGAAGCTCAGTTGCTTAAGAACAAGACAGTGGCTTTAGAAGGGTGACACTTTCTTCGGGATCTTTCTTTTGACTTATCTGATTTTTATTGGTTTAGGTCTTGGGGACCAGGAATAAAAGTAAACTCCAAATATTGCGATTTATAATGCTTGTAGCAATCTTCAACTCTCCGGTGCATTGTATTCTCTCCAAAGCTTCAATGTGTGTTCACAGCTGCTAACCACCAGGCAATTGACCTCCCTTAGCCTGGAACATCTAGCAATGAGGAAAATAACAACCTAAAGAACATGACCCCGAAACCATGCTCTGTTATCACAGAGGCTAAATGAAAACGTCATGACCTACAGCTACTACACAAGCAGCAGCCAAAACTGAGCTGCAAGCAGGAGCTGAGAGTAGCACTTAATGCATGAAAATTAGATCACATGTCTCAGGTAAGGTGAGAGGCTAATTGTTACAAAAAAGAAAATCAGAGACCCAAAATGGTGACACAAGGCCAAGTTCCCACATTGGGACTTCAAACCCAATCGAATTACAGTTTCAACCTCCCCCAGAAATGTGGCCTTAACCAGTCAGGCAGGAAATTTTTCTTTCCAGCAGAACTGTTCAGTCTGTCACCTGGGTCCTCTCCACCCCCACGGGCAGATGAGGTCATATGCATGATAAGACCTCTTGCTTTTCCCCAAGAAAACAAGCCTGAATCCTGGACCAGAGCTGTTGTACTATTAATTCCCTGGCCACCCCCACCTTTCTACAAAAATTTTCCATTTTTCACAGCTCCTCTGAGTGCCCACCCGCATGCCAGATGGAGGACTGCCCGATTCATGCAGCATTTAATAAAGTCAATTAGATCTTCACATAGACATAGTTGAATTTGCATATTTAACAGTTCTGAAGTTTGACTTTGGGTGATTACATGTAGACATTGGGGGGGGGGAAGAGAAAGCTCGGAGGAAGAGATTATTTTTATATCTTTATTTTTAAAAAGATTTATTTATTTATTTATTTATTTAAGAGAGAGAGAGAGAGAAAGAAAGAAAGCAAATGTCAAGGGAGGGGCAGAGGGAGAGAGAGAATTACAGACTCTCCGCTGAGCTGGGAACCCGACATGTTTCCTGATCTGAGACCCTGAGATCTTGACCAGAGCCAAAATCAAGAGTCAGATGCTGAACCAACTGAGCCACCCAGACGCCGCTCTTTATATCTTAAATATCTGCACACAGAGCTGCTTCCTGTAAATGGTGGAACTTCTCTGAAAGAATATGTTTACCACATAAATAGTAAAAGCTGAGAGACGAATGAATGAACTGATGCATTGGATCTGAAGGAAATCTATGAAAACTCTTTGCATGTTGAGTGTTTAACTGCCAAGCCATGATACTTGCTGGCTTATTTCATGGTGGTCCGGCTTGCCCCTTCGTCTCTAGGAAACCCTAGAGTATAAGTATTCACTGATCATGTAACCCGCAGCAGACCCTGCACCTTGATTCCCGACCGGTAGTCTGTTAGAAATCCATGAAAACACCCAGGACATGGATTTATCCAGATGTCAGGATAATATGCAAGACGGGTAAGAGTGTCACAAGACAAGGTCACATGAAGAAAAAAACAAACAGGCAAAAAAAGGATTAAGAAATATCTTCAACTTGACGGGATGAGCACTGGGTGTTATTCTGTATGTTGGCAAATTGAACACGAATAAAAAATATATTTATTATTAAAAAAAGTAAAAAAGAAAAGAAGAAAGAAATATTTGCAAGAAACATTGGCTGATGGAACTGGGGAGCCCAGGGTCGTGGGGGTTCCAACACTTTCTGCGGGTCTGTGTGTCTGCCTTTGCTTTTCTGATGCTTTGGTTTCATTATTGCTGCTGTTTTCAGACTCACTGGAGGATGATGACACCTGAAAACTGTATCTGTGGACAGCGTGCAGCTTTCCAGCCGCCCAGGGAAGAAGGTGGGGGCCACCACGGGCCATGGGGGCCCTCACCAGCTCTAACAGGTGCAGCAGAGCCTGTGACACCACATGAACGAAGGTCCTCCTGAGAAAGTCTTCCAACGACTTCTCAGAGAGGCTGGCCTGAAGATCCCAGGAGCCTGGTGCACATGGAGCATCCAGGGAGCCGCACCTGCATGCTCACGTCCGTACCTGCCCTGCCTCCCGTGAGGCGTGCAGCATTTCAGAAGGAAAATGCAGGATTGGTCCAGAAAACCTCCACTGAAGCAAATCACAAAAACTTAATGTTTAATGTAGCATTATCACATCTTTGAATACTTTTTTTTTTTTTTTTTTTTGCTGGGCAATAACTACTTTCTTTTTAAAAACATAAAATGAAGTAACCAATTGAGGTATAACCAACCCAGTTACCTTGGCCACCCTTTACATCTTAACCCTCTTCTTTCTATTTCTTTTCTTTTATTTTTCTTTCTTCCAGTAAGAACACTCGGGGTCTAACCTCTGGGCAAATGTCATCTGTATAATTTCTCTGCCTTCTTGCAGGCAGGCTTCATCCTCGAGCTTGCTTCTCTGGTGCTGAAAAATGGATTGTACTTGTTTCAGGCTTCAAACGCTGACCTTATCATCCAGGCCAAGAGAGAGCATCTCTTTCCCCTCCACTGACCACAGCAATCAGGCTCCTGCAGCAGGTACGCCACCTGGAGCGGGTGCCTGGCCCTGAATCATCACTCTGTGTGATACAAGTGGCATCTGTCTGGTGATTGGCCTGACCTGGAGGCTACCTGTCCATCCTCCAGCCTGTCTCATTGTCAAGGATGCTTTCCCCTGATGGCCTCCAGGTGATCAGAGCCCAGGGATACCCATGAGGGTGGAGCCAACCAAGCAAAATCCACATGGTGGCCATACAAGGGAGACGAGGTAGATTGCAAGTTAGAGAAACAGCCAAGCATTCTTTTTAAAAAATATTTATTATTTATTCATGAGACACAGAGAGAGGCAGAGACACAGGAAGGCAGAGAAGCAGGCTCCCCCCTGGGAGCCCGATGTGGGACTCAATCCCAGGACTCCAAGATCATGCCCAAAAGCAGACACTCAATCTCTAAGCCACCCAGGGTCCCACAGCCAAGCATTGTGATCCATGTGAAAAGATTCCAAAAGCCCCATGATTTTCTCTCCCAATTCCCAGATTTTCATCTTTCCCACCTCTCCTCTGTGCGTTATTCTCCAGAAAAGCCCACATTTGTAGGGCTGGGAGCAGGCACATGGTCCCTCTGGACATTCTCTGACCTTGGATCACCATCCCTCAGCCCCTAAACAAACTAGAACTAAGTCCCTTTCCCCTAGCTCAACCCGCATAAGTTGCTGCGGTAACAAACTTGTGAGGAACAAAAATGAAAACCAGGATCAAATCAGGAAAGCAAATATTCAAGCTCCTAAAACAATGATGACCTTTCCTGTCCACTACTTGACACTCAAAGATTCCTGCTGCATGGACAGGAATTGAGAAAGTTTTGTTGAGTTAATTAATGAAATCTAGAGATACTGAAGTGTAGCCATGGATGTCTCCACTTGCACCGCCATGAGGGTCATGGGTCACAAAGCATCCATTTCATTATTCGTGGACTCTGTTTGTGCTGATGGACCTACCTGGGGACATCGATTTGCAGCCCCAGACACATGAACCCACCACTGTTCATGGACACAAAGAGTAGCCTGACGTGTCATCCACCTCAGGTGCCGCTCTGATTCCCCTGTTAATTCCCACACTGTAAACATGGGTCTTGATCATGGTCCCTTGGGTGCCAATTTTCTGCATTTATGTGCTCTTTCTAGGTGATATCAGTGCTTAAAACAGCCCAGAGCTACAGGGCTGACTGGGGTTCCCAAGCAGAAGATGGGATGTGTCTCATGACAAAATACTTGAGTATGTAAAGCTCGCTCAGACTCCTGATGCAGAGTTGTGGGACGAGAGTCAACAATGCAGTAAATCCAGGAAGAGGAACAGGACATACTTGAAGTCTATGTGGATCCATCCCAAAAGGCTAAAGTAACCACTATGATGCTGTGATGATGCCACGAGAAAGGGGGGGAAAGAGCTATATTCATGGATTCATGGGACCATGACTACTTCTTGTTTGTTTGTGTCTAAAACCATTGTGGAGAGTACAGCTGTGGGTCTGAAGCCAAAGATCACGGTACTCACAGCACCCCAACTTGGAAATGTGACACACTTCTGAGCTGGTTATTCAGTACAGGGAAATACTCCATACAATTAACTATTTACAAATATATACACGTATTAGAGAAGCTGGCCTGAAACAGAAACAGGTGACTACAAGAAATAGTCCAAGACTACCCAGGCTGTGTGGTCTTCAGATGGCAGGCGCTGTGGACAGAGGATCCAGGAACCCAACCCCTCATTTCCCCCCCAGAGCAATGGCTCACTGTCACTCCGTCTCTGTCTTCAGGACTGGAACTCCGCAGCCGGGAATGCCAGGAGGCACTGTGTGCACGCTCCTCGCTGGGTCCACATTCATCCCTGACCGCAACGCTCCGGCTCTCTTTCCTGGAGCAACCCCTTTTCCCCAGGGACACACTTGCCCTGCTCCGTCTCAGGCATCACATTTAGGTCCCTGGAAATCCTCTGCTGATTTTGCAAAAGCAGAAATTGTGGTCCAGTGAGTCTCAGCTGAGCCCAAGACCCTATAGGTAACATCTCTGCTGCTGCCCCTGAGCACCCCCCCACAGCAAGCATCCTGCCTTCCAGTTTTAATTCAGAATACTTGGAGCAAAGGGTCCAGTCCAATGGGTGTCTGTGGTTAAATAATAGACACCCTCCCAGGCAAACTTGATTCAGCCTAAGGCCCTGGAGAAGTCAATGGGTACAGAGAAAGTATGAACTCCCTTGGCCAGGTGACAAGACGATTAACAAAAAAAGGCATGAAACATTTCCACTACTACGACCATGTCAGGAAGCAAAAGAAAAAGAAAAAAAAACTATGAATTTAGAACAAATTCAACACATAATTTTATTGGGGACATATTCCATACAAGGGACTCTCTTTGCCAAGAATACAAATACTAAAAAGACATGGACTTTGCTGTCAAACATCCAATAATTAGAAGGGAAGGGACACAATGGGGGCAGCAAGGCCTGGGGGTCAGGAATAAAATTGTCAAAATGCAGGTTAAAGTGGTGGAAATTATCACCATGTAGACTGCCTCCACTTCTGACTGAGGGAGGGCCCACTGGAGGGAGGGACTTACGATGCCTGTAATGGATAGAGGTTGTTGGGACGTCATTTACACGGAGTTAAATTTTCAGACTTAAGATACTGAACCAATCAGCACAGGAAATTCCATTAAATCACACTGAGCTGACACTGAGAACAGGTCAATAAGGAGGACTAAGGAAGAGTTGGCCACAGGGAGTGGCCAGGACGTCAGTGCTGAGCTGGGTTTAGGTAAGTGCTGGAGCTTGGGCTGCTGGGTTCCTGCTCCGAAGGGAAGTCCATGCACTGAGGTCTCCAGTGGGCTTTCCTGGAGGAACAAGGAGGAGGCCCCCTGCAGCAGGTGGAGGGGAGGCTGCAGGGGGGAGGGCACGGGCCGCAGGAGGGCTGAGGACACACGGAAAGGTGGGGAGACACGTGGGAAAGAGCAGGAAGGGGGCTCCAGAGACTCACCAGCGCTTCCAGAGCCACCACGCCAGGCCTGCCAGGAGCACCAGGGGCACGATCACCACCAGGAAGACCAAGCCCACGGAGTGGGGCTGCTCTGTGGGGTTGGGCACAGAGGGTGTCATTTCCCGTCCACCCCGGGTTGAACTGCACCTCCCACGACCTTTCTGCCCCTGTCACCCTCTCCCTGACTGACCGCCCTTCCTCCTTTCACTTCTCCCATCCCTCCTCAGAGACGGACACTCCACCTAACCCTCTGCATCCTCCCACATCTGCAGGACCCTCCCCACAGCTCTTCCATTTTTTCGGTTACTAATATTGTCTTCTTTTTGCTCTAGAGTCCCTAGATTCCCAAAAGTTTCATCAGGCTCCCAGCTCTGATGGATGACCATTTACCATGTTGCCCAACCAGGCCCCAGCTCTTCCTCACCCCAGTGGAGGACCATGTCCTGGCCTCCTAGACTGCTGTGTCTCACACGGCAGGACAGGCCAGCTGCCTCCTTGGCTTTCACATCCAAGGACACCTGAAGGTACCATGTCCCATCAGCATGGGGCAGGACGTCACCTCGCTGGGTGCCCTGTTGCTCCTGCTCGCCCCGCATCCACGTCACCTGCACAGGCTTGGGGTAGAAGCCGGAGACGTGGCACACCAGCTGCAGACGGCCAGGCCCAGGGCTGGGTCCAGCGGACAGCCAGGCCTCGGGCCTCACTGCGGAGACATGACAGGGATTCACAGACTGAGGGGAGGTGCTCACATCACCTTAGACAGACACACCTTTCCGCCTCTTGAAGCCCATCACCATCACCCCTCTCCCTCCTGACTCTCTCTTACCCTGAATTTGAGGGCATCGTGCAGATTTCTGAGCGCAGGATGCAGAAAGCTTGGAGGGAGGGAGCAGGACTGACCTTGTCGCTGGAGATCCGCCTTCCCCACATCAAGAAGACTCAAGACGTAACGCGGACAGTAGCCAGTGATGAGCTCATGTGTGAATTCATTGTCTTCATGGTATTGATTGAATACGCTGGAGGCCTGTTGAGCCCTACTTCCTCCCTTTGGAGATGGCCTCCATGACGTGTTCTGGAAGTGTATAAGGTCTGTACCTTGATAAGCATACCTCATGAATCCTGAGAAAGGTTCTCCAATGCGCAGCTCACAGCCTATTTCCATCTGTACCTGAAAGGGATCTGGGGAGAAATGACTGAGTTACAGGAGAGGGGGAAATAAAGAGATGAAATGACATGAATGGAAGTCATGGACGGCGGAAGTAGAGGGAGAAGTTCAGGGGATTGAATGGAATGGAGCACAGTTTGGCTTGAGGGGAGCCTCACACAAAGGGGAAGTGGTGGTCGCTGGAAGCAGAGGAAGAGCTGATTGATAGAGGAAGGAGCAAAAGTTGGAGGAGAAACATGAAGGATGTGGGCATAAAAAAAGGAAGGGCTTGGCGGGAGAGCTGGGCTAGAGACAACCGAGGGTGAAGGGAGCACAGGGGGTGACAGGGTCACATAGACAGACATCGCTGCTGGGGTAGGATGGGGAGAAAAGCACACAGATCAAGGAGTCAGTCACAGAGCGAGGACCAGAGCTGCCTGGTTGGAGGCCAGGGAAAGGGGTGGTCGTGGGAGAACTAGTGGGACGGGAGAGCCCAGCCTGTGGCCAATGAGAGGAGCGGGATGGAGCAGAAGATGTGAAGCTTTTCAACAATCGGGGTCTGGCTCCACCCTCTGCCCACACTGGTGGGATTCAGCTTCGTGATGGGGACACATGAGGTTTAGAAGCCAATGGAGCCTCTTTCCTGGAGGAAGAAGGATCCAAGGACAGACACACATACATCTGCCACCTCCTTCCCACCTTCTCTTAGGTACCTGAACTCACATTCAAGCTGCCATTGGCTGACATGGTCATGGTAAACCAGATTATAAAAAATATAGTTTGAATAGAATAACTGATCTGCTTCCATCCGCTCTTCGTTGCTTAAGTCTCCCTGGGCCCAAGGCCACCGGAAAACGAAAGTTCGATTCTTGTTGTCCCAGGCATGAATCTGCACATCATCCAGCCAAACTGAGCCTTGATTTTGTGTCCAGGAACGGTTGTAGAGGGATGAGGTTCTAATGACTCGGAAGGAGACTGGTTCTTGGGAATCTGTGGGAAAAGGACAGATAGAATGAGGAAGAGGACATTGGGAAGAGAGGGAGTGGAGACTACGGGGCCGGGACCGGACCCAGAATCTGGAGGACAGAGAAGCCATAGGCGTCTCAGGAGACACGTGCTGCCCCAGAGCCTGAGCCTCGCACCCATCCTTCAGGAGAGCACAGGGCCCTGGGGCCGGGGATGCTCGGGAAGGAAGCAGGCTGACTCTCTCCCTGCTCAGGTATGTGCTGGGGAACCCACACACCCATACCACCCGTGCACACACACAGGGACAATTGCACAGAAGGACATATGCACAAACACACTAACACAAAAGAACCTACAAAGAAACACATACACACAAGTATACAGACTCAGAATCACACACACACACACACACACTCACACTCTCTGGTCCTGTAGCCATTAGACAGGACCCGAGCTCTCACCATCTTCGCTGTCACCCTCCGGGAGGAGAACCGCCAACAGCACAAGTTGCAGGAAGAGCATCGTGTTTGCAGATGTTCTTTCTCTTGCAAAGTGGCTCTTTGACGTCTGTCCTCACACACCGACCCCCTCCCAGCCCCTCTCCTCTGACTTCCTCTCCACACACAACCCTTCCCTGAGTCTCTGCCACAATGCAAATGTGCTCCTCCCTCAGCCCTGGACACCTACTCAGTCTCACTTCCCCTCCTGCTCTGCCTGCCCTTGGCCTCCAGCTTCTCCCTGTCACCAGCGTCCATCCCGCCCCCGCCCCCTCATTCGGATGCTACAGAACAAGTCCTGTGTGGCCTGGAATAGTGGCCCCACCTCTCAGCCCTTTCTTCTCACCCAGACAGTAACCCAGGAAAACACCCAGCTCCCAGCACCAGCCCTGGACCTGCTGTCCCTCTGTCCCTCCTGCCCTGTGACACCCCCCGCCGCCAGGTATTTCCTTTCCCGTCCCACCCCCACCCCAGTTCCTTCACATCTTTGACTTCTCACTGCTTGTAGTAAAAAACTAATCAGCCAGGAAAATCTGAATATCCACCTGGTTTTATTAAGTGATTCAAGAATGGGGCAGCCTCCCACCTGGCAGGTAAGGGGAGCTCTGAGCAGTGGTGCAAATGGAGGGTTTCATAGGAAGGAAGTTGGCAAATGAAGAGAAATGAAGAGAAAGGAGTGTTTCAGGGAAGGTCCCTTACCCTTAACGGGGAGAGCAGGGGGTCTAACCATGCGGATGACCTCCCCTCCGAGGGGATGGAGAGAGCACATGTGACAGAGAACCTCCCTGGGCCAAACCAGAGAATCCCTCACTAATGGATGGGGCCGGTGGGAACTTATTTCTGGGGGAGGTGGGAACTGCAGTTGGTTAGGGAATAAGCAAAGTTTGGGGACTTGGTCTGACCAGACACTGTCACCCATCTGAGGCTGGGATTTCTTCTTAACAGTCGCTCTGTTTGCTTGTCCAGATTCCCCCATGATTGCCTGTGTAAGAGTCTCAGCAACCCCCAGTCCTCCATTATTCTTAGTGAGGAACCAATAGGCATCATAGAGACCACAGGACTTTGCACACGTGAGAGAAACAGAGCATGAGCAAGGTGGGGGGAGGGGAGAAGCCTGCTCCCTGCTGAGCAGGGCTCAATTCTGGGACTCAGGATCATGACCTGAACCAAAGGTAGACGCCTAACCCACTGAGCCACCCAGGCACTCTTGATCGTCCCTGAACCGTCTCATAGTGCCCTTCTTTGTCTCTTGCTAAAGTCTTTCTTTAAAGTCCATTTTGTCCAATACAAGTATTGCTGCCCCGGCTGCCCATTTGCTTGATAAATGCTTCTCCATCCGTTCACTTTCTATCTGCACGTGTCTTTAGGTCTGAGATGAATCTTTTCTAGGTTTTGCATGTAGATGGGTCTTGTTTTTTTACCCATCCCATCACCCTGCGTCTTCTGATTGGAGCATTTAGTCCACTTACATTCAATGTGATTATTGACGGGTTGGACTTATTGCTGTCTATCACTGGTTTTGTGGTTCTCTGCTCCTTTGCCTTCTTGCTATATTTTCCCTTGGTTAACTCACTTTCTTTTGTGATATACTTGGATTATTTTCTCTTTATTTTTTTGCATATCTATTATTAATTTTTATTTTTGGTTTGTGTTTATCATTTGCTTTGTATATAACAGCTTCCGTAGAGAACTATCAATATTAAGTTAAAGTCACTTAAATTTGAAACCACTCCTTACTCCTTTCCCTCCTCGACCCAAATTTTTAAATATGCTGTCGTACTTTGCATCTTTTTATTTCGTGAGTCCCTTGACTAATAATTATGGATATTTTTACTCTTATCATCTTATTTTCCTTGGTCTTTGCTTTCCTTTCCACTCAGACTCCCCTTTAACATTTCTTCCAGGGCTGGGTTAGTGGTCATGAATTCCTTTCACATTTGTTTGTCTGGAAAACTCTGTATCGGTCCTATTCTAAATGATAGCCTTGCTGGATAGATATTCTTGGCTGCAGGGTTTGTTTTTTGTTTGTTTGTTTTTCCTTTCACTATTTTGAATATATCATGCCACTCTCTTCTAGCCTACAAAGTTTCTAATGAAAAATCAGTTGATGCTTTTATGGGTTTCCTTTGCATGTAACTTTCTTCTTTTCTTTCTTTCTTTTTTTTTTTTTAAACAACAGTAAGATATCTCATTTCCTTTTTTTTTTTAAAGATTTTATTTATTCATAGATATATAGAGAGAGGGGCAGAGACACAGGCAGAGGGAGAAGCAGGCTCCATACAGGAAGTCCGACATAGGACTCGATTCCGGGTCTCCAGGATCACACTCCAGGCTGCAGGCGGCACTAAACCGCTGCACCACCGGGGCTGCCCAACTTTCTTCTCTTCTTTTGCTTGTTTTAAAATTCTCCTTTATCACTAATTTTTGCCATTTGAATTAACGGTGTAGACTCCTTGAGTTGATTTTACTGGAGGCTCTTTATACCTCTGAACTCTTGATTTCTGTTTCCTTCATCAGTTTTGCGAAGTTTTCAGCTATTATTTTCTCAAATAATTATTTGACCCCTTTCTCTCTCTTCTCCCTCTGTGATCTATAATGCAAATATTTTTATGGTTGATCAGGTTGCTGAGTTTCCTAAGCCTATTTTTACTTTGTTTTTCCCCTCTCCCTTCTTCAACTTAATTGCTTTTTATACCCTGTTTTTCAGATCACTGATCTGTTCTGGTTCCTCTATTCTGTTGTTTTCATCCATGTATTTTTAATTTCACTTATTGAGTTCTTCAGGAATGATTGGATACTTTTTATGCTCTCCATCTCTTGGCTGAAGATCTCGCTTAGGTCATTTCCTCTTTTCTAAGGTCTAGCAAGTATCTTTATGACCACTACTTTAAATTTTTTATCAGGTGTATTACTTTTCTCCTTTTTACTTAGGTCTCTTGTTGTGAATTTGGCCTGTTCTTTCATTTAGGACATATTCCTCTGCCTCCTCATTTTGTCCAACTCTGTTTCTGTGTGTCAGGAAAGTTAGCTATGTCTCTTGCTATTGAAAGTAGTGACCTCTGGATGCCTGGGTGGCTCAGTGGTTGAGCATTTGCCTTTGACTCAGGTCATGATCCCAGGGTCCTGGGATTGAGTCCCACATCGGACTCTCCGCAGGGAGCCTGCTTCTTCCTCTGCCTGTGTCTCTGCCTCTCTCTGTGTGTTACTCATGAATAATTTTTTTTTTAAAGCAGTACCCTACTGAAGAGGAGGTTCTGTAGTGACCTTCAGTTCAGTGGCCCCTCTTTTTCAGAATCTGGCACTTCAAGTGTGTCTGAAATGTGAGCTGTATGTGCCCTCCTATGGTGACTAAGCCACTTTACTTTGAGTCCTTTCATCTGCAATGAGAGAGTCTCACCTGAGGCCAAGATCCTATATTGCCAGAAATCCCCAGGGTGACAGCTCTGCTGCTGTCTCTGAGCCATACAAATAGCAAGCATCCTGCATTCCTCTTTTAATTCAGGATACTTGGAGCAGCAGGTCCAGTCCAGTAGGTGTCTGTAGTTACAGAAACCTGTAGAACAGAAACCTTCACAGAAAAGCTTGTTTCTACTAAAAGACCTGGAGATGTCAACCGGAACAGGGAAAGCATGAAGACCTTGGCCACATGAGAACATCTATAACATGAACATCACCAAATATTTCCACTACTACAAACATGTCAGGAAGCAAAAGCAAAAGAAAACCTATGAATTTCATTAACATGAATTCAACATGAGGGGAGAGTTGCAAGATTTTATTAGTTTATTTGAGAGAAAGAGAAATAAAGCACAAGCAAATGAGGGGCACAGAGAGAGAGAGAGAGAGAGAGAGAGACAGAGACAGAGAGAGAGAGAGAGAATATCCAGCAGATTCCTCACTGAGCACAGAGCCTGGCACAGCCCTTGATCCCAGGTTCTTAAGATCATAATCTGAGCTGAAGTCAGATGCTTAATCAACTGAGTCAACCAGGCACCCTTCAACACAGATTTTTATTAAGGACATGTTTCATGCAGGTGAGATTCCTTCATTTTTTTAAAGATTTTATTTATTTATTCATGAGAGACACAGAGAGAGACAGAGACAGAGACAAAGACACAGACAGGAGAAGCAGGCTCCCTGCAGGAAGACTGATGTGGAGCTCGATCCTGGGACTCCAGGATCACACCCTGGGCTGAAGGCAGGTGACTGAGCCACCCAGGGATCCCCACAAGTGAGACTCCTTGCTAAGGATACAAATAATAAAAAGACATAGACTTTGCTTCAAAATCATAAAAATTAGAGGGATAAAGAGACCTATGAGGGGCAATAAGGGCTGAGGGGCAGGAATAGAATTGCCAAAGTTCAAATAAAGGTGGTGGAAATTCTTATAATGTAAACTGATTCAACTTGTGAAACAGGGAGGGCTCACTGGAGGAAGTGACATCTGATGCCTGTGACTCATGGAGGTTGCTGGGACTTCATTTTACATTGAGTTACATTTTGAGATTTAAGTTCCAGAACCATGTTAGAACAACAAACCACGCTAAATCACACTGCGCTTACATTGAGAACTGGTCAATAAGCGGAATTGAAAGAAATTTACATGCAGAGTTACCAGGACATGACCAATGAGCTGGGTTTAGGTAAATCCCGGGGCCTGGGCTGCTGAGATCTCTCTCCAGAAGGAAGTCCGTGCACTGAGGTCTCAAGTGTGTTTTCCTGGAGGAACAAGGAAGAGGCCCCCTGCAGCAGGTGGAGGGGAGGATGCAGGGGGGAAAGGCATGGCCGCAGGAGGGCTGAGGACACACTGAAAGGTGGGGAGACATGTGGGAAAGAGCAGGAAGGGGGCTCCAGAGACTCACCAGCACTTCCAGAGCCACCACACCAGGCCTGCCAGGAGCACCAGAGGCACGATCACCACCAAGAAGACCAAATCCAAGGAGGGGGGCTGCTCTGTGGGGTTGGGCACAGAGGGTGTCATTTCCCGTCCACCCCGGGTTGAGCTGTACCTCCCAGGACCTCTCCGCCCCATCACCCTCTCCCTGACCAACCACCCATCCTCCTTTCACTTGTCCCATCCCTCCTCAGAGATGGGCCTTTTTTTCTTTAATGTCTTTTTATTATTATTATTATTATTATTATTATTGGTGTTCAATTTGCCAACATATAGAATAGCACAACACCCATTTCTCATCCAATCAAGTGCCCCCCTCAGTGCCCGTCACCCAGTCACCCCCACCCCCCCACCTCCCCTTCCACCACCCCTAGTTCGTTTCCCAGAGTTAGTCTCTCATGTTCTGTCTCCCTTTTTGATATTTCCCACTCATTTTTTTCTCCTTTCCCGTTTATTCACTTTCGCTATTTTTTATATTCCCCAAGTGAATGAGACCATGTAATGTTTGTCCTCCTTCGATTGACTAACTTCACTCAGCACAATACCCTTCAGTTCCATCCACGTCAAAGCAAATGGTGGGTATTTGTCATTTCTAATGGCTGAGGAATATCCCATTGTATACACAGACCATAGCTTCTTTATCCATCATCTTTCGATGGACACCGAGGATCCTTCCACAGTTGGGCTATTGTGGACATTGCTGCTAGAAACATCAGGGTGCAGGTGTCCTGGTGTTTCCCTGCGTCTGTATCTTTGGGGTAAATCCCCAGCAGGGCAATTGCTGGGTCGTAGGGCAGGTCTATTTTTAACTCTTTGAGGAACCTCCACACAGTTTTCCAGAGTGGCTGCACCAGTTCACATTCCCATCAACAGTGCAGGAGGGCTCCCCTTTCTCCACATCCTCTCCAACATTTGTGGTTTCCTGCCTTGTTAATTTTCCCCATTCTCACTGGTGTGAGGTGGGATCTCATTGTGGTTTTGATTTGTATTTCCCTGATGGCCAGTGATGCGGAGCATTTTCTCATGTGCTTGTTGGTCATGTCTATGTCTTCCTCTGTGAGATTTCTGTTCATGTCTTTTGCCCATTTCATGACTGGATTGTTTGTTTCTCTGCTCTTCAGTTTAATAAGTTCTTTATAGATCTTGGACACTAGCCCTTTATCTGATACATCATTTGCAAATATCTTCTTCCATTCTGTAGGTTGTCTTTGAGTTTTGTTGATGGTATCTTTTGCTGTGCAGAAGCTTCTTATCTTGATGAAGTCCCAATAGTTCATTTTTGCTTTTGTTTCTCTTGCCTTCATGGATGTATCTTGCAAGAAGTTACTGTGGCCGAGTTCAAAAAGGGTGTTGCCTGTGTTCTCCTCTAGGATTTTGATGGAATCTTGTCTCACATTTAGATCTTTCATCCATTTTGAGTTTATCTTTGTGTCTGGTGCAAGAGAGTGGTCTAGTTTCATTCTTCTGCATGTGGATGTCCAATTTTCCCAGCACCATTTATTGAAGAGACTGTCTTTCTTCCAGTGGATAGTCTTTCCTCCTTTATCGAATATTAGTTGACCATAAAGTTCAGGGTCCACTTCTGGGTTCTCTATTCTGTTCCATTGATCCATGTGTCTGTTTTTGTGCCAGTACCACACTGTCTTGATGACCACAGCTTTGTAGTACAACCTGAAATCTGGCATTGGGATGCCCCCAGCTATGGTTTTCGTTTTTAAAATTCCCCTGGCTATTCGGGGTCTTTTCTGATTCCACACAAATCTTAAAATAATTTGTTCTAACTCTCTGAAGAAAATCCATGGTATTTTGATAGAGATTGCATTAAACGTGTCAATTGCCCTGGGTAACATTGACATTTTCACAATATTAATTCTGCCAATCCATGAGCATGGAATATTTTTCCATCTCTTTGTGTCTTCCTCAATTTCTTTCAGAAGTGTTCTGTAGTTTTTAGGGTATAGATCCATTACCTCTTTGGTTAGGTTTATTCCTAGGTATCTTATGCTTTTGGGTGCAATTGTAAATGGGATTGACTCCTTCCTTTCTCTTTCTTCAGTCTCATTGTTAGTGTATAGAAATGCCACTGATTTCTGGGCATTGATTTTGTATCCTGCCACACTGCTGAATTGCTGGATGAGTTCTAGCAATCTTGGGGAGGAGTCTTTTGAGTTTTCTATGTACAGTATCATGTCATCTGAGAAGAAGAGAGTTTGACTTCTTCTTTGCCAATTTGAATGCCATCACTTTGGATAGACACACCTTTCCACCTCTAGAACTGTCACCATCATCCTCTCTCTCTCATGGCTCTTTCTTACCCTGAATTTGAGGGCATGGTGCAGATTTCTGAGTGTAGAATGCAGAATACTTGGAGGGAGGGAGCAGGACTGACCTTGTAGCTGGAGTTTCACCTTCCCTGCTTCAGAGAGACTCAGCAGGAACCCAGGGCAAGTGTCATAGAGGAGTGTGTGTACTAATTTGTGAATGATATAGAACTGAGTCAATTGTTTGCAGACCTGTTGAGCCCTACTTCCTCCATTTGGAGATGGGATCATGACATGTTCTAGAAGCTCAGGAAATCTGATCCTTGGTAAACAATCTGGGCAAAGCCTACTGATGGTTCCCCAACATATAGCTCACAGCTTCTGCCATTGTACTTGGAAGGGATCTGGGCAAGAAAGACAGTGTTACAGAACAGGGAGGGTGAAGGGGATGAAATGAGATGAGCAGAAGCCATGGATGGTGGAAGCAGAGGGAGAAATTCAGGGAATTGGAGGGAATGGAGCAAATTTGGTTTGAGGGGAGACTCAGACAAAATGGTGGTTGCTGGAGGTGAAGGAAGAGTTGAATACTTGAGGAAAGAATGTTGAAAGAGGGGCATGAAGGGTGTGGACAGAGAATAGGGAAGGGCTCAGTGGGAGAGCTACGTGAGAAATAATCTAGGGTGAAGGTAGAGCAGTGGGGCATAGGGTCACATAGACAGACATTGATGATGGGACACAATGGGGAGAAAAGCAGTGTCAAGGAGTCAGTCACAGAGTGAGGACCAGAGGTGCCTGGTTGGAGGCCAGGGAAACGGGTGGTCATAGGAGAACTAGTGGGACAGGAGAGCCCAGCCTGTGGTCAATGAGAGGAGTGGGATGGAGCAGAAGATGTGAAGCTTTTCAGGAATCAGGGTCTGGCTCCACGCTCTGCCCATAGTGGTGTGATTCAGCTTCATGATGAGGTTAAGAAGCCAGTGGAGGCTCTTTCCTTGATGAGGAAGGATCCAAGGACACACACAGACCTGCCTCTTCTATCCCACCCTCGAGGGTGGTGAATTCACATTCAAGCTGCCCATCACTGACACTGTCATGAATTATCTGAAGAAATCTCATGGAGTTTGTATGGAGTATCCTTTCCAGCTCTGTGAGCTGCTCCTTGCTGAAGTGACCAGTGGACCAAGGCCACATGAAAATGGAAGCACCATTCTTGCTATCCCAGAATGAGTCTGAACTTCACCAAGCCAAGAAGAGCCCAGATCTTGCGTCCAGCAATGGTTATAAAAGGATGAGGTCAGGATGATTTGGAAGGAGATTGGCTCTTGGAAGTCTGTGGGAAAAGAATAGATTCACTTTGGAAGAGGAGGACAATGGGAAAGAGAAAATGGAGAACAAGGTGCCGGGGATGGAAACCAAAATATGGGGAGCAGGGAAGCCATAGTTGTCTCAGGAGACACGTGCTGCCCAAGAGCCTGAGCCTCGTACCCATCTTTCAGGAGAGCACAGGGCCCTGGGGCCCAAGTTGCTAAGGAAGGAACCAGGCTGACACTCCCATCCCTTGGTAAATGGTAGCACCCACTCCACCAGGGTACACAGGCACATGAATACACAAATACACACACACAATATATATGCACATTTACACTATCCCACACAAACATACCTGCAGATACTCATGCGCACTCTAACAAAAATAAGCTTGCTTGAAACAATATTTCTAAAGTGATGACTCTTGCTCATGTTTGCCCTTCATAATCTTGACTTGCTGGTTGGCCTCAAGTGTTTCTCCCCCCCTCATGACCACATAACAGAGGGCCTGGCAAGTGGTAGGTGCTCAATGATTATTTATGAATAATTGAATAATTCGGTTCTGAGATCCAGTTACTATGGAGATGTTCAACACAAAAATGTTTTAACCATCATAAAGTATTAGCTATAATTCTACTTGATGAAATGACAATCTTACCCATTTTTTCTTGAGAATAAAGCCATATGCTAATAACTATGAAATTTAAATAGAGTCCAGCTGTAAATCTCCTATTGTTTATCATTCAATACCACGAGAATTTGAGGCAACTGAAGTTAGTAGAATGTTCTAAAATCATGTATCCAGATTCCCTTCTTACTCTTCCTGGTTTAATGTTCCATGCTTCTTTTATCATGAGCTGACCTCTGCTGGACATGCTAACCTTCCTTTTTCATGATGGTCTTAAGTGTTTTATGACACTTCAATATTTGTTTGTGCTTTACATCACCTGGATAAATGTGTTTGGCTATTTTACTTGTTATTTCTTGGCTAACAAGTAAACAGAAGTAATCTCAGGTTAATGTTAGACAGATAATATTTTTTGGAAAGTTGATTGGAATATAGAAAGAGTGCACTCCCATCGTCAAAATTTTGAAAAGCTGAATGATCAAAAATCCTGTCTGTTGACAAGAGCCAAAGGATCAGGGCAACTTGTTAACCCAAAATCTGGGGAAAGGCAGTCACCTCCAGAGAAATAGGGGATGCAATCCTTGGCTTGCTTGGGACAGATGCAAGATGCTCTATAGGTCAGAAAGAATAAACCTGCTGAAATTGTTAACAAATGACTGAAGGCTAGCCTGAGTACCAGGAGCCCTGAGAACGACAGACTAAAAATTCTCTGTATCTCTAGTCTTCTTTCTATCAACCTCACCAAGGACTCTTGACTGGTTGGTATCCAGGATACAGACCAGGAACTGCTGGTCTGGGAACTGCTTTTTCCTGGTACAAGTCTAAGGCCTGAGAGCAGGTGTTCTCTGAGAAGGGCAGGAAGACCACTATCTCCCAACAGAAAGAAGACTTAACCAAAAGTGGAAAGGACAGGGAGCCCCACTGCCTCAGGGCACAGGTGTAACCACAGTGCAGCTGGAGGGGGAGGGACAGTGAGGGAGGGACTGTCCCTCCCCCTGTCCCAAACTAAGAGGTTCAGTCTACTGAGGTAAACACAGGAAACCTTAGGAGGCCCAATCCCAAAACTGAAAAACAAAGCACCTGGCTGAGGATCAGACTGGACCAGAACAGAGCTGGTGCCCCATTCTCTGTCCCAAGCAGGCTAGCCAGCAGGTTACCACGAGCTGCTCTACTGGTCAAGGGGCAAGTGGATGAAGATGTCAAGGAGAAAGAACTTGCTCTTTGCCTTTCACAGTCCTTCTTGCTAGACTACAATCAGATTGACATGAGACAGATTAACAGGAGAAAATTAAATTCAATTGCATTTGTACAGAGAATCCATACAGAAATGGAATTCCAGAGACAATAAGTCAACATGAAGCTTCTGTGAGCTCAGGAGAGTCATAGAGGCCTGAGGATACAAAGGGGAGGAAGACCATTAGTAGAAGGTGAGAGGAGAGGTTTGGAAGACAAAGCTGCTCTATTATGCAGATAAGTTTCTTAGGTAAAGAGGAATATTTGTTAATAACTCCCTTCCTGATATTGGCATGCAAGTGAAGGGGAGGTCAAGACTTTTCTTTAATATGCTGGGTTTTTATTGCTTTTAACTCAAAATAACCTTTATGTCAATGTGGCCCATTTTGGGATGGCCTGCTGTTGGTCCCTATAAAGATCAATCATGGGTGCCTGGGTGGCTCAGTCAGTGAAGTGTCTGCCTTTGGCTCAGGTCATGATCCCCGGGTCCTGGTATCCAGTCCTGCGTCTGGGTTCATGCTCACCGGGGAGCTTCTCCTTCTGCCCCTCTCACTTGCTCCTATGCTTTCTCTCTCTTTCAAATAAATAAATAAAATCTTTTAAAAAAAATCAACCTGAGGCAGAACCCAAATGTAATACTCACAGTTGATAAGTATCAAACCCTCATGCAAACAGCTCAACCCTACAAAGAAAGTAATGGAAGAGAAATATGAGGACTGTGGAAACAATCAGCACAAACCCAGGTACCTCGACTAGAGGGACTGATCCCCCTACACAACACTTAGCAAAAGAACAGGAAGACACATTGCCATGGCAAAAAAGAAAAAAATATATCGTATGTACCTCAGTGTCTTATTCTCCTGAGATGTCTGCATTTTGATCAAAAATTATTAAACACATGCAAATAAAAGCAGGGGGGTGGTGCCCCCAGGCACCTAAGAGAGTCTGCATTTGCCATTTGAGCCCTTGTGCCCGAGGAAGAGTGACATTTTGCACATTAAATGAGCAAAAGCCACAGCAACAAGAACAAGAAGCACTATGACAAGTTGAACAGTAAAGACTTCAAAGAAAGCAAAAGTTTGATATTGGAAGGCCTTTAAAAGCAACTCCCCCCACCATCACTCTTTAACTATGAGGACTCACAAATGCTTTTTTATGCTCAAGGCTGAATATTGTGAGTGTCCAGTGCTTACACTCTTGAGGTTGGTGTGGGATAGTGGGAGTGGGTGGATGGGTTTGGGAAGGAAGGAGAAGGAAGAGTGATAATGAAATGAGGAGTGCAGCTCTGACAACAAAGTGTCTGGAACTGGCCAGGGATACCAAAGGGCATAACAGATGCAAGAGAAGGACCCAGAAGACAGAGTATAAACAAGCAGAATTAGAGGTCTCTAGAAAAAAAAAAAAGGCAAATATAGCTTTTCTGGCATAGGAAAAGTCATTTTCAGCCACTAGCCAGCCAGTGAAAGAAGGTAAGAAGAGCCACCATCAAGTCAGGAGATAGCCCAGGAGATAACCTCACATCACACTAAATCAGTGGGGAAACTCCCAGGGCTGGTTCAAAAATGAGGGCTGACCTGGCACACACTCTTGAGTCATCTCTGCAGGGCCTAAACCTATTGGGGCACCCAGATGCTGGCCCTACTGCAGCCAGAGAATTGGTGATGCCCGCTCCCGTGGATCTCGTGACTGACCTGACCACTGTCACCTTCAGATGATTTTTCCCCAGTTCCATGCTGAATTCCCCACTGGGCAAGCCCCTGCTTGAGAATGTATGCATTCCCTTACTTAAAACTTCCTCAATTTTGTTGTCTGCAGAGACACTGCTTTGGGAACGATCCCCTTGTTCTCCTTGTTTGTTGCAAGTAGAGCCCTTCCTTGTCTTACTCTTCGGCTTGCTGTGTCTCTTGGCTCGATGCTCACCAAGAGGTAAGGGCAGCTTCCGGTAATGAAAGGAAGAGAATGAGAAGGAAGAAGAAGAAGAAGATTGGAAATTGAAGTGGCCTAGAGCTCGGCTACTGTGGGCAGAGAGGACTCCAATCAGGGGTGCAGGAAGCAGCTGGTACATGAGTCATGGTTCCCCTGAGGATCTACAGCTTTCTCAGCATAGAGGTCAAGGGCAGGCTGCCCTAGGATGGGCCACCTCGGCATGAATAGTATCGTGAGTTAAAAGAAAGCAAAATCAAGCAAATTCATGAAAAGTGCTTTGTCTCTCTCTCAACTGTCTAAATTTTCATTGGAAAGCAGAGACTGTACCGGGACGGGAGCTACCAGCGGAGATTCCTCTTTACCTAAGAAACGTATCCACACAAGAGAGCACCTTTGTTTTCCAACGTGTCCCCCTCACCTTCCCACTAGTGGTCTTCCTCCCCTTTCTATCCTCAGCCCCCAGGACTCTCCTGAGCTCACGTAACTGCATGTTGCTTCACCATCTTTGGAATTCCATGTCCGTGTGGCTTCCCTGGATATACAATTAAATTTGATTTTATTCCGTTAATCTGTCCCGTGTCAGTTTGATTCTTAGTCCAGCTAGAAGACTCATGCAGTGAAGAGGAAATTCTTCCTCCCAACACCAGCCAGCTCCACTCCTGCAGGTATTCTCGGGTAGGTTGGAGAGGTCAAATTCTGAGGGAAGAGATAGGAGAGGAGCTTCTCAAGAGAGAGCCGACTGTGGAGGAGAAGGGCTGGCTGTCAGGTCACCGACAACCGTGTACTCCCTGGACACAGGAATCCCCCCATGGAGAACTCTGGAAGGTGATTGGAGGTGAGCTGGTGGGGTGTTCAAACCTCCCCTGGGGAGCAGGGCATCTTCCATTTCCCCTGATCACCCTGGACCCTCCTACTGACTCATTTGTGCTCAGGCCTTGAGCACACTCGAGTTTCTCTAACAGCCCTTGCTGGGTGCCCCCCAAACACCATCACAGCCCTTGAATTCCTCCTTCTTCAGGACACAGACATGATCCACCTCCCCAGGAAGCCCCTTGAGTGCCCCTCAAACAAAAGAAACCTCAACTTCTCAGCTGGAGGAGTTCACTAATAACCATGTGCCTTTACTGAGCTTCTCCTTCCCCCCACACTCTCCGTCCAGTGTGTCTCCTGTCCGTCTGACCTCCAGCACCTCTGTCTGCATCTGCTCTGGGTGCTCCTCACCTCTCCCATCACATCCCTTTTACTAAAAGAGCTTTGGACTGAGTGTCAAGAAAACTCCTGGCTGGGATAGCCACTGGACACAGTGAATTGGAGAAAAAGTATTGGCATCTGGTCTCAGTTTCCTCATCTACAACATGACAGGATTGAAGGAACTGAATATTTTCTAGCACCATTCGGCACTCCGGCACTCTACATGTCGTCCTGTGTCCCTGTCTCCTCCCACACACATGTTCTGCTCCTCCCCACTCTGCTCTGCAGCCAGGTCCCCATGGCGTTCAACTCAGCTCCCGGGTCATCCCCTCCATCTCCTCCTACTCCCCATCCATTCAATACAACCTCTTCCTTCCTTCCAGACTTACTTTCAAACCTAAAGCACTGTTCTCTCACGTGACCCTTGGGATCCTGTGAGCAGATATACAGAATAGATATGGATTCTATTCCTGGCAAGACAGCATGCTCCATAACTTGAAGAGATACATAATACAAACACCCAGAAATGCAAGATTAAAAAAAAAAAAAAAAAGGGGGATCCCTGGGTGGCGCAGCGGTTTGGCGCCTGGCTTTGGCCCAGGGCGCAATCCTGGAGACCCGGGATCGAATCCCACATCGGGCTCCTGGTGCGTGGAGCCTGCTTCTCCCTCTGCCTGTGTCTCTGCCTCTCTCTCTTTCTCTCTGTGTGACTATCATAAATAAAAAAAAAAAAAAAAAAAATTAAAAAAAAAAAAAAAAAAAAAGGCTTTAGTTCTTTTTGAAAGCAGAGCTCCATTCATTATGAAATAAGGGAAACCCACAGAGAATGACACAGAAGAAATGGGAACCCGGCATGGCAAACAGGGCACGTGAGCATACACGGCACTGCGTGGGTCCCCTGGGGGCTGGCTGTTCTGGTCTCCCTGCTTGGATCAGGAGACAAGGCCTGAGACCAACCAAACTGGTGAAAGTTGCCATGAGAGTTTCTGCTGTGACCTCTCAGTGACAGGAAGGACCAGAAGAAACCCACCCCGATGTACAGAAGAGGAAGTTTGTCCATCTGTGTATTCCCTGAGTGTTGGCTTCCTTATTTGCTTGTTCCTCATTCTAAGAATCACTAATCACAAGAGGGACATTGTGGTTCACAAATATTCTATGCGTGTGACCCTGAAGTACACGATCCAATAAATTAAAATAATGGACGATTCCAAGTTTGCAACACCCTTGTGACCCTTGGTGAATTTTTTTTGTTTAATTTTTTATTTTTATTTATTTATGATAGGTCACACAGAGAGAGAGAGAGAGGCAGAGACACAGGCAGAGGGAGAAGCAGGCTCCATGCACCGGGAGCCCGACGTGGGATTCGATCCCGGGTCTCCAGGATCGCGCCCCGGGCCAAAGGCAGGCGCCCAACCACTGCGCCACCCAGGGATCCCTAATGCAAAATTAATCTCAAGAGAACCACCCTCGACACAAGCTGAAAGGATTCCACACACATTAAGCCTTTCCCAGTAAGAGACCACAATCCTGAATTAGCACAGAGAGAAATAATTCATCATGAAGTTAAGTCGGCAGACAAATAACACATTAGATCCCTCAAGAAATCATACATACCAGAAATTATATTTTTCTAAAGATTTTATTTATTTATTCATGAGAGAGAGAGTGAGAGAGGCAGAGACACAGGCAGAGGGAGAAGCAGGCTCCATGCAGGGAGCCCGACGTGGGACTCGATCCGGGGACTCCAGGATCACGTCCTGGGCTGAAGGCGGCGCTAAACTGCTGAGCCACCTGGGCTGCCTAGAAATTATATTTTAAAAGCATAAAGATATAAAAAGAAATAATACCAGGAAAGAAATACACATTATCAAAAAATACCAGATTTTTTTATTTTTTATTTTTTGTTTTCATCCCAACAAGTTTTTATTTTTTTTTACATTTTTTATTTGAATTCAATTTGCCAACATATAGTGTAACACCCAGTGCTCATCCCGTCAAGTGCCCCCCCCCGTAGTGCCCGTCACCCAGTTACCCCATCCCTTCACTTGCATCCCCTTCTGCAACCCTTTGTTTTCCAGAGTTAGGAGTCTCCCATGTTCTGTCTCCCTCTCTAATTGTTCCCACTCATTTTCTCTCCTTTTCCTTTTAATGCCTTTCAGTATTTCTTATATTCCCCAAATGAATGAGACCATATAATGTTTGTCCTTCTCCAACTGACTTATTTCGCTTACCATCCTACCCTCCAGTTCCATCCACCTTGAAGCAAATGGTGGGTATTTGTCGTTTCTAATGGCTGAGTAATATTCCATTGTATACATAAACCACATCTTCTTTATCCATTCATCTTTCGATGGACACCGAGGCTCCTTCCACAGTTTGGCTATTGTGGACATTGCTGCTATAAACATCGGGGTGCAGGTGTCCCGGCGTTTCATTGCATCTGAATCTTTGGGGTAAATCCCCAGCAGGGCAATTGCTGGGTCATAGGGCAGGTCTATTTTTAACTCTTTGAGGAGCCTCCACACAGTTTTCCAGAGTGGCTGCACCAGTTCACATTCCCACCAACAGTGCAGAGGGTTCCTCTTTCTCCGCATCCTCTCCAACATTTGTGGTTTTCTGCCTTGTTAATTTTCCCCATTCTCACTGGTGTGAGGTGGTATCTCATTGTGGTTTTGATTTGTATTTCCCTGATGGCAAGTGATGCAGAGCATTTTCTCATGTGCATGTTGGCCATGTCTATGTCTTCCTCTGTGAGATTTCTGTTCATGTCTTTTGCCCATTTCATGATTGGATTGTTTGTTTCTTTGGTGTTGAGTTTAATAAGTTCTTTATAGATCTTGGACACTAGCCCTTTATCTGATACGCCATTTGCAAATATCTTCTCCCATCTGTAGGCTGTCTTGCAGTTTTATTGACTGTTTCTTTTGCTGTGCAGAAGCTTTTTATCTTAAGTCCCAATAGTTCATTTTTGCTTTTGTTTCCCTTGCCTTCAGACAGATTTTTTTAAAGCAAATTAACCTTCTAGGAATAAAACCTCTAACCACTGTAATTAAAAACTCAGTGGGTGCAGTAGGTAACAAAAGAGATGGACTGATTGCATTTAATATTGGTTTTTTTTGGGGGGGAGGGGGCAGGACTCTTGTTATCAGATAGAAAGTATGTGAAGATACTCTTTGCTGTATGTTTACTCAAATTTCTACTTAAAATTATCTTCTACAAAAACTATCATTTTTTAAAGATTTTATGTTTATTCATGAGAGACACACAGAGAGAGGCAGAGACCCAGGCAGAAGGAGAAGCAGGCTCTCTGCGGGGAGCCCGATGTGGGTCTTGACCCCAGGACCCTGAGGTCATGAACTGAGACAAAGGCAGAGGCTCAAACACCGAGTCATCAGTTGCCCCTACAAAAATTATCTTAAGAAGACTTTAATTTTCCATAAAAAGATCTGAAAATGCTACCTAAGGATTTAATATTATCCTTCAAGGACTGCTCTATGTTTGCTTACTTTTCCTCTTGCTTAATGCCTAACTTTTTAAAATAAAACTTTGTGTTAGTCTATTGGGGCTGGATGAAAAAGTACCATAGACAGGGGGGCTCAAACAAGTATTTCTAACATTTCTAGAGACCAGGAGTCCAGGACCAAGGTGTCGGCAGGTTTGGTTCCATCTGAGCCCTCTCTCTCAGGCTTGTAGACAGATGGCCTCCTTATCCCTGTGTCCTCACATCACATTTCCTCAGGGCACCCCTGGAGTCCCTCTATGTCCAAATTTCCTCTTTTAAGGACACTATCCAGGGTAGACCGGCCCCCCCCCCACCCCCATGGCCTCATTTTGATTACTCTTTAAAGACCCTATCTCCAGATGCAGTATCATCCTGAGACACTAGAGATAGGGCTTCAACATGCAAATACAGGGAGACACAGCGCAGCCCATGACCCTGGATATTTCACTTTTCAAAATGTTCTTCACTTTCAAATGTGATTTATTAAATTTTATTTCTTTATTTGAGAGAATGAGAGAGAACAGGGTGGAGAGGGAGAGAGAATCCGAAGCTCAGCAATGAGCCTGATGCGGTGCACAAACCAATGACTGTAAGATCATGACCTGAGCCAAAACCGAGACTCGGTCACTCAACTGACTGAGCCCCCCAGGCACCCCAATAATGTGTGTTTTTTTTTTAAAAAAAAACAAGGTTGTCATTGATTTCTAGACTGCAGAGACTATTGCTCTCTTGTGAAAGTGACTTTTAACCTCCCCAAAGCCTGTAACTCTGCATTGTCTTTTTATTAATAAATTGCTGCTCTGAAAAAAAATAAATAAATAAAAAATAAATTGCTGCTCTGGTGTTTAGGATTAAATCAACATCTATGATCTAATCACTAGGGAATGCTCAGCACTGCAAGTGTGGGGAAATTCACGCCCCACAGGGCATCCTGGGCTACTAGGGGGAGGGCTCTGGCTGTATTCATAATTCCAGTTTTTCAATCGAATGCAAAAACAAACATATTTCCTCTTCTACTAGATGCACTTGAGGAAGAGGAAAAAGGAAGAGTCACTCTCATGAATATTAAGATATCTTAAAAATCTAAAATAATTACTTTATTACATTTCATTGGCAAAAGGATAGGCTTACAGAAGACAGCAACAGAACAATGAGTTCAGAAGCAGATCCATACATACAGCCAAGGTACCTGGTCCTACATATCGGTGGTGTTAGTCAAGTGACTGACATCACAAATAACATAGCGTTACCGTATTTCACACCAGGCGCAAACATCAGTTCAGGTATTTTGTGCATCTAAATGTAAAAGGTTAAATAGTTCAGGTTCTCAGAGGTAAAATACTACAGTGGTTTTCAGTGATGACCCCAGACCAACAGAAACAGCATCATCTGGAAATTATAAGAAATGCAAATTTCTGGACCTCTTCCCTGACCTAAAGAATTACAAACCCAATAATTTGTGCTCTAAAATGCCTTCTGGAGGATTCCACTTATATTTGAGAACCACAGATTAAGGAGAAAATCTTGTGACCTCAGCATAGGAGTGAATAATTTATGGGATTAGATAATGATGGTTGTAAAGAAAAACATCCACAAACCGTGTGCTGTCAAAAAGAAATCCTCCTCATCCAAATGTGACTTTATGAGAGTAGAAAGTAAAGCAGAGCCTCCGGTGATATTCGCAATCACGAATCCAACAAAGTACTTGTGTACAGAAATTATAGAGGAATTCAATTCAATAAGAAAATGACTGACTCCTCCCCTAGACACACACACAAATAGCTAAAACCTAAACTGGCCCTTGACCGAAGACGGAATCCAAATGGCTAACAGGCATATGAAAATAGGTTAAGAACCATTAGTCAACAGGGAAACACGAACTAGAACAACAGTTGGATACACTACATCCCCACCAGAATGGCTTAAATTAAAAAAGTGAGCACCAAATATAAGTGAGAATGTGGGGACGATGGAAGGTGGATCACCGCGAAAAGCTGTTAACCAGTATCCGTCAAATGCACAATGTGTGACCTGTGACCCAGCGATTCCAATTCCACATACGGTCCCAAGAGAAATGAAGATTCAGGTTCACAAAAAGCTTGATAGGTTAAGACATGACGCCAGGCATTAGCGGTGGAACCCCGGGAGTTAGACCAGGAAAGGAAAGGCCAGTACAACGGGTCACAGGGAGCCCTGATCCTCTATGGTGCGCCTGAGGGTGCAAGGGGAGCACGTACCAGCCCCCCTCCCCCTACTGGCCCAGGATACCCCGTGGGGCCTGAATTACCCCCACGCTTGCATCCACTAGTGATAAGCAGCTTCTCACAGGCGTCCCAACCACATCCTGAGAAAAGCCTTAGCGCCCAAATGCAGGAGATAAGCAAGGCAGCTGCAGTTGGTTCTCAGGGCGGGGCTGAGAAGCTGTGAGGCAGGATGCAGGAGGCCCCTGAAACCTTCAGGATTTGGGGAGCAAACAAAGAAAAGAGATAATCGACACACAAAGTCAACTTCTTTCATGGGGAGCCTTCCAGGCGCCAGTCTGCTCAGTAACTCACACCCAGTGACACCTAGTGGTGAACTACACACATCCAGGGGCATCGACTTCCCAGGCTTGGGTGGTGTCTGCGGGGGGGGGGGGGGGGGGGGGGGGGGGGGGGGGGACCCCACCCCTGACACCAACCCCCAGCCCCCAACCCCCAACCGCCCCCCACTCCTCTGCTGCTCAGACGCACTTGATCTGAATTCAAAACCCGGTGCCTGGTGTGCACAGTCACCTGCAGTGACATCTGTTCATTGGTTGGGACCTTATCTTAACCCAACACTTCTTAAAAGACCAGACAACTCATCGCAGTACCTTGTAAGTAAACTACGTTGATGTGGGGAGCTTTGTAGTCAGACTCTGCTGTAAGTGCAGGGTTTTATCTCACTCTGGGCTACTCCCCCCACCCCCATTTTTTCCCACAGTTGCAGTCAGCCTTAAATGAGATATCTGTGTCACCTTTGTAACCTAAACGTCCTAATTTCTCCAGCTTTGGGGAGGCATTCTACTTCAGGCTGCACATTTAAGGATTTAGGAGAAAGTATACCAAGTAACTTCCATTAGTCCAACCTAATTCCCTTATTCTAAAGCGGCAATGAAATGATTCCTATTGTTCCCAATTTTATTTATAGCTTATTGAAAGTATATTCATTGGATTGACACTTTTTCCTATGAAACAATTATATGTGGTAAAAACTAACTGGCAACTCAAATGTTAAATTTCACTTGTAAAGGATTTATTTTTGTGAGTTTCCTTTCGTAACTGTTGTTTCTTCCAAAATGCAACGTTCCCAGATTAAACTGCACGTACCTGAATGTTGCTCTATGCGGTCTTGTTCACTACTCGATTTTCTTTTGTATTGGTTTCACCACCACGTACATTTATTTTAAAATTTAAATAAAGCAGGGGCACCCGGGTCGCGCAGTCAGTTGAGAGTCCCACTCTTGGTTTCGGCTCGGGTCACGGTCTCAGGTGGTAGTCGAGGGTCTTGGGTTGAGCCTTGAGGAGGGCTCTGCGCTCGGTGGAGAGTCTGCTTGACTCTAAACTCCTAACTTCCTAAACTCCCTTCTGAATCCTTCATTAACCAATGAATTATTTGAATTGTGCTGCTTAATTTTCAAACATTTGGGTATTTTTTAAAATTTCTTCTTACTATCTATCTCAAATTCAATTCCGTTATGATCGGAGAATACATTCCGAGGAATTCCAATTCTCTGGTATTTGCTGAGACCACTTATGGCCTCGCACAAGGTCTACAATGATACTTGTTTCATGTGCCGGGGAAAAAACATATATCCTGAATGAGCAAGGTGTAATGTTCAATAGGTGTTATACTCGAATCTTCTATGCCCTTATTGATTTTTGTTCATTTATTGTATTAATAAATACAATGTGTGTATATAAACAATAAATAAATAATAATATGAATAATAGTAATAGTATAATAATATAAATAATAATATAAATAATAATATAGATACAGTGTGTTAAAGTTTCCAATCATGATTTATCTTTTTCTCCCTGAGGATCTACCAATCTTTCCATCAAGAATTTGGAAACTCTGTTATCAGGTGCATTGACTGGACTTTTATGCCTTCTTAATGAATTGATCATAATATTATCATTATGAGGTATTTCTGTTATAGACTATTCCCAGATCTCCCTGGTCCTTCAGTTTTTCCAAGCTTATACCTGGTATCTTTTCTCTTCATCCTAAAAGACTCACAGTAGCATTTCTTAATAGGTCCACTGGCAGTAATCCTCTCAGCCCTCATTTATCAGAAAATATTTTTACTTAGTCTTTATGTTTGAAGGATAGTTTTGCTGAATGTATCTAGCATTCCATAAAATTTTAAGTTGAAGGTTGTGCTTGAAGATACCATTCTTTGCCCTTCAGCTTTTATTTCTACTGGGAAGATGTCGTTCTTACGTTTGTCCTTGTACGCAGTGTCTTTTTTCATGGCTGCTTTTAGGATTTTCTCGTTCTCTTTGGATTTCAGCGTGTATGAGGACATATGCTGGTGTGGTTCCCTTGGAGTGTATCCTGCTTGGGACTGCTAGGATGTTTGAATTTTCGAGCTGATGTTCTTTCATCAGTCTTGGGGAAAATTGGGCCATTATTTCTAAAAATAGTTTTCCTGCCTCTATCCAATGATTATAACACAAATCAAAGGTGCTGTTCAATTATTTTAACTTATCAGCCCTTTCCCCCAATGTTTTATTTCAGATCATTTCTGTGGTCCTTTATTCCACATCACTAACTCCTTCTTCCGTAGTGTTTATTCTGTTGTTAAGATCCTACACTATGCTTTTCTCACAACACTTTCTGTACATTTTTTAAAAGACTTTATTTATTTATTTATTCATGAGAGACAGACAGAGAGAGAGAGGCAGAGACACAGGCAGAGGGAGAAGCAGGCTCCATGCAGGGAGCCCGACCTGGGACTCCATCCCAGGATTCCAGGATCATGCCCTGGGCTGAAGGCAAGTGTTAAACCGCTGAGCCACCCAGGGATTCCCTAGTTCTGTACATTTTAAAAGTTTTCCAGTAATCTATGAGATTCCCCATTTTCACACATTCTTTTTATCTTGACGTTTAAATTTCTAAATATATATTATGTGTTTTCCTTTGAAGAGAGAGGTTTATAAAGGACTATGGATGCAGTGTAAGTGAACCTCAAGTAAAGTAACCTGAAGCTAGTGGCCACAGAGCCATCACCAGCTCTAGGCCCTACTAGCCAAGTAGAGGGAGTCATTAGTGGAACCCAGGAGGAGAAAGTGATGCAGAGCCAGCCACTCTGAGGGGAGCCGTGATCCCTACCTGAGGGCCAGAGATAGCCCACGGCCGTGCCCCGAGCCAAACTTATTGCTGGTCCTAGTTTCGAACTCCTTTCCTGTTAGTTTCAACATCTCGGCTATCAGTGGATCCCTTTCTCTTGATATCTTTTTTTAATGTGTCCCATTTTCCTCTAATACCTTCCATTTGTTTTATGATGTTCTACATTGTACATAGATACCATGGGGTCTTGATAATTCAGCTCTTTTACTCCTAACTCTGGGAAACGAACTAGGGGTGGTGGAAGGGGAGGTGGGCGGGGGGTGGGGGTGACTGGGTGATGGGCATTGAGGGGGCACTTGATGGGATGAGCACTGGGTGTTATTCTGTATGTTGGCAAATTGAACACCAATAAAAGTAAATTTATAAAAAAAATAATAATTCAGCTCTTTTGCTTTGTTTTTATTTCTAAGAACATGCAATCTCTTTCCAGTGCAGGGCTGCTGAAGTGAGGAGGTGACTGCTCCGATTGTCTTAAGTATAACATGAACGTTAGCCTAGGCAAGTGTTTAAAATTGACCTTGCCTTTCAACCATCCTGTCCTCCCAGAGCTACAGTGCTTCTCGCCAAGTCTGATTTCTTTGGTCTCATCAATATTCAATCCTGGAGCCTGGCGGGAGTTAGACACGTTTCATCTTTTGAGACAGGGTAAAATCACAAGAAGACGTGAGACTAGACTCTTTTCTATTTGACGGTCCCACCCGCACTTCCCCTTTTCTCAGCACAAGGAGACTGGGAAGCTAGGGAGAATTTTTAGGTCAAGTAAATTATTGCTGCATTTGAGAGTCTCGAGACCCCAGCACCCCAGCCCGCCCCCGACATCGCTTCCTCGTCTCTCTGAACGCTGCCAAGCTTTCTTCTCCAGTGTTGCTTCCTTCCTCACGGGTAAGGTGACCTCTCTCTGAAGATCAGTCCGTTGGGCGTTTTCTTGCTTCCACATCTCTTCAATAGCTTCCTAGATAAATACCCCTTTTATAATGTCTAATTCTTACTGTTATGATGGTAACAAGGATCTTCCACCTCCTTTCCGATCCCAGTCAGAAAGCTGCTCATCGTGTTTGCAGCATATCCAAATTGCAAAGAAAAGGATAATCTCTTTGTTGTTGTTGTTGTTGTTGTTTTCCTACGACTGCTCTGGTTCACCTCTAGCTTCGATCTGCTTGATTAAAAGAAAGGAAAGAAAGAATACAGTCACATATAAACCTCAGCGTGGCCTCGTGGATTCCATTTTTCTGTCATGAACTTAGGAGCTCCCCTCGAGAGGATCGCAGAGCTTCCCAAGGGCTGCGGCTCCGTCGGGGGTGACGGCCAATGGTCAAAATGGTGCAGAGTCTCCGGAGAGTACTGGGTGCTGTCAGAGTCGCGGCCCGCTGTCCCCCTGTTGCTTCGAGCCACCCCGTGTTACCGTAAACCGTCATCCTGTTGCTCCCCGCTGGGGTGCCCCCCCCAAGGCATGGTAGTTTAGCTTCCCTTAGGGAATGGAAAGCTGGCCAAGGAGCCACAGCACATCGGCGCTTCGTTGCTTCCTGTGGCGCTCTGGTGTTTGAGTCCCTCTTAGCTTCACACACGTGTGAGTCGTCATCCCCATGAAGAAAGGAAGGGGAAGTTCAGAGAAGTAAGTTGAATTCTCATGATGCTGCCGGGACCCAGCCAAGTGGACGGCAACAGACCGCGTGGCTTCGTCGGTGGCGGCCACCCAGCCACCCCCGGCCTGCCGAGCCCAGGAGGCCGCGGTCACCAGCACAGTGGCCGCCTCCCGCCCATCGCACTGGCCCTGCTCCCGGGGACACGAGGCCACACAGCTGCGCCGCCCTGTCCTCCTACAGAGAAACCACCGTCCCCTTTCCAGGCCCGGCCCTGCGCTCGGGGTGCCTACACCGGTGGCACTTCACAGGAAGCCCGCGTCCCCGCCCTCCTCGTGGGTCCCCCTTGGCACCTACCTGGGGATGTCGATCTTCTGACACAAGTCAACTTCGGTTTTGCTTCGGCCGCCGAACTCTGTGATCGGCCTGTCCCGGTCCAGGACCCCCCGAGCCCGCATCGGTGTCTGCACGGTGCTCGCCTTGGGGAGCCCACGGCCCCCTGCACCCTTCTCTGCGGGACCGCATTCGCCTGCAGCCTCCGGGCTGCTTCCTTCGCTTTCCCAAAATAGTCTCAGGGGTGCATCTGTGGGGCGAGACGTCTACGGTTTCTTCCTGTGACGAGACCTTGTCCAAGAGCTTTCCCAAGGGCTGTTCTGAAAAATCACGTCTAGTCTCCTCCCGGCTGCCAGTCTGCGGAGAAGGCCAGCTCCTTGTACCTGCGGTCCCACGACAACTACGACGCTGGTTATTTCTTTTTATGGTTGTTACCCAGTTCAGATTTGCTCTTTATGAGTTACCCGTCGAGTCTGCCCTGTTACTCTTGGAGCTCTGAGCTGCTTCTTATAAATGAGTAAGAGGTGTTTCCCATTATTAACACTGTGCAAGGCCATCTGTGATTTAATATAGATATTTTCCCCAATCTGTCTCCTGCCATACAAAACTCTAATTTTTAAATTTATATTCAAATTTATATTTATAAATATATTTCATTTATATATTTAAAATAAAATGCATATTTTATTTTATTTATTTTATTTTATAGTTTACTTGTTCCTATTTTGGTAAAAAAAAAAAAAGACTTCAAAACTTCCGTGTTTAATATATCTGGAATTTATTTACGCTGCGAGGGAGATTTCCAATATTATGGTTTTCCTAGACGGAGAGCCAGCGCCCTCATTGATCACGCTTCTGCAGTGACAGGAACTCTCTCCTTTCCCTGCCTTCCTCTTTTACTCCTCTATACTCTGGTTTCTTTTCAGATTGCATAAATCTTTTGCCTATTTTACTCCTCTACTCAACTATTGCTCAATTTTATCACCAGAGTCCTTTCTTCTTAGCTTTTCATGATTTGATTAGATTTTCTCCGAAACACGTCTGACACAAAACATAGCCTTCATTTAAGGTATGTAACACTTGAATTCGATATGTTTGTATATTGTAATACGATTGCCATTGTACCAATAATTAGCACCTCTTTCATGTCACAAAATTAATAGCTTTTTAGTGGTTGGAATAATTAAAAGCTAGAGTCTTAGCCAGTTTGATGATTTGTATTCGCTCTACTGTAGTTAGAATCTCTGTCCAGGTTCACATCCGTCCTGTCCCCCCACACGCACCCCCACTGCCCATAACCGTATTTTGATGACACTGCCTCTGAGTTTTAACATTTAGTACCGCAGATCCCATACTCAGACCATTTTTTTTTCACATTTTTGGCTATTTTAATACCAAGAATGTCATTTAGCTTACACATCTTGGGGATTGATATTTGATTATTTTAACTCTTTTTTTTTTTTTAATTTTATTTATTTATTTATTTATGATAGTCACACAGAGAGAGACAGAGACACAGCCAGAGGGAGAAGCAGGCTCCATGCACCGGGAGCCCGACGTGGGATTCGATCCCGGGTCTCCAGGATCGCGCCCTGGGCCAAAGGCAGGCACCAAACCGCTGCGCCACCCAGGGATCCCTATTTTAACTCTTCTAAACCAAGAACAGACTGTATGTTTCCATTCATTCAGAACGTGTCTTTTGCCCCTCAGAGGACTCCGTGCCTTTTCTTCATTTGGGGTCTGTACCATTTTTGTGAAATCTCTTCCTAAGAATTTTATAATTCTGTCATTTTTTTTGAATGGACTATTTATTCCCGTTTTCAGGTCTAGTTGGTTATTGCTAATAGAGAGAATAGCTTTTTTAATAAATTTATTTTTTATTGGTGTTCAATTTGTCAACATATAGAATAACACCCAGTGCTCATCCCGTCAAGTGCCCACCTCAGTGCCCGTCACCCATTCACCCCCACTCCCCGCCCACCTCCCGAGAGAATAGCTTTGATTTGCATACACTTACCTTGTCCCCATGACAAAAATTCCCATCTAAATGCAAGTCGTTTTTTGCTCTGTCAAATACCGTTGCTTGGATTTTCTTTTTCTTTTTCTTACTGGGGTTCAATTTGCCCACATATAGCACCCAGTGCTCATCCCATCAAGTGCCCCCCTCAGTGCCCGTCACCCAGTCACCCCCACCCCCCGCCCACCTCCCCTTCCACCACCCCTAGTTCGTTTCCCAGAGTTAGGAGTCTTCATGTTCTGTCTCCCTTTCTGAGATTTCCCACTCATTTTTTCTCCTTTCCTCTTTATTCCCTTTCACTATTATTTATATTCCCCAAATGAATGAGACCATATAATGTTTGTCCTTCTCCGATTGACTTACTTCACTCAGCATAATCCCCTCCAGTTCCATCCACGTCGAAGCAAATGGTGGGTATTTGTCGTTTCTGATGGCTGAGGAATATTCCATTGTGTACATAAACCACAGCTCCTTTATCCATCATCTTTCGATGGATACTGAGGCTCCTTCCACAGTTTGGCTATCGTGGCCATTGCTGCTAGAAACATCGGGGTGCAGGTGTCCCGGCGTTTCACTGCATCTGTATCTTTGGGGTAAATCCCCAGCGGGGCAATTGCTGGGTCGTAGGGCAGGTCTATTTTTAACTCTTTGAGGAACCTCCACACAGTTTTCAGAGTGGCTGCACCAGCTCACATCGTCCCCTCCAAAGCTAGAACACAGCAGAGTCTCCCATACAGTCCTCCTTCTTCAAAAAAGCTGGCAAGGTTGGTGGGTTCCCCCGTGGGGCCACAGCGTGACGTCATGCCAGGCCTCTGACGTCACTGGGGTTGCCGTGGCGACCTGATGTGCTTTGACCCAGGGTCGGAGGGGCAGCCCAACGGGGCAAGAGGGTTCCCCTTTCTCCACATTGTTGCTTGGATTTTCCATGTATGAAAGGTCTTACCATCTGCAGGAAGAGTTAAGCTTAGCTCTTCTCGTCACATCTATAGAGGACACAAGGGTCCCTCTGCCTTGCCAGCTGGGTCTCGGGCTCGAGAGAAGAGGACTTCTGCTTGGTTTTCCAAAGGCCACGAGGCCGGCATCTCAACTCGGGCTCCTCACGGCTCACCCGGCCTGGCCCGGGCCTCCCAGCACATTCTCTGTGTCGAGCGCTCTTTGCCCAGCAAGAAACTGGCCCCACTTCCCGTTTCTCTTTTGCCAGCACCACGACCTTAAACGTCTGAAGTGCAGCGCAGGGCGTGCGACTCTGCACCCTCCAAAATGCGCTCCCGGGAGTGGACTCTACATTTCTAAGGTGAAACTGCCCCCAGGCCAGCGCCATCCCGGAGCTGTCAGGCCTTGATGTGGCCGGCGCTGCTGAAATCTGGAATCCGAGATCCAGGCCGCGGATGTGACTTCCCACTTCCCTCCATTTCAAGCTAGAGCTTGAAATTAATCTTCTCAGGAAGCTCTGACCAGGCTGCTTTCCCCCTCGGGTTCCTCTGCCCGCAGCCGCTGCGTGTCCGCACGCAAACGAGGCTTCCCTCGGAGGCCTCTTTCACACGGAGCACGTCGTAACCCACGGGGATGTCCGTGTGCATCCCGACGTCAGACACACTGTCCAGCACAGGCCCGGCGGGGGGCTCAACATTCCCTGGCTCAGGGCTGGGGGTCATCCCTGACGCGGCTGCAGACAATGCTTCGCAACCCACAGGTGGCAGGTGTACATGTTCGACTGCAGGTTGAGCGCACAGCACTTTGCTTGGCTTCCATGCTCGACCTCTAACTTCTAGGTCTGAGCCTCACTCCTCTTGGCGGGGGCGGGGGGGGGACACAGAACCTCAGCTTTCCCCAGTCTCTGCCGCGGTTCCCGGAGTCCTGACCCGAATCCAACAACCCCCGGTGCTTGTCCCCTGAGCCACGCAGACAAGCGAGGCTCAAATGTTCGCCTCGCTTCCCGCACCGCCTCTCAGATCCGGTGTCCGTCCTGACCTTTCGGTGCCACAGTCACAAGCATGTGTCACAGCTTCCCCGCTCCACCGCCCAGGACTGCCCCCTGGTCACTCTCTCCGGGGCCTGCCGCTGCCCTGGCACACGTGTCACGGGCAGCTAGAGCCCTCACACACACCTTGCTCTGGCTTGCGAAGATCTTCCAGTCTAACCTGCCACGTCCTACACCGTCTGCCATCACTGAACCTTCGGCGACGCAACCTGGGGTTCCTGTCTCCCCGTTCTGCAACATTCTTCCCTGGGGCACACGGGAATGCACGGGCACCTTGCGTGCGTGGGTAAGAACGAAAAGTAAAATCTCAAGGAAAGGAATGAAGACATGCGTTCAAACATGAAATATTATCCAGATACATAACTTCAGAATTTTTCCAAAAAAAAAATGAGTTTGGGCCCACAAAGTTTTTCCACTTATGGTTTGTTATTTATTTATTTATTTATTTATTTATTTATTTATTTATTTATTTATTTATTTTTAGGGTTTTTTTTTTTTTTTTTGCTTGTGTTTTAAATGTCCCAGGCCGTCTAGGAACAGGGGTGCGCTCAAGGTGGGGAGCCCGCAGGGTCAAGACACCAGGCACAAGCCCCAGGGCTGTGCTGCACAAAGGCCAGGTGGAAGGGTCCAGCTTAGCAAAGGTGGACGTGTGTCCGCTGATAGACGTGAGGGGAAAGCCCCTCACCCCGTGAGCCAGAAGGAGGAAGATGTGGGACTCATTCCTGGATAATCCTGACTTTCCCAGGGAAATAGAAAAGACGGTCAGGTGCAGGGTGAAAAGCCAAGGGACTAAATGTAGAAGAGCCTTCTAGGGACGGTGCAGCAGGATCACAGAAGCCCTGGGGGAAGCCAGTCTGAATTGGAAACCGCAGCCGGAGGGCCCAGCCTCCCCGCGCAGCGCCCCACGGCAGCGGCCGCACTGAGCCAACGGGGCAGGGGGCGCAGAAGCCGTGGGGAGACCGTCGGGGCAGGGAGCCTGAGGAGTGGACAGTCGCACGGGAGGGTCCCCGTGGCCTCCGCAGAACAGAGGCCCATCCCGGGAGGTGGCGCTTGGAAGCCGGGGCTGTGCACGCACAGCAAACGGTACATCCCTCAAAAGCCTGTGCCCCGTCACGCCTGCCCTGCTTGGTTTATCACCGGGTCGCCTCCTAACCCCAGCATGGCCTGGCAGGGAAGCTCTGGGAGGGGAAGCCACGGCCTCACCGCGAAGCCCATCGACTCTGTGCCAGACTTAAGAGCAAGGGTCAGGTGAGGGACAGCCTCGGAGAGCGCGCCAAGGCCTCCATATGGTCACAGACGCACCACGGGCACCCACCCGAGTCCAGTTAGGAAGCAGAAACCACAGCATGAGCAAAACAGACGGGGGTTAGTAGAATCGGTAAACGTGAGAAGACGGTAACTAAGATAAAAAGAAGACCCTACGGAAAACTGCAGGGCCGGGGAAGAATGTGCAAGGAGGCACGGCTGGAAAGGTGACCCTGCCCCTCCAGGGCTAGAGCGCAGGCGTCGTCGGAGCAGGTGGAGGCCGAGAGGGCCACACGCGGCCTGCAGTCGGTGCGCACGCTGGAGCAGTTCTGCAGACACGGCAGGGGCACGAGCATAGGCCGGGCAAGGCCCTGCAGGTGGAGTGGGCTCCCGGACGGACCGACGGACAACGTGCCAGTGATCCTTGGGGGCGCCGGTGTCGTGCAGACAGGGCATGGGAAGGTTATGGCCCGGCTGAGGGCACAGGGCCGTGTCCAGGTGCTCTGGGCAGGTGGCAGGGCCCGGCAGGGTGGGCACCTGCGCACCCACTGTGCGCTCCCAGCCCGGGGGGGCGGAGGGGCCTGGCAAGGTGGGCACCCGTACACCCACTGAGTGTTCCAGGTGGGAGGATGGCCTGGCAGGGCGGGCATCCGTGTACCTACTGTGCGTTCCAGGTGAGAGGGGCCTGGCAGGGTGGGCACCCACTCTCAGACCCACTGCGCTGGCCGGGACCTGGGGCAGCCCCTCCCTCCCTCGGGCAGGGCCCCCCCACCCCCACCGATCTCAGAAGGGACTGGAACGTGCGGCCTGAGTGTGCACCGGCCACCGGGAGGGTCCACAGCCTCCACGGCGGGAGGAGGATGAGCCAACCGGGCACCTGGGTCAGGTGGTATCAGGGACGGTAACAGGGCGAGGGGGGGTGGTCCTTGTTTTTGTTTAAAGATTTTATTTATTCACGAGAGACAGAGGCCGAGACGCAGGCAGACAGAGAAGCAGGCTCCATGCAGGGAGCCCGATGTGGGACTCGATCCCAGGGCCCCGGGGTCACGCCCTGGGCTGAAGGCAGGCGCCGGCCCACGGGGCCCCCAGGCGCCCCCAGGTCCCTGCTGTGAAGGCGTTACACACCACACGCTGGTCCACATTTGCTCCCCACCCCCGGGAGGTCACCTGTCGTCTCCCGCCGGGTGCTGTGCCCAGATGCCAGGAAGGGGTGGCTTATACCCCGTTCTGCAGGCTGGGGGTCCAAGGCCGGGCGCCTGAGTCAGGATCCTGCTTCCACTTGACACAGGAGGACCCTGCAGCCAAGGCCCTTGCTGGTTCGCCTCCAGCCTCCCCTTCCAGGAAGCCCCCCCCCCCCCCACCGACTAAGCCCAGGCCCGGGGCCCCACTAGCCGTCGGAGGAATCCGTGGCACCGCGTTCCCCAAAGCCAAGGCGCCGCGTCTGAATGTCAGAACCCCCCAAAGGCCTGTTCAGACACACGTTCCGGGGGCCCCGCTCCCGTCCCTCACTTAGTAGGGCCGAGACGGGGTCCCGGTCAGGAGAAGGCAGCTGGGAACCAGGGCCCTGGGAGCCGGGAGGTCCTCGCCCACATCCAAGGCTCCACCTGCGGGCCCAGCGTACAAGAGGCCGAATATCCTAATTCTCTCCAGCAAACACTCTCCAAAGTTTAGCCCCACTTCCCGGAGACACTCGAGGGTCCCCAACTGGGCGGGACCAGCGCAGCCGGCCCAAGCTGACTCCTTCAGGACTCCCTTCCTCCAATCTCAACAAAGTGGCCGTTTGGGAAAAACCGCCCCACCCAGAGTAACTTTGTTTTGTTCTGTTTTTTCCTAACCCGCTCCCATTTCCCCTTCGCAAATCAGTTACAGCAAATAAACCCTGAGACACCCCCGTTTCCCACAGCCTTTCTCTGAAAGAGGAACATGTCCCCCTTGTTAAAGCCGGATTCGCAGAAGCAGCTGTGCCCCCGAACTACCAACCTGTCATTCAGGACCAGCTCTTTTCCAAAAGAGACCCGAACTCTGAGCCCGCCCGCGGCCATCCGGGAGCCGCCCAGGGGAACGCGGCGCGGGGCACACGTCTTGGAAGAGCTCGAGTGCGCGTGTTAACGGGCTCGCGCGAGAACCTAGCCATCGGCTCCCCTGGAAAATGTAGGCTCTTCCTCTATTCATGCGCCCCTTCCTCTCCGACTTCCTGGGGCGCGAGCGCTTCCCAGTTCGCGGCCGAGGGCGCCACCCGACACTGACGGCCGCACACGGCCTCGCGCGGCATTCCCTGCGTGCCCCCGGACCTTTGCACGCCCTGGTTTACAGAACCCCTTGCGGCTTAGAAACTTGCAGTTTACTGAGAAAGAGCTTTGACCTTAGACTGTTAAAGGGCCGTGATGCGAGCTGCCCTGTGAGTGTCCTGTGTCCCCGAGGCAGCCTTTCTTCACCCTCAGCCGCTGCGCCCACGTCCTGGGCCCTTGGGGTCCTGAGTCCCACACGGGCAGGTGCGGCGAGCACAGTCACAAGATGTCTTGATAGGAGCTGAGAAGGTGTAGGGGGGAGAAGGCATTAAGGGGGGCGCAGGGGGCGAGGCAACGGAGAGAGGCTGAGGGAAGGGGGGTCAGGAAGGGGACACCTACCGGCGCGCCCTGCACCAGGCGGCTGAGCATCCAAGGCACCCGATCACCAGGAGGGACCCCAGCACGGCCACGGCGACCAGCCACGCGGAGGAGCGGCTCCTCCCTGCGTGGGGATCACAGGCTCTCACCCCAGGACCCCTTCCTACGCCCACAGGAGGGTGTCGAAGCACTTCTCACCGCCTCCCCCCAGGGAGCGCCCACTCTGTTCCTCTGCAATCCAGGGAGCCCGTCTCGTCTCCGGGCCTAGGAGCCAGGACCCCGCGCTGGAGCACAAGGCGGGACCCCGCGCAGAGGAAGGACCCCAGCGGCCAGGCCGACCTGGGTCAGCTCTTCCACTCCCCCCGCGGGATCAGGGCCAGCGGACCCGACCCAGCTCAGTGCCCGTCCCTTCAGCCCTAAACTCAGAAGAATGGCACCGGTTTCAAAGGAGCTGGGGACAAGGGGCCTCCAAGGCGGGGCACAGTCAGGGAGCCCTCAACCCTGCCTCTCTGGGGGAGGGACCCCTCCTGGGATTCTTTATTTGACACCTACTTCTGGACCTGCAAATTGTTTGGTCTCTTTTTTCTTAAATATGGGACATTTATCTCAACCCCCCCCCCTTTTTTTTAAGATTTTATTTATTTGACAGAGAAAAAGAGAAAGAAAGAGAAAGAGATAGAGCGTGCATTAACACAAGCGGGGGGGGGGGGGCGGGCAGCAGAGGGAGAGGGAGAAGCAGGCTCCCCACCAAGCAGGAGCCCCACCCAGGGCTGGATCCTATGATCCCACGACCTGAGCTGAAGGCAGACGCTCCGCCGACTGAGCCCCCACCCACGGTGGACGGTGCCCCATCCCGACCCTTCTCCTGTGCAGACTTTGTTCCTCTAAGTGGCTGCCCTCCTGGCGGGGAGCGGGCTCATCTTGGAAACTCCTCTGTCCTGTGTGTCCAAACCCACCTGTGGCCCAGGCCCCTCTGGATGCTCGCAGACCCCCCTCCTCGTGCACAGTGGGGCCCCAGCCCCTCCTCACCCCAGTGGAGGACCATGTCCTGGCCCCCTAGACTGCTGTGCTTCACCCGGCAGGACAGGCCGGCTGCCTCCCGGGCAGCCACGTCCAGGGTCACTCGGAGATACCACGTGCCGTCAGCATGGGGCAGGACGTCGCCTCGCCGGGTGCCCCGCTGCTCCTGCTCGCCCCGCATCCACGTCACCCGCACAGGCTTGGGGTGGAAGCCGGAGACGTGGCACACCAGCCGCAGCCGGCCAGGCCCGGGAGCGGGGCCCGCGGACAGCCAGGCCTCGGGTCGCTCTGTGTCCAACGAGGAAGCGGGGGATCTCAAGGTGGCGACCCGCTGGGGTGGAGGCCCTCCTGACTCTCCCTCACAGCCCCTCACAGATCCTCCGGGATCCCCTGCAGAGCCCTGTGAGGTGTACTGCTCTAACTGTTCCCCGGTCTCTTTGGGCAGAGACCCTGCTTGACCCCCACTGTCTACCTAATTCAGCTCCTGGGACCCCAGGGGTGCTGAGTGAGCCTCTGCAGGAGGAGTAAACAGCCTCAGGCCCCCACCCCACTCCCCGGTGACCCCAGAGTCTGGCCCCAGCGCCCATGCACCGGGGTGCAGGCAGGGGTGAGGGGCAGGCTCACCTTGCTTCTCCAGTTCCGACCTCCCTGCCTCCAGCAGGCCTCTGACAAACGGGGGGCAGGTGTCCCGGAGGAGCTCCCGCACCGTCCTCCTGGTCCCCTGGTCCTTGTTGAGCTCCTTGGTGGCCCTGTGCACCCAGCGCGGGGCCTGGGGCGCGGGCACCCAGTGAGACCCTTGGAAACTCAGGATCTCTTCCCCCTGGACGGCTGCGTGGAAGAAGTCCTCGGAGGTGTTCCCGGGGCGCACCTCGCAGCCGGCGGACACCTGGATCTCCAAGGGGTCTGCGAGCAGGCGGGGCGGGGACCAGGTCAGGGCGCGGGCGCGGGTGCGGGTGCGGGTCGGGGGCCCGGGGAGGGGGCGGCCGCCGGGGCCGGGGGCTCACAGCGCAGCTGCAGCATCTTCACGAGCTCCCGCACGTCCCGGGTGAAGCTGCGGCGGTACAGGCCCAGCTGCTCCTGCAGCGCGCGCCACCTCCCCGCGCCCCACGCGCCGCGCGCCCAGGGCCGGAGGCAGCGGACGGCGTCCGAGCCGTTGCTCCAGCCGAAGGCCTGCAGCTCCCCGAGCCAAGCCTGCCCGTCCGTGCGCGCCCAGCTGCCGTTGGCGAACACCGACACCTGCAGGCAGCGCAGCCGGGACGGGGACGGGGGCGGGGACGGGGGCGCGGACGGGGACGGGGGCGCGGACGGGGACCGGGGCGCGGCGGGCGGATCGCCGGCGCCCAGCGGCAGCCACGCGGCCCACAGCAGCCACCAGCCGCGCGGGATCCGCACCTGCGCCGTGGCCCGTCGGGGGCCCCGGGACCCTGGGTCTCCGGCGCCCCCCGCGCGCGCCGCCCCGCGCGCCCCCAGGGCTCCCCCGACCCACGGGGCGACCCCCCCACCCAGCGGCGGCCGCGGAGCGCCCAGGGCACGGGCTGGGGAGCCCACCTCGCCGCCCTCCCCGCGGGACGGCCCCTCCGCCCCAGCCCTCCCCCGCACCCCCCGGCAGGATGCCGCTCTTAAAGCCGCTCCTCGGGCCGCGCCCCCCGCGACGCCCCTCCCCGTCCCCTCCTCCAATCTCCGTCCCCGGCCCATCCTCCCCCAGAGCCCCATCCCCGGCCCATCCGAGCCCACAAGCTCACATCTCTGGCCCCATCCGAGCCCACAAACCCCAAGGCCCCGCCCCTCCTTCCCCCAAGCTCCCATCCCCCATCCCCATCCTCCTCCCAAGCCCCCATCCCCCGTCCCCATCCTCCCCCCAAGCTCCCATCCCCTGCCCCATCCTCCCCCAGCTCCCAGCACCCGCCCCATCCTCCCCCCAAGCTGCCATCCCCCACCAGTTCCCAGCACCTGCCCCCATCCTCTCCCCCAAGCTCCCATGCCCCTCCCCATCCTCCTCTGAAGCTGCCATGCCCCACCACATCCTCCCCCAAGCTCCCATCCCCCACCCCATCCTCCCCCCTCAAGCTCCCATCCTCCACCCCAAGCTCCCATCCTCCCCCCAAGCTCCCGTCCCCCGCCCCCATCCTCCCCCTCCAACATCTGAATCCCCCGCCCCTCCAATCTCCTTGCCCCCACCTCGCACCCCCCAATCTCATCAATATCCCCCTCAGTGTCCCCAGCCCCTCTTTCCCCCCCATCCAGGCTCCTGTTTCCCTCCTGCCCCCCTGCCCCTCCCGCTCACCCCCTGCCTCTCCACCTGCCCCGTCTGCTCCAGCCCCTCCTCCGGTCACCCTCCAGATGTGAGCCTCTGCCCGAAAGGCCAAAAGCCCATTACGACTGCACGGGGACAGCAGGGCCCCCACGGCTCCCAGTGGCCCTGAACAACCGGCCGGGGCTCCAGAGCGTCCACGCTAGTGAGGACAGGCCCCTCTGGCAGGTCCAAACCTAGACGCCCCGACACCTCCCAGCCCCGCACTACTCTTACCTGAATCCTGGGCAACTCCTCCAGCCCCCGTCTTTGGAAGCATCTCGAGTGTGTCCTCCTCTACCTTTCCAGCGCCACCACCACCGCCCTAACCTGCGGCTGCATCTCCGGAAGTAGGTTTCTTAAGATAAAGACCACGGAGGTGGATGGGGCCTGGCCTGACCTCGGTGGCCCTGCTGTGTCCCTCCCATTGCTCCGTGCCTGGCCCAGCCACCAGGCTTTCAGTTCCTCCAACATGCAAAGCTTCTTCATGCCTGACCTCTTTGTAGAGTTTCCTCCACTTGGAAAGCTCCAGGCCCGCTCCTCCTGTCACCCCCTTCTGATGCGTAGTTTCTCTTACTCAGACCTCAGCTCAAAGGTCACTTTCTCAAGGGGTCTTCCCGGATCTCCCTGAATGAGCAAAGGCAGACAGGAAGACCCTAAGGGGCCCCTCTCCGCTGCCAGCTGTGTCACTCCCCGCTCCCCGCGCACATCTGCTGGTAATTACAACAAGAAGAGGGCCAAGCTCTGTCTCTCTCCCAGCCCTCCCGGCCCCCGCGGAGCCTGCGGGGTGCAGGGACAGTCCTCCAGAGACAGGGCTGTGTCTGGGAGGCAGCCCTTACCCAGCCCGCCTCGGGGCGCTCAGTGCGGCCCCAGAACACTTTGAGACCACACGGACAAATTATTTTGAGGGCTTCTGGGAGGCCCAGCTGCTTAGGCACCTCCCTGCGGCTCGGGTCATGGTCTCAGAGTCCTGGGATCGAGTTCCGGCATCGGGCTCCCTCCTCGAAGGGGAACCCGCTTCTCCCTCTCCCTCTACTGCTCCCCCTGCTTGTGCTTTCTCTCTGTCAAATAGATAAATACAATCTTCCAAAAAATTATTTGTGCTGCACGGGGAGAGTGACTGAATGAAGCTGTGAAACTGACCAAATAGTGGCTGGAAGCCCAGAGAGGAGGCGGAAAAGTAAAAGGATCAAGGCTCTCCCAATCCCAGCGCGGTGCCTCACTTAGCGTCCTCCCAGCGTCCAGCCTCCTGTCAAACTTGAAGAATCTGTTTATAGTTTATCTGCATCCTCGAATTTTCTAGTGCTAACATCCTTTCTGACTCAAGAACTGTTTGTGATTTTTTTTTTTTTTTATCAGAAACAAAAGCCAGGTAGCATGACCGTCAGAGATCGGGGTTATGGAGGAGATACGCCAACGAATTTTCCAAAGGTCGCGTGAGGCGGATGCGTTTAGCCACGACAGCTTTAGCCGCTTCCTTCTGGAGGAGACTCATGGAGTCACCGGAGGACCCTGGGGGGCAAGGCCAGGTCCCATCCCACAGGTTGGGGTCACAGAAGCAGGGCACGGGCGTCATCAGGAGGAGGGGCCAGAGTGCTCCCCCGGTGCTGGGAACCGGCTACCATCCGAGCCCCCAGATCAAGCCCACCCTCGCTTCTAGAGCATTTTTGGTTCCCCAAGAGCCGTCACATGGGCCACTTCGCGTGCCCCCCATAACAACTGCTGGAGAGAAGGGTCATCACCCCCAGGGGGCCAGGGAGCGGCCTGGCCACAGCAACGTGGGCCAGCACTCCGATTGAGGTCTGCTAACCCCTGGCCCAGGACTTCTTTTTCTCAGGGCTGCATTGGGGGGGGTGGGGGGGGTGGCACGTCCTACTAGGAGATAGGATGATACCAGGTGACAGGATTCCTGTGGTTTCCTTCAGCCTCGAGGGTCCGTGACCCCAGGCCACCACGGCCGGGGCAGGGTGGAGGCCGCTCCGAGGATCACAAGGGTCTGACCAACAGTGGCCACAGACAGGACCAGCGCTGGAGGCCCGGCCGGGCACCTGGGTCTGCGGCTTGACTTCCACCCCGGCCTCCCGGTGAGGGGGGAGGAGGCCCCGGGACCACCCGGGGGGCTTCTCGCGCCCCCCGGGGCTCCTTCCCGCGCTGGGCCTGCCGCTGACCTGAGCCGACCCCGGCAGGCTCCACCCGAGTGTCGTGGGCGCTCTGACCCCCGAGAACTGGCGCCCGCGTGTCGCTCTCAGAAATCAAAGGGCTCCTTTCCGTTCTCACCTCCTGCCCTGGTCTGACTCGACACGGTGCCCAGTGGCCACTACACTGCCGGCCGCACCGCAGGTCCCGATGCATGTGTATCGGGCAAGAATGTCACTAAGCGCGTCTAGTCCGCGGCGTTCTGAGCCGTCTGAGCGGTGACTTACCCGTCCTGCTAAAGGCTCCAAAAGGTGTCTTGCCCGTTATGTCCCCTGCGGTCTTCAGCACCTACAACCGTCCCAGGCGCGCAAATATTTTTTTAAAGAGAACGAAGACGGGTGGTATTAACTCACCTTTCACTGCTGGGCTAAGTGGTGCGAGATTTCCGCGGGTTTCAGTGGGGACGCTGGGCCCCTAGCTCGGCTGCGTTCTTCCCAAGCGTCACGTTCTTCCCACCAAACCTCGCACCTTCGCCCCTAAGACCCCCCGGCAGGCCCTGACTGTGCTGGCGACGGAGGTCAGGGGAGGGCCAGCGGATTTTCGGGATTTTCCCACCCAGGAGAGGAATGTGAGTAAGGGTGTGAGGGTCTGGGACCCTGGGGCCGAGACGGCGGGGCGGGAGGCAGAAGGGGAGCTGGGCCCCGAGGTCCCCCATCCCACTGCTCAGCCATCAGTACAGGTAGCGCCGCCAGCAGCAGCACGGGCACAGTGGGAGCCGGGCCAGTGTGGACGCTGCCTGCGCACGCTCCTCACGTGCTCCAGGGGTGAGCCCTTGGTCCCCGCCCGAGGCGGTGGTGAAGCAGGGTCCCCGCATTCACAGCTGGGGTCACAGATCACAGACCGGATCTGCGCAGCCTTGGCCCATGGCTACCCCGCGGGTGCCGTGCACACCTGACAGCACCGCCAGCCCCGGTGCACACCCGTGCACACTAGTGTACACCTGTGCACGCCTGTGACGGCACCACCAGTCCCCGTGCACATCCGTGTACACCTGTGCACGCCTGATGGTACCGCCAGCCCCCGTGCACACCCATGCACACCAGTGCACACCCATCAGCACCACCAGCCCCAGTGCCCAGTACACACCGTGCACACCCGTGTGTGCCCGACGGTATCGCCAGCCCCGGTGCACACCCGTGCATGCCCAACGGCACAGCCAGCCCTGGTGCACACCCATGTACACCCGTGCATGCCCGACGGCACCACCAGCCCCTGTGCACATCCATGTACTCCCGTGCATACCCGACAGCACTGCCAGCCCCCATGCACACCCAACGGCACCACAAGCCCCCATGCACACCCTTGCGCGCCCGATGGCACCGCCAGCCCCAGTGTGCACCCATGCACACCCTTGTGCGTCCTACAGCACCGCCAGCCCCGGTGCACACCTATACACACCGTGCGTGCCCTACAGCACCGCCAGCCCCCATGCACACCCATGCACACCAGTGCATACCCGTGCACACCCGATGGCACCGCCAGCCCTGGTGGACACCGTGCATACCCGTGTGTGCCCGACGGCACCGCTAGCCCCCGTTCACACCCATGCACACCCGACGGCACCATCAGCCCCAGTGCACACCCGGGCACACCGAGACCCGTGTTCACAGCAGCCATGTGTGCAAGGACCCCGCACTGCAGCCATCCAGCTTGGGAGCCCTCGTGCTTCCTTAGGTGGTGCTTTCAGGTATTTCTTCCGTTTCTGAGGCTCCCAGTTATTATATTTTCAGGGCTGCTTCTCCAGGGCCCCTGCAAGTCCGCCCTAGACGTCCCAGCACAAACCCGCTGCAGTTTCTTGCTCTCCCCCACGTCTCTTCGGCTCACAGTTATTCTTTCCTCCCTTTTCCCTCCCTTCCTGCACTTTTGGGTACTTTTCTGGGGACCACCTTCTACGTCACCAACTCAACTATCTCGGTTGTGCTACTGACTTATTCACTGACTTGCTAATACTGGAGACTGGTTCCTAAGTTCTTAAATTAGGTCCATCTGATTTTTGAGGAAATCCTCCTGTTTTCATCATACTGTTCTTCTTTTTGTGAGGGTTTCTCTTCCTTTTTTTCCCCCCATTTTAGCTGATTTTACATTTTTGGCATACTTGTTTTATTATCTTTTGCCTTATTTCGTTACCTGCAGCTCTTGGGACGTGAATTTTCTTACTGTAACTGCTGACTCTTCCACGAACTTAACGTGCACTTGTTCTTAGGTCCTCCTCTCCGTCCGTACGCTTCCATTGAGGTTTTATAATTGTTTCCCTGTGAGCGTCCCATCTGACCTAGATTGCAGGGGAAATTCATGGAGAACTGTTTTGCATTTTGCTGCTGGCAAGGTCCTAGGAATGCCAGTGGTCCCCATCAGTTCTTATGTAATTCCTCAGTATGAGGCTCACTGTCCTGGTGGATGATATCAGGCCTCAAATCAGCGCATATCGCAGGCCTGGAGGGTAATTTCTCCAGCATGATTTATATATATATATATATATATATTTTAAAAGATTTTATTTATTTATTCATAGAGACAGAGAGAGAGAGAGGCAGAGACACAGGCAGAGGGAGGAGCAGGCACCATACAGAGAGCCCGATGTGGGACTCGATCCAGGGTCTCCAGGATCACGCCCTGGGCTACAGGCGGCCCTAAACCGCTGCGCCACCGGGGCTGCCCTATATATATATTTTTTGATTTTACACAAAGCCCTAGTGAGCTTTCTCATCACTTCCTGGGGTCAATAGCAGGGTTTTCTTGGCCCCTTGTCATAGATTTTACACCTATTAGAGGAGCCAGCATCATGAAGGGGACCCATCTCACAAATTTCTACCTTCCACGATCCCAAGCCACGTCTCCGGTCCCTGCCTGGGCAGAGCAAAGCCAGCTGCCAGCACGTAGGTGTAAGCAGGACCCGCGCGCCCGTGAACTGCTGCCGTCCCTCCCTCTTACTGTGGTGGGTTCGGGGCTTCTCTTTCACACAGGCAGGTCTGGGCTTGACTGTGTGTTTATCATCTTCGGGTGAAACGTACAAGTCTCTGAACCCCGGGCTGGGGTGCGGCGGGTCGGGGGGGCAGCCCCTATTACCTAACTGTGTTTTGTTACCGGAGACTATTCACCACGGTGTTGGATACTGTTTGGTTGGTTGGAGAAGAGCATTTGCAGTGACATCCTGTCCAAAAGGAGTCATTCAAAACGGGGAAGAGTCTGAGATCATCAAAACAAAGAGCAATTTAGGGAGCTCGCCAGACCAGCCCGTGTCTGAAGATCCTTCCCGCGTCCTTCGTTCACCCGGCGGGCTGCTCTGGCAGGTGGCGTTAGGCCCCGGGTGCGAAAGTCACCGAAGGCACAACGTAGCTCGACACAAGAGTGGGAGGACCTTAGAGCCGCTACGGGGACTCGGTAAAAGACGGTCTGATTTTGTGTGTGTGTGAGCTGGGCCCGGAGCGGTGCCCGTCCTGCACCTGCATGACCACGTGCCAGACACGCTGGAAAAGAAGTTACCGCAGGGGGCGGGGGGGTCTTGTGATTCTAAGACTCCTTGTTTCGGTGATAAAGCTCTAATCTCACGGGCTCTTCCCTTCATGGTCTGCGGCTCAAGTGGCCTGGAAATCCACGCGTGTTAGCCACCGATGAAACGGAACAAAGGGGGATCCCTGGGCGGCTCGGCGGTTGAGCACCTGCCTTCGGCCCAGGGCGTGACCCCGGGGTCCCGGGATCGAGTCCCGCGTCGGGCTCCCTGCGTGGAGCCTGCTTCTCCCTCTGCCTGTGTCTCTGCCTCTCTCTGTGTCCCTCATGAATAAATAAAATCTTAAAAAAAAAAAAAAAAAGAAAAGAAAAGGAACAAAGTTCACAGGTTAACCGAAAAGAGGGAGGAAAACATGTCTTGAATGGCTGCTTTCTCACGTCCTACAACTTTCCCTTCAAGGAGAGGACGGGACACCTCGCCCTTTGAACCTGGTCCAGAACTCCAGGACTCACAACTCACAGATGAGGAGCCTCTGAAACATTTTGCAAGAAACACACAGCTACACTTGCCAGGGGTGTTGTCTACACAGATCTCGCGGATCCGGGGGATTTTTCATCCCCCCCCCAGGGCCTCTCGTCCATTCCCTTCCCCTCCTTCCAGCCTGCCCTGCATCGCCTCTCCGGCTCCTGCTCTCCTACATCCGCCCCCTGCTCCAGCCCTCGTCCCAGGTGGCATCTCAGGGGCTGCGTCTGCCCCGGGGGCACAGAAATGGAAGTTACTGACACAAAATGGGGTTCACACTGTGACCGCCGTGGCCCAGCTCGGGCCCCGACTTTTCGACCCTTCGGTGACTTTCCGTTTCACCCACAGCCCACGTGCTCCATGAGGGACGGCATGTCAACCAAAGTTCACACCAGTGAGGGAAGGAGCTGAGGGAAGTGGGCCCTTCTGGCCGCCCAGGACGCAGGGAAGCTCGGCCACCTGCCCGGGGCTGCGCAGTCACTGCGTGAAGTACATGCCAGGTTTTTCCACTAGGAAATCACATAAGACACCGCGTTCATAATCTGAAAAATAGCAATCGCGCGCTAAAATGTCCATATTTGGGGTGCATCGGGCTGCGTGTATTACAGGGAGTCGCACCTGGCTCTTTTTACCTTTTTTTAACATGACTGCCGGGCGCTTTAAGTATGTACGTGGCTTCCGCTCTACCTTTAAGTAGACGGTGCTGTCCTAGCCTCATCCTAACTCTCATGGACAGCAACCCCGCTGTGCGAGGCCACGCAGGTCCTGCCGGCAGGTGCCCCAGCTCCCCACGGAGGCCAGCGAGGCCCCGCGCAGCCTGGCAGCCCTGCTCTGGTCTCACTTGCACCTGCCGTTCTCTGAGCATCAGGCGAGGGAGGAAACACAGAAGATGCTACCTGTTTGCTATTACAGACCCTTTGTTTCTCTGCCATAGCTTGGATTTTTTTCACTTATAATTAAAAATATATTTTTTTTAATTTTTATTTATTTATGATAGTCACACAGAGAGAGAGAGAGAGAGAGAGAGGCAGAGACACAGGCAGAGGGAGAAGCAGGCTCCATGCACCGGGAGCCCGATGTGGGATTTGATCCCGGGTCTCCAGGATCGCGCCCTGGGCCAAAGGCAGGCGCCAAACCGCTGCGCCACCCAGGGATCCCCCAATTAAAAATATATTTTAAAAAAATATTAGGGATCCCTGGTGGCTCAGCGGTTTAGTGCCACCTTCGGCCCAGGGTGTGATCCTGGAGTCCCAGGATCGAGTCCCGCATCAGGCTCCCTATATGGAGCCTGCTTCTCCCTCTGCCTGTGTCTCTGCCTCTCTCTCTGTGTCTATTATAAATAAATAAATAAAATATTTAAAAAATATATTTTAAAAATAGTGATGTAGGGGCATCTGGGTAACTCATTCCATTAGGCGTCTGGCTTGCCCTCAGGTCACGATCTCGGGGTCCAGGGAGGGAGCCCCACGACAGGCGCCCTGCTCAGCGGCGAGCCTGCTTCCCCCTCCGCCTCTGCCCCTCCCCTGCTCGTGCTCATGCTCCCTCTAACAAATAAATAAAATCTTTCAATAAATAAATAAAAATAGTTGTGATGTATTAAGTTTCCATACGTGTGTATATAAGGCTATTGTATTGGAAGGGACATCTCTAAGATGTTCACGGCCTTTTTTCCGAATCAAGATTTCAACAGGCGACCTTTGTTTGGTTCCACAGCATAAGGGGTTTTCTGAAATGTGTACAAGACAGGTAACGAAAGGGAGGGTGGAAAACGTTAATTTATGACCCATCAGCCAGGCCTGATAAGGCACAGGAAGTAAAGTCTGTTTCCTGTGCTTATGAAGGGGAGGGAAAGCGGGTTTTCTGGGAGTTCTGCGAACCCCACCGACACGTCAAACAAGCCGCTGGCCAAGGCGGCAACAGGTAATCAGTACACGAGGAGGATGTCTGGGCGGGGGGGGGGGGGGGGGGGGGGGGGGGGGGTGTCGTCTGTGCAGCAAGGCCCGGATGAGGCCACGGAGCCCAGAACATGGGTCCCTTCGTCTTGAAGCACCAGCCACCTGCCAGCCGCACACGTGAGCCGACCAAAGTCATGGGGCGCTTGGGAAACAGCAGCGGGGTCCCCGAAGAACCCGAAGATGCACGCGGTTTCCTGTCCAGCCCCAGATGTGCCTTCCTCGGCCGGGGAGGCGGGAGGCGGCAGGACCAGCCCTGCTCTCTGAGCAGCAGCCTCCCCCGCGTCCGCGCCCACGGCCCACCAGCCCTCCCCGCCACCCTACTCCCACCCCCAGCTGTCAGCCAAGAGGCTGGAAGGGAGAGCGTGAGTGATGGTTCCCTCGTCTGCTCCGTCACCTAAGGGACCTGGGACACGCGGCTCTCAACTGCGCCCCAAGCGGGAGGGCCAAGGCCCACTCTGAAGAAGCCACCTTGCAGCAGCCGGGGAGCAAGTGCAGCGGGCTCCTGGGGCCTGCTGACATCCCCCGTCAACAGACTCCCTCCCAACAACCCTTTTGGTCGGGAAAAGGAGGAAGTCACTCTCTTGACCTTCCAGGGCTTTCCACAAACACGCACCCAACCCGTGGTGCCCATCCCTGTCACGCCCCTGCACCTCCCATGGATAAATCAATCCATTTGCAGCGGGAAGAATCAGGTTAGACCCTGTAAGGCCTCTTTCAAGTAGAGCTCAGGCAGCACCACTTCCCCTTCCAAGCACACTGCTGTTCCCTCTTCTGCTTCTCCTTCCTCTGTACACTTTGTTTTCCCAACAGTGTGGTTCTCCAGCCCCCCGGGGTTATGAATCACCCGGGGAGGCACGATGTGCAGCCCCAGGAAACTCCCAGCAGGCGGGCAGCAGCAAGGCCTGCCCTCACTCACAGAGACAGGGAGGGTGACCTCGGCGCCCAGCTCATCCGACCCTGTCGTTTTTCCAGGGACAGTGAGGTGCATCGAGGGGAGCTGCTTCGTGGGAGAGACTCAAAGGCCCAGAGCAGTCTTCCAGACACGAGGGTGAGCAGGGAAAAGAACGGCTGACGACAGAGGTCGTGCAGGGAACAAGGTTTTGCAAGGGATCAGGTCTCGGGGGCGCTGGCCCCAGGGCCCTGCACCTGTCGGGGGGGACGCAGCAGCAGGTGAAGTGGCTTCCCAGGGCCTCCCCGTCGGGGACCGCGCCCGGAGTGCGGATGCGGGAGGCCATCCGACTCCCCAGCGCCAAACACGGTCACATGAAAACGCCGCTCCCACCCGGAGACGGTCACTGCTCCCACCCGGAGAAGGTCCCGCTTCCCTCCTCGCAAGGCCACGCGGGACCCGAGTGTTCTCGCCACGCTGCACTGCTCGCGTTTCAGCGGCAGCAACAAGCCGGGAATGATCCCACTGCGGACACCCTAGCCCCGGTCACGGGGACTCCAGGGCTGCAGTCCTAACGTGCACGTTAACAGGACGGACCTAGGGCTGGGGGCAAACAGAACGAGACCCATACAGCATTTGTTGCATGGAAGGACGATGGTGAGAAGGAATCCAAGGGGCTTAGTGGGACCCGGCACAGGTGGGCTCGCTCCTTCAATGCGTATTCACTGAGCACCGACGACGTGCCGAGGGCACCCGGTGCCCCCCAGGACACGGTGCAGGCTGGGGCCTCAAGCCCGGAGACGGGCCTGTGGGATGGAGGGGACCAGCGTCCAGGTGGATGCGGGGCGACCGGGTATGGACGCGAGTCTCGTTTCCTTCATCTGCTGCAGATAGGAGCCGGTGGTCAGGACGGGCGAGGCCTTGATGGCCCTGCATGAGCAGAAGGCGGGCCGGAGAACAAAGGGCGCCCGGGTCAGGTCGGGGCGCGGTCGGTTACCACCCAGCTCCGGGCTGCAGCTCACGTCAGCATCCCTTGGCGGCCGTGGGACCGGGCCCCGCGTGGGGCTCAAGGGGAGCCTGCTGGAGATCCCACCCCCCCGCCCGTGCCTCTCCCTCCGCCTCTCCCCTGCCCGTGTGCGAGCTCGCTCGCTGCTCGCTGTCTCTAAAATAAGTACGTTAAAAAAAGAAAATACAACCGAGCGTTTTGTGAAAGTGGGGCTGACATGAGACGAGTGTGAGACATGCTCACCCGGCCCCTGGAGGAGCTCCGAGGGCTGAGGGCTGGCAAGCGAGGGAGCCCTCCCGGCCTGCTGGCACCTCCCGCTCTCGCGGCCCGGCTGGAATGCACCGGAGCAGATACTCGCCGGCTGACTCGTCTCCCGCCGCGTCCTCTCACCCTAACTGCGTCTTCACTCCCGCTGCCACCCCCTGACCCCCCGGGGACCCTAGCAGACACCCGCCGAGCAGCCGTAGGGGAGCGAGGGAGCCCCCGGCGCGCCCCTGCCTTTACCGTCTTCCCTGCGCCCCGTGGCCGCCGCGGTGAGGCCCAGGCCGCGGTCTCGGACCCGGATGCACAGGATGCGGGCAGGGAGGGAACGTGTGCAGGGAGAAGCAGACTGCAGGCCCTGAACACGGTGCCAGGCGCTGAGAATATGACGATGGGACAACCGGGGCCTGTACAGTGAGCAGACGACACCGACAATCAGTCGGTGGCCCACGGCCAACCCGCAGCGGAGCTGGGCCTCAGCCCTCCACCCGCCGGACGCGGGGCCAAGGACCTGCAGCCCCGCAGGTGAGAGAGGCTGGAAAGCACAGTAGCCTGCTGCGTCCTGACGGAAGGAGCGGCCCGGGAGGAAGCCTTGGAGGACGTGCTCCTCCCGCCGGATCTGCAGGAAGGCGAACACATTAGCACCGCATCCTCCTGATGCTCGCTTCCTAGTCTGGAAGACAGGCCTCCAGCAAGTGAACAAGTCCGTTCACGGCGAGATGATGCTAGAGGGAGATTAGGGAAGGCGCGGGACAGAGCGGCCAGGGAGGGCACCGGTCCAGGTACGGTTGCTGGAGAAGGCCTGAGGACAGTGTCTCAGGAAAGCCCTGAGCAAGGTCACCTGGGGGCAGAGGGGCGGTTAGGGTTAGGGTTAGGGTTAGGGTTAGGGTTAGGGGGGAGGGAGAGTATTCCAGGGAGGGCGTGCTTGGCGGGTTCTCACGACGACGACGGCGGTGAAGTCCGGGCAGCCGGAGCAGAGAGGCCTCAGGAGGAGCGGAGGAAGTCCCTGGGTGCGCAATCATATGGGGCTTGCAGAGGAATCACCGTGAGCATATTTAAGCGAATCAAAGGCGCAGTTTCACTTCTTTATGGTGGGAGCAAGGAATGCACATGCGGCTAGTATTAGTCAGACACCCCTGAGGGTAAATCCACCGCCCACAGGAATCGCAACGCATTCTCAAGCTAAATAATCACAATCATAAAATTATTTAGTCTTTGGGGATCCACGCTTGCCCCACCCCCGCCCGCTGCCTTCTTGTCTCCAGTAAGACAACTTAGGGCAGACCAGGGAAAAAAGGTTTCTCAACGGTTCAGGAAAATCTTTTGCGCGGGCAATGCTTCTGTGCCAGGCCAATCAGTGCACTAAGGCATGCTTTAAAAAAGAAAAAAAAAAAAAAAAAGATTTTATTTATTTACTCATGAGAGACACAGAGAGAGGCAGAGACCCAGGCAGAGGGAGAAGCAGGCTCCACGCAGGGAGCCCGATGCGGGACTCGATCCCGGGACCCCGGGGTCACGCCCTGGGATGAAGGCAGATGCTCAACAGCTGAGCCCTGCAGGCGTCCCCTAAGGCGTGCTTAAAAAAAAAAATGCTGAGGCCTAGCTTCCCCATTTGTGCAGGGTTCAACTCAACAACGGGCTTCCCCTAAGGCTAACACCTCAAACCTCAGGTCCCTCCCATCGCCAGGTAAGAGTCGCTGGGGGCTGCGCGGCACCGCACCTGCCCCACCGGCGAGGGACCCAGCTCCGCGAGCTGAAGGGCTGCAGGTGGGCTGCAGGTGGGCTGCAGGTGGGCGCAGCCCTGGCTGAGGGTTCACGGCCCCGTCTCCCCTAGGACGAGGCCAGGCGTGGGGCGCCTTGGGTTACTAAGCCCTCTGGGGCCACCGAAGCGACGCAACAGCAAGATACGGAGGACCGCGCAGCAGGGCGAGGCACCGGCGCCCCCCTGCACCCCGTGACCTCGTGCCCCCGCGCCCCCGCTGGGAGGGCCGCGTCCTCCCCTGCACGCACGCGCCCCCGCCCGCCAGGCCTGCTCCAGCGGTCCCCTCTCCACCCCCGCGGTCCTGCCATCGGGCCGTCACGCCACGGCCACGCGGCTCCTGCACGCCGGGCTCTCCGGTGGTGCAAAGCGCGCCTCTGCCCGCGGCGGCCGCACGGACTCCAAAGATTCGGCTTCGGAACTACAACACCCGTCACGCCCCGCGCGCGGGACGAGCGGCCCAGCCCCTTCCGCCCCCGTTAGCCAATGAGCTTCACCGACGTCCTCTGCCCCGGAAAAGCCACCGGAAGAGAGGGCTCATTCTGTGCTGTGACCCGTTCAGATTGACCCTCGGGGATTCCAAAAGTGCGGCGCTGCACGCGAAACCAAGGTGCAGGTCCTCGGCCCAAGGACGGGGCCTTCGGCGGCGTCCGTGCCGCTAATGAAGCGTGGGCCGCTGGGGCGGACGGCCGGGGCCACGCAACTCCTTGTAGGCTCCCTTCCCACCTCTTCCGGGGCGGGTCCGGGACCTGAGGCACATGCGCAGTTCGCCTTCCCCGGCGGGGTCCGGGACCTGGGGCGCATGCGCACTGCTTCCCACCGGCCCTCGAGTCGAGAGCCCTGATGCACTGATGGTCTTCAGTGCTCTTCCAAGGACATAGTATTTTGGGTAATGCTTTTTTTTTTTTTTTTTTTAATTATTTTTTTCTTCGTGTGTAACGTCAGGATGCAACAATGGAATGCTATTTTTAAAAAGCCTAAGGCTGTTGAGCAGCCCTGGGGTCACTGGGCGCCCGAAGTCAGGTGGAGCCGGGAGGCCCTGGCACAGCCTGCCGTGTGGCGCGGGGCGGCTGGGGACCCAGGCCTGCGGTGCAGAGCCCCGGGCCCCGTGCACTCTGCGGGAGCGCTGCAGAAACCAGCAGGTGCACCGGGCAGGTGCGGAAGCCAGCAGGTGCACCGCGCAGGTGAGAAGCCAGCAGATGCACCTGGCAGGTGCTGGAAGCCAGCAGGTGCACCTGGCAGGTGGGAAGCCAGCAGGTGCACCGCGCAGGTGAGAAGCCAGCAGGTGCACTTGGCAGGTGCTGGAAGCTAGCAGGTGCACCGAGCAGGTGGGAAGCCAGCAGGTGCACCGGGCAGGTGCGGAAGCCAGCAGGTGCACCGTGCAGGTGAGAAGCCAGCAGATGCACCTGGCAGGTGCTGGAAGCCAGCAGGTGCACCAGCAGGTGGGAAGCCAGCAGGTGCACCGCGCAGGTGAGAAGCCAGCAGGTGCACTTGGCAGGTGCTGGAAGCCAGCAGGTGCACCGGGCAGGTGGGGAAGCCAGCAGGTGCACCGGGCAGGTGGAAGCCAGCGGGTGCACCAAGCAGGTGCGGAAGCCAAGCCAGCAGGTGCACCTGGCAGGTACAGAAGCCAGTAGGTGCACCGGCAGGTGGGAAGCCAGCAGGTGCACCGGGCAGGTGGGGAAGCCAGCAGGTGCTCCGGGCAGGTGGGAAGCCAGCAGGTACACCAAGCAGATGTGGAAGCCAGCAGGTGCACCCGCAGGTGGGAAGCCAGCAGGTGCACCGGGCAGGTGCGGCGTCGGGTCGGGAGCAGGTGCGGCAAGCAGGGCAGCGCCTTGGGGCCGCCTGGAGGAGGCAGCCCGGAAACACCGGGGCGGCGTCGCCAGGCCTTTCCTCCACCGCAGATCCGCGCGGTTCTCCGCCCACGTTCCTTCCCGTCGGACCACCTTCCCATCCGCCCCATTCACAGATGACCATCACGCCTTGCTGGGGTGGTTTCCCCGCGTCTGGTGCCCCCCTCGCCCCGCAAGCCCTGTGGAATCCTTCTAAGATGCACGTGTGATCATTAAAGCAGGCCGTGGGTTCCCCTGACACGGCCCCTCCAGCCCCCCTGGCCTGGCCTTGGGCTGCAGCACAGCTCTCCCTCGTGCTCCAGTCCCCGCACACCAGGCTCCTCCCCGGGACCCCTCCCTACAGAAGCACCCTAATGAGCATCCTGGCGGGCGGCACCCTGCCCCCCCGGCGTCCACCAGAGCCTCCAGCCACACTCCGTGCTCCCTGGGGGGCCCCGCCGCACCCTGCAGCTCTCTGCTTCCTTGGCTACCAGCAGTCCAGTCAAGTGAATCTGCTCCAAAACTTCAGCCTCACACCAGGGTTGCACCGTCGAGCCCCTCCGCACCTGCCAGGCTTCCGCTGTGGGACTTGGTTGGGGGAACGGGTGCGACGTGTCCTCCGGAGGACTCCCGCTAATGTAAAGTACTCGCTGCGCTGGGAGCTGGAGGGGGCACTGGGGGAGCTGGGGCGGGAGGGCAAGGCGCTCCCTCGCCTGACTGGGCCTGTAACCGCAGTCATCCAGGTTCTCCGCCTCCCGGGGTACGGCTGACTGGCCCCTGACATCTGGAAGGCACCCAAACGCTAGCTCTAATGGGCACGCGGTTAGTTTCCTGGAAGCCCTGGGGTCGCACGATCCCCGATGGGGACTCTGCTCCAGCTGTGCTGCTTCCTGCAGGCCCCAGGTCCTGCCCCTGGTGCTGCAACCAGGCCCCCCTGTTTTCTTGGGAGGAGAACCAGCCACATGGCTCAAGGCCTGCCGACCTCCGCGCTGCTCGCGTGACTCTCAGAAGCCTCAGAGACGCTTGTGCACCGGCAGGACCCCCTTCCCGCTAGCAGGCTGCCAGGGAAGGGAGCTCGCAGCTTCTGCTGTCGCTGCACTGCAGCCTCTGGGTGGGACGTTCCTCCCATTGGAGCCACCGTTGGGGGACCTGGAAGGGGTGAGGGAGCTTTCGTGTGTCTGGCTGGGGCCCTCCACGCCAGTGAGGACAGGATGACGGGTGAACAGCCCCCCGGAGTGCGATGCCTGTGCTCAGACCCCAGGTAGAGTCCTCGGGCGCTGTCCCCTCCCTCCACACCCCCCACGGTGGAGCAGGTGTTCCACAGGCCCACGGAAAACTGCCGCTTGGCCTCCAGGGCCCCAGGATGAGACTGGGTGTGGTTCACACAACGCGGTTCCCGACACAAGACCCTCCCATATCTCCCACCCTGAATCGTCCGCTCTCCCCTTTAGCACGGGGGCAGCATCAGGGGCAGCATTTTTGTCCGAAGAGCCAAGTTTCCGGGTGAACTAAAACACGAGCCTACCTGGGACATCACATTCTGCTGTTCATTCCGCAAATACATGGGAGCAACATGCATATGGTGGTTTTCAGGGAAACAACAGCACAGACGGTTCCCGCTCTCAAGTCACCATCGGCCCCGGGGTGGGGGTGGGGCACACGTTGAGCCCCAAGGGCCCTGCTGGACTTCCGCATGCATGGCTTGGAGGTGCAGGTCAGGGTCCCAGGCTCAGCCTTAGGACAGGAGCGGAGCACACGGGGAGGCAGGAGTGGGGAGACGCAGGGCGGCGGGGGGTCAAGGAGGAGGAACTCCTGGGCTCCTTGCTGCACAGTGGGGGCGGTGGACAGGCAGATGGCATGGGCTGGAGGGTGGGCTGGCGGTGCTGGCGGTGCCTGCGAGGGGGGTGATGTCTGGGTGCAGGCACGGGGCCACGGGGTGCGGGCGGCCCCCCGAACTAGTGGAGGGGATGAGACGACCAGAGGGGACCCCAGAAGACAAGGGCGGGGGTGGACTGGGAGGGAGCGGCCGGCAAACAGCAGGGCCCTGGGGGAGGGTGGGGAGGGCGCAGGGGTGGGGGCTGGGGGGGTTGCCTAGGGGGAAGAAGAGGGCAGGAGATGGGGGGACTGGGAGGGATAGGACAGGGGATGTAGGGGGGCCGGGCGTCGTGGGCTCTGCAGGCCGAGGGTGCAGGGCTGCGGAAGCCGACCCGGCTCAGGTTGGTAAGCCCGGCTGTCAGGCCAACGGGAGACAAGGCCGCCTGCGGGTCGTGCGCCCCAAGGACGCAGGTCTGTTCTCCCGCAGGCCTGGAGGTCAGAGGCCGCCAGCCGGGCCCCTCGAGGAGGCTGCAGGCGGGAATCTGTCTTGTGGCCCTGAGTGGCCTCCAGAGGCGGCCTGGACTCCTGGGCCCGGCCTCCCCTCGTCTTCAGAGGCAGCCACATGTCCCTGTCACCACGGAGAGCATGAGGCTACGTGGCGCCTCTTGGGGGGGGCGTCGCTCAGCCTGCGAGGGGGGTCAGTCCGCTGGCGCCTACTGGGTACCCGGTGGATCATCACTAATAAAGTCGATGTTTCTGTGCTGAGGAGATGAGGAGCCTTGGGAGAGACGTTGCAAACCCGAGAGAGACTCGGGAGCAAGGCCGCGGCCGCGGGGCAGCAGGCGGGGCGGTGCCCACAGCCCTGCAGAACCTCCCACGGCCCTGCAGTCCACTGTTTCCACCCTGCTCCTTCGGGTGCCCACGTGCGGAGGGACCGCGGGCCACTCGACTTCAGCTGGCGGCCTGGCCGCCTGTTCCCGAAATCTCACCTCCGACCTATCGTGTGTCCCCATAACTCCCCCCTCCTTGGCTCAGCCTCCTTTGCAGATCCATCTTGGATACAGCTTTGGGATGAAGCAGCAAATGAACTAGTGGAGGAGCAACTCTGGGGGATCCCTGGGTGGCTCAGCGGTTTAGTGTCTGCCTTCGGCCCAGGGTGTGACCCCGGGGTCCCGGGATCGAGTCCCACATCGGGCTCCCTGCATGGAGCCTGCTTCTCCCTCTGCCTGTGTCTCTGCCTCTCCCTCTGTGTCTTTCATGAATAAATAAATAAAATCTTAAAAAAAAAAAAAAAGAGCAACTCTGCAGGCAGGGGAGGGGGGCTTGTGGGTTTAGGGGGATGAGGACGGAGCCGCCCCCAGCCAGAGGCTTCTTGCCCAGCAGCCTGTGTCCGCGGGGTCAAGGGCACGGACTTCGAGGAACAGAAGCAGGTCCTGCAGGTCAGAGGGGTTCTTGGAGTGGGGGGGCAGGGGCGCCACCAGCCCCGGGGAGGAGTGCGCACTGCCTGACCCGGGAGGTGCAGGCGGAGAAGAGCAGAGCCACGGTGCAAGGAGCCTTGGAATAAGAACAGCCCCATGGTGGATTTTTTTTTTTTTTGTAAAGTCAAATGCCTGGTTGTAGGATTTCTGCACGACTTGGAGCAAACCAGTGCACCTCTGGAGCGGCGCTGCCTGCGGGGGTTAAGCCGGCCGGTCAGCCTTTGCCCGCAGCTGCGGTCCTGGGTGGCGGTCACTGGCTCTGGTCACCGGCTCGCAGACCGTCGATTCCTGAGCAGGGGCCCCGCGAGCTTGACCTCCTCTCTGTTCCACGTCGGAAAGTTCGGGGACTCTACAGAGACGGGAGGCCGGAGGGGGTGGCGGGCGGAGGACGTGCAGATGCGTGTGTGCATGTGTGCGTGTGCGTGTGTGTATGCACGGATGGCGGGAACTGGCTCTGCGGTGATGGAGCCCAAGCCTCCTGCTCTGCCACCTGCACCTGTGATTCAGCCCAGGCCCCAGGCCCGAGGCCGGCGGCACTGTCACGGGCGCAACAGGATGGCGGTCACAGCTCACGGGGGCCGCAGAGACGAGAGGCGCCGGCACAGCTCAGCTCTGCAGCGGGGAGACCGTGTGGGAAGATGGGCTTGGGGCGCAGCCACCGCGGGCCTCTACGGAACACGGCCTCAGGCTGACCCCAGCGCGTCATCAGGGGCACGGGAAGCCCAGGCCTCCGACTGCTGGCGGGAGCTTCCGTGGGGTCACGGCCAGGGGCACGCGCGGGGCTGTTTCTGCTCCGGGCACCGGGATGGAGGGAAAGCTGAGCACAGGGAGGCCACGAGTGTTGGCTGCACGGTCGCTGCTCCGAGACAGAGAGGAGCTCAGAAGTGCAGGACAAGTGTCCCCCTGTTCCAGGTCCTGCTGCCTCCCTGGGCGTCCAGCCACCCCCGCCCGGGGTCTGCTCCCTCCCTGGGCCTCCAAGCACCCCCGTGTTCCAGGTCCTGCTCCCTCCCTGGGCATCTGGGTACCGCCACCTGGTCCCCCAGAGATGCAGGCCCACTGGTGGTGAAGTCGACGTGTGCTGGGTGCGTCGGTTTTGTTTCCCCAGAGATGCCAGAGGGGCTTCACCATGACCCAGAGGGGAACGAGGAGCCACGTGGTCCTTTCAGACATCCTGAGTGCTTGGCCGTGTCCTGCAGGTTGGAAACCCGAGCAGGGAGCATGAAGGAGACCAGCAGGCCTGGGGGGCCATCGAAGGCCTTCGGTGCCCCTTGAGACGTGAGTTGGGGCAGCCGGTCAAACCACAGCCCTGGGGAGGCCGCGGACTAGGACCTGAGGAGCATGACAGGTAAGGGACGGGGAGGCCCAGCCTGCCGCGGAGCCGAGAGGAGCCCCAGAGGTCTGCAGCCGGGAAGCAGAGGACACACGGACGAGGATGCTGACGGGCCTGGGGCTCGGCTTGCGGGGGCGGAAGATCGGACCGCACACTTTACACGGTGACTACACGGTGCATGACTCCTTCCTCAGTGAAGACGCTAAAAAATAAAAGAGGACAGCGATGACGTGTCCTAGTGGACGCGGGGAGGAGGGGCCGGAGCGCCGAGCGTGTGTCCACGGTCACTTTCTCCGTCAGCTCCTCAGACAGGTGAGGGACGTGGGCAGGTGGTCGGCAAGGTCCCGTGCCCGTTTCCCGGGGCTGGAATCAAGTGCTGTGCCCCCTGCAGAGGCTCTGGGGCAGCGTCTCTCTGCCCGTCCGGCATCTCCTCCTCCTCCTCCTCCTCCTCCTCCTCCTCCTCCTCCTCCTCCTCCTCAGCGGCGTGTCTGTCTCTCCTGCAACTCGCATCCTCCTGTGTCACGAGGGCGCCTGTGACTGTTTGGGACCCAGTAGGATAAGCAGGAGGGGCACCTCCCCTCCAGGTCCCTAAGTCCACCCGCCTTCTGCGTGACCGTAACACCCCCACGTCCCAGGGAACTGGCACAGACGTCCAGGGAGGTCGTCCCGGGGTGGGGGAGCCACTCACAGACCCGGAGGAGAAGCAGCTCAAGGAAAGCTGCCCGGCCCTGTATCCTCTCTCCTCCCCGACTCTTATTTAAAATGACCTACATTTGTGTCCTGTTTTATGGTTGAAAGGTCCTTATGCCTTATAAGCTCCTTCCAGTCCCATAAAAACCAGTACGCGTTGCATTACTGCTTTAATTCCGTCCGTGAGGCATAGGTGGGGGCTCGGGGAGACGACGTGACCCTACGGAGGCCACAGGCGCCGCACACATGGAGGGCTGTGCTCCGACAGGAGTCCTCCCGCTGGCACCACCTGCCCACCTCTCGAGGTGGCTTCGGGAGTCCCAAGGCCCAGCGGGGGAGCTGCACCTGGAGCTCACGAACACCGCGCGTTTCATGTAAAACGAGCGTAAGATGACTCCAAGGTGGGGGGCGGACGGGCTGGGCACCTGGGAGCCAAGGATGCACATGGCGGTGGGTTCCCTGGGCCTTCATTTTGTCTCGTGCATCGTGGGTGGGGTGCTGGAGAAGCACTACGAGGGGCGTAGACCAAACAGTCTCAAGAAAAGCCTGCGGGGCTTTCTGTAGCCAAACCCTGGGGAAAGGGCAATCCCGGGAGACATCAAGGTCTTAGACCATGGTTGGCCTACTCGAGCCAAACGTGGTTCCACCCCCACCTGTGAGCAAAGACCAACTGGGCATCCCAGGGCCCCACTGTTGCCCAGCTGGAGTGAGGCGCCCCTCCCCATGCCCCACCCCGGGTGGGGGTCCCGGGCTTCTGCATTTGCCCAAAGGTAATGGGGTCCCCACTCAGAGGTAGCAAAGTGCCCTTCCCGGTCACCTGGGGGCCCTGAGGACCCTATCCACCCAGCCGTCAGGCGTCACCGGTCTCCCCAACCCTGCGCTGATGAGGTTAGGCAGAGAACTTGGACCTTCACCCCTGCCTGGCGTTGATGTCACAGGAGCCCCGCCAGAACAGGAGAGCTAAATAGGATCCGGAGTCTCGGAACACCCAGATGTCCCGCAAGCAGAGCCGTACGGCACAGCAAGAACCACAGGAAAAAGTCTGATTTAAAAAAAAAAAAAAAAAGGATGCTAACAGCAAGACGGTGCAGAGACTGGACGTACCCAACAAGGACTCTAAAGAATCATAAAAATGCTCCAACAAGCAGCTATGAATAGTCTTGAAACAAAGAAGAAGCAGAAAATCTCAGAGAAGACGTTGATGACACAGAAGGAGAACCACCTGGAAACTTTGGAACCACCCAGTAGGATCACCAAAGTCAAAGATGGCCAGGATGGGTGCGGAGGGGCCAGGGAGAGCGTCTGCAGCCGTGAGGATGCCGCGTCCGGCTGAGCAAGGCCAAGGAGCGGTCGCTGGGCGGGCAGCGCAGGCCTCCTGCCGCCCGCGCGCCCTCTGGGTCGTGCCCGACCCTCCAAGCCCAGAGCCCGGCGCTTCTGGACGCGAATTCCCACCTATTTAGAGGAAATACTTAACGAGGTCGCCCGGACAATGGAGGCGGAGCGGGGTGCAGCCCGCGGGAGGCCTGTTTTCCGCCCCGTCTCTCACTGGGAGGGTGTGGACACCCTGAGTCTTCACGGCCTAGGGCGATTCTGCGGCGCTTACGGGAACCTCCGCGGGTGACAAGCTGCCGTAGAAGTACACGCTCATGCTTGTTCTGACGCCCGCTGGCTGGTTTTGACTTGGTCCTGTGTTGCACACAGTCGGCCCTTGGGGTGCACGGGGTCTCTGCTATCTCTGCAGCTCCCTGATGCCCGGGGTCTCTGCTATCTCTGCAGCTCCCTGGTGCGCGGGGTCTCTGCTATCTCTGCAGCTCCCGGGTGCGCGGGGTCTCTGCTATCTCTGCAGCTCCCTGGTGCGCGGGGTCTCTGCTATCTCTGCAGCTCCCTGGTGCGCGGGGTCTCTGCTATCTCTGCAGCTCCCGGGTGCGCGGGGTCTCTGCTATCTCTGCAGCTCCCTGGTGCGCGGGGTCTCTGCTATCTCTGCAGCTCCCTGGTGCGCGGGGTCTCTGCTATCTCTGCAGCTCCCTGGTGCGCGGGGTCTCTGCTATCTCTGCAGCTCCCTGGTGCGCGGGGTCTCTGCTATCTCTGCAGCTCCCGGGTGCGCGGGGTCTCTGCTATCTCTGCAGCTCCCGGGTGCGCGGGGTCTCTGCTATCTCTGCAGCTCCCTGGTGCGCGGGGTCTCTGCTATCTCTGCAGCTCCCTGGTGTGCGGGGTCTCTGCTATCTCTGCAGCTCCCGGGTGCGCGGGGTCTCTGCTATCTCTGCAGCTCCCGGGTGCGCGGGGTCTCTGCTATCTCTGCAGCTCCCGGGTGCGCGGGGTCTCTGCTATCTCTGCAGCTCCCGGGTGCGCGGGGTCTCTGCTATCTCTGCAGCTCCCTGGTGCGCGGGGTCTCTGCTATCTCTGCAGCTCCCGGGTGCGCGGGGTCTCTGCTATCTCTGCAGCTCCCGGGTGCGCGGGGTCTCTGCTATCTCTGCAGCTCCCGGGTGCGCGGGGTCTCTGCTATCTCTGCAGCTCCCGGGTGCGCGGGGTCTCTGCTATCTCTGCAGCTCCCGGGTGCGCGGGGTCTCTGCTATCTCTGCAGCTCCCGGGTGCGCGGGGTCTCTGCTATCTCTGCAGCTCCCTGGTGCGCGGGGTCTCTGCTATCTCTGCAGCTCCCGGGTGCGCGGGGTCTCTGCTATCTCTGCAGCTCCCGGGTGCGCGGGGTCTCTGCTATCTCTGCAGCTCCCTGGTGCGCGGGGTCTCTGCTATCTCTGCAGCTCCCTGGTGCGCGGGGTCTCTGCTATCTCTGCAGCTCCCTGGTGCGCGGGGTCTCTGCTATCTCTGCAGCTCCCTGGTGCGCGGGGTCTCTGCTATCTCTGCAGCTCCCGGGTGCGCGGGGTCTCTGCTATCTCTGCAGCTTTCTGCATGTCTACCGTTATGGCCAAATGAGAAGAAGAACAATAAAGGGGGTTCGGGGGCGCCCTCATGCGCAATCGGGGAGCCCTTCCCGACCTGGAGGCGGGGCGTGAGGGCTTGTGGACTAGAACCTTTGATTCAGACCCTTGCCTCCCGCTCAGATGACGTCACAGAGCCTCAGGCGCCCCACCCACCACCTGGGGTGCATCCATCAAGCCACCCCGTGACAACATCCATCCCAGGGCAGCGGGCACACGTGAGCACCAGGGCTGAGGACGCGGGGAGGGGCCGCCGGCCGTCTGGGGTGTAGCCATCGGGGCAGTCTGCGTCCACACCCCTCGGCTCCCCATGTCTTCCTACAACTCCCAGCCTTCCTGTGGGACAAGGGCACCCTCGCCACCGCCATAGCCGACCCCGCCTACCTGGTGAAGGTCCTCTCCTTCTCTACGCTCTTGATGACACTCGTCGTTCTCCTCATCCTGGTCTGGAAAGTCACCAAAGACAAAGGCCCCGCGGTCAGAGCGCGGAACCTGCGGAAGGAGGGGACCTTGCTGGCATGAAGACGCAGGGGCCCTGCCGTGGGCGCCCCTGAGGGCCCGCCCGGAGGCTCAAGGGGTGGGGGGAGCCTGCGCCCCCGAGCCCCTGCCTCCCTCGCCCTCCGCCGCCGCGGCCTCCGGTGAGGCGGCGCGTCCCTTGGTCCCCTGTCCGGGCCGTTCCCGGGTCCTCTCTCTGTGGATCTCCCAGACGGAAGCCGTAAATGGCTCTGGGTTTCTGCGTGAACAGAGAAAAGGGGAGCACAGAGGGCCACACACGGATGTCGAGGCCCGGGTCCTGTGTCAGTGGGGCGGGCTTGCCTTGGGACGGGCGGGAGCCCCGGGGCGCCCACGGCTCACGGCCCGGCTCCAGGAGCTCGCCGCCCCGAGTCCTGGGCCGCAGGGTTGTCGGACTCCGGGAATGTCCCGTTCTAACCTAGTGACTCCGTCCTAAGCGTCGGTTCCCGAGCATCCAGCGAACTGACCCTCTTTGCAAGTGGCGTCCGAGTTCAAGGGCCCGTGCCCTGGAAATGCGCAGTCTCCCTCGGGCTTGGGTGGCCCCCAGGGGCATTTGACCATTTGCCCGGAAGGAATTAGCAGGGTTTTGGGGAAATGCCTCGGTGTCCAACCCCAGCGTTAAGCCTCCCCCTCCCCAAGAGCCCTTGCTGTTGCTTAGAACCCTGGGGCCGTGTCCCGGGTCTCTGACCGTCCGCTTCCCCTGGAATTGGGCTGCGAATCTGCATCTGGACCGTGGCTCGGCCATGCGGTCCCACCTTCACCCATAGACGTTAAGGAGCCTGGTCACCTGGTGCTGATGACAGGCCCGGCTCAGCGCCAGACCCAAGGGGGGCCCACCCGGGCCAGCAGGGCTCCCAGCTGTCTGCTCCGCTGTCTCAGGAGACGTGGCTTGTTCCATGGTCCGTGAGCTTCGGCGGGGACGGAGCACGGTGGGCCGGCAAGGTGCCCGGAGACCTCAGGGCGGAGCAGGACGCGCCTGTCTCTCCTCTGCACGTGGGTCCCTTTCTCCGAGGCTGTTGGCATCGTCTCCCGCCGCTACTGCACCCCGACTCCATCCAGCACGCCAGCTTGGGAGGCAGAGGGAGGGGTGGGGCCTTGCCCTGAGTGTGCACGGCTTCCACGCGCGGCTCAGGAGGAGGGCTCCGTGGGGGCCCGAGCGCGCCGCGGGGTCGGCCGCAAGGTCCTCGGCACCCCGACCTTCGCCGACCCGTCTCCCGCCCTGCAGAGCCTGCGGTCAGCCGTCAGATGCTTGCAGAGCGCGTGCCATGGGCCAGGCTGAGTCCCGGGCGGCGGGGCTGCAAGGGGAAGGGGCCCCATCTCCCCAGCGCACTGAGACCCAGACGTCGGGGAGGCGGTCACACGCGGGCATGCCTGGTTACAAACCCAGACACGCGCTCCGGCCTTGGGGGGGGGGGGCGTGTGGGGTGTGAGTGTGGAGCTGGCCATGGGCCGGGCGCCCAGGTGTGCACGGGAGGCTGCGCGGAGGCCGACCCTCCGGAGCAAGACCAGCACCGCGGGGCCGTCAGGGGTGGAGTTGGTTGTGTCCATGGAGAAGGACGGACAGGGCTTCTAGAGCAGAGAAGGACGCAGGAGGACGGAAACCCGAGGGCGGTGGAGGGGTGGGGGGTGCATCTCGCAAACCCTGGAGGGCAGGTGGCCCCAGCCGCTAAGGCCCTGCGGTCAGCAGCCAAGTGCGAGTGTGACAGGCCGCTCCCTGGGGCCCTCGGTCACCCCTGCGCCCCCCAAACGTCCCGGTTCACGCGCCGACCGGCCGGGCTGCACTGCAGGCCTAAGGCCACCCGATGGCAGCAAAGGGCCAGCAAACTGGGCCTGGGGGCCACAGGAGGCCGGGAGCCTCCCCCTCAGGCAGGACAGCTGGCCCCAGCCCCCCGCGGGGACGGCCACCTCTCCCCAGGAACGAGAGCCTCTCGGGATCTCCCGGCCCCGAGTTCATCCTTTTTAAAACACAGACAAGGAGCACGAATCACAGGCCAGCTCCGGGCAGCCGGTCGGTCCTGCCGCGGTCGGGAAGGCCGCTGACCCCGCGGCCGGGCAGCTGAGGCCGGAGCTCAGAGGGGCGCACAGCCCCGCGGGACCACCCCCCTCCGCGTCCCCGGCTTCCTCGGCCTCTGCACCTGCCAAGTGGTCTGAGGGCTGCCCGGGCCCCGTGTGCGCAGGGACCGTCCAGCTGTCAGAGGGTGACGGGGACCAGAGGGAGGAGGCGGGGAAGGGGCTCCACGGGTGGCTGAGGGCCGGCCTCGGGCCAGCGTGATGTTGGAGACAGGCCAAGGTCGAGTGCTGGTGGGGTGCTCCAGGGGCGGATCCATCAAGGAGGCCTTCCTGAGGCAGGGACATGTTGGGGTACCAGGCAGGATGTGGGGTGCAGGGAAGCATGTGACACGCACGATGGGCCAAGGAGCAGGGAGCCAGCCGGGCCGAGAAGAGAGGACCGGCGGTGGCACGGGCCTGGACGGCCGACGAGGGCTCCCACATCCAAGCAGGAGGAACAGGGAAGGCTCTCGACGACGGAGGGTGACAGCACCATCGAGGCGCAGGCGACAGGACTGGGAGAGGCTGGCTCACGCGCCCACTTCCCGGTCCTTCCGTGCATCTGTGACCTCGGGATTCCCGTTCCCTCCGCCTCCAGTGCCCTTTCCTAGACCTGTCCCTGCTCGCCACTGGCTGTGAGGACGGAGGGAGGCGGAATTCTGAGCTCCGTCTGAAAGCCTCACGGGGACCGACCTTGGACCACAGCCTGTCCCCGCACGACCCCCCCATCCTCATCTCTCCGTTGGAGATGTGGCCGCTGCTGCCCCCAGGGCCGCGTAGACAGCGCGCTCCCCCTGTGGCCCGGCCTGGGACCCGGAGCTGCTGAGCTGGGGTGGGAGGAGTCAGGGCCCAAGGGTGCCCAGAGGGGTCACGTGGGGCGGGATGGGGGTGGGTGGGTGGGTGGGTGCTAGGTTCACCACGTCACCCGGCTGCGCAGCCACCGGCACAGTGAAGCCGTGACCCTCAGAGCTGGGTCCTGGGGTTCTGGGGGCCCCCACAACCCTTCCCAGGGTGGAAGCTGCTTTGCTACAAATATCTCCGTGTTCTTTGCCTTTTCATTTTTAAAAATTTTTAGAGTCAAGCTCTGCACGCAGCGTGGGGCTGGCGCTCAGGACCCCGAGCCGGGCCTGGGGCTGGGGTGGGTGGGCAGCTGCAGTCGGTGCGCTAAGTGGCCAGGGTCAGGAGGCTGGGCCCGGCCGCCGCTCAGGTCCTGTGGAGGGCGCCCGAGGTCCCTACTTGCAGGTGAGCAGGTGGGTCCCTAACAGGGTGGATGTGGGGACACCACCCAGCGCACCATGCTCCTCGGGGTCCTCCGGAGCTTCCGAGGGGGAGACCCCAAAGCCCCCGAGGCCGACTGAGGCTCCACGTCTGTCTCCTGACCTGCAAGCACACATCGGCCACCCCGCCCCACGGCAGGTGCAAGCGGGGGGGCGGGTGTCTGTGTGCTCCCAGCTCCGCTTCCTGGGCCCCCGCCGGCGGCCCCCCATCCCCCATGCCCTACCCCATCCCCCATCCCCACACCTCCCCACCCCTACCCCCCGTGGGCTGTCCTATAAGGGCTGGGTCCGGGTCTGCAGTAGGAGCGCCGCAGGCGGTGCGGCCGAGCTGCTGGGTGAGCAGCTACACACAGTCCCCATCCCGCCGGTCCGGCCGCCTCCATGCGGGGGGTGACAGCCCTCCTGGATTGGCCGCGGCGGTGAGGGCCCCACTGCCACCACCCCACGGCGGCATCCCGCCCAGGAGCCCGCGGCCACTCCCAGCGCAAAGAGCACTGGGCATCCCTGGAGCCAGGAGCTCGTCGGGTCCCCCGGGCCTGTCCCAGGAGCTGGCGCGGCCGACTGGGCGGCGGGTGGTGACCGAGGGACGCACCTCTGCGGGGCTCCCGGCAACTGCTGTCCTCCAGGTAGGGGGCTCTCCGTGTTGCCTCGCTGCCCCAGGACCTTTGCATCGCTGCTGCATCCACCCTCGGGGCACCTGTCTTCATTCTAAAGGAAGCGGATCCTAGAAAAAGTCACAAGGGGGCTCCTGGCCCCAGGGGGTCACTCACTTTCTGCACAGATGAGCCTCAGTTTCCCTGGACAGCAAGCCCTTGTCTTTTCAGCCTGAGGATTGGCCCCCGCTCCTTTGGGCCGGTGCCCCCAACCCTGCCGCCGCCACAGGGCCCTGGCCTAGCGAGCGGTGCAGGCGTGGAAGCTGGTAGAGCAGTGCAGGGCCTGGGCAACCGCGCGGGGAGCCGCGGGGGGGCCACAGGGGGAGCCGCAGGGGGAACCTCATGGGGAACAGCCTGGGGACAGCCCGGGGACGGCCGGAGCCAGGCCCACGTGCCCCGCTGCGGGTGGGGCGAGCTGGACGGTGCCCGATCCTCTCCAGGGAGGAGGCCAGAGCAAGGGGGCCATGGAGCAGCAGAACACCTGGACCAGCGTGGGCCTCCCAGGACGGGAGCCCTGCGTCTGCCGCCCCCTCGAGCCCCAGCCTCTTGGCTGCCCCGCCCCTAGAGACCCCGTGTGTCCCTGAAGCCCTCGTGGGTGGGCCCAGCAGGACGAAGGCCCGGGTTCCTTTAAGCCCTGTCTCCCGTCCCCGCGCCATCCACCAGGAATTCCTGTCCGTACAGACTTAAATGTCATCTCCTGCTGTTGATCTGTCTCCTGTCGTTTGGGGTCTTGGTCCCACTAGAAGGACCACGACGGGGACGGGGGTTCTTGCTTCCCGACCGTGAGGAGTCTGGGCGCTTCAGCAGCTGCCCAAAGGGTATGGACAGGTCTGGGATCCTGACCCAAATGGTCCCCGGGGTCCTCTGGGGCATCTGCGTCCAGCCAGGCTCCCGGCTCCGAGCCCCTGTGTGCACAGGGACGCGGGGCGACACTCAAGGGTGAGGGGCCCCTTTCCTCGAGCGCCTACGTGTGCCAAGCCTCGCCCTCCGCGCTGCATCCCCCCGGGGGCTCGGGGAAGAGGAGCACACCGCGCACACGTTAAAACACGGAGACACAAAGGCTCACAGAAGAAGCAACCGCGCCCTGCTCCTCGGAGGCCTCACGCTCCCCCCAGGAGCCCCGTCCCGCCTCGGGCAGAGCTGGCCTCTGGCGGGACGTGACCAGCTGTGTCCTCAGCTGCACGCTGAGCGGGACGCTTGTCCCACGGGGCTCGCTCGGGACCAGGGGAGCACACGTGGGGAGAGCCAACGCCGCCCTGGGCCTGCTGGCCAGACCCTAAAATGTGGCGGCCCGCGCCGCGAAGGCCAGGGAGCCAGCGCCCGCGTGTGGGGCTGGGGCGGGAGGGACGCGGCCTCCGAAGGCCTCCATCCCACCCGCAGCTGCGGACGTCAGAGCCCCGCAGGAACGCTGTTTGCTTGCTCTCTGGGCATCGCGACCTCTGAGGGCCCAGTGGAGCTCCCAGCCCCGCCCCAGGTGGCCGGCCAGGACGCAGGCAGGTGGCGGCGGGGCCCTGGGGGGGCAGCCCCGGGGGCCCGGGCTCGGAGCGCGCACCCGTGTCTGTGGGTGAGTGTGATGCACCTTCCTGCGCGGCCAGGGCGGCTGCGGCTCTGCCAGGACACGGTGGCCGTCTCAGCCTTCTCCCACTGCCTGTGCTGGGCGGGGTGGTGGGATGGGGGGGCGGGGGGGGGGCCGGCTGGGGGCCCCGACCCACCCACGTGGGGCCCCGGCGGCGGCTCTCCTCCGGGTGGCGGATGGCGACAGTGGCTCCCATGCAGGCCCAGGCCTGGGTGCTCCGAGGGAGGCCGGGAGCCAGACCCCGAGCCTGGCGCCAGACTTGGGGTCTCTGCAGCACCTCAGGGCCCGGGGGCCCCAAAGGCGCCGGGATCGCGGCCGTCCTGGGCTCCCAGGCTCCTCCCCACGCTCCCTGCTCCCACTTCTTCGCCTCTTCCCTTCTCTTTCCCATTAAAACCTTTCCTAGTGCGTGACAGGATTTTTTTTTTAACATTTCCAGGAGAGATACGGCAGACGGTATATATAGCCTCCCAACCTCCTCCACTGTTTTTTTTTTTTTTAATTAAAATGGTAGTGATTTCCACTGTAATCTTGAATTTATAATTATTTTATGTTGACCGGCATGGAAGCTAATGAAAATAAATCAAACCTATAAACATATTAAGCTTGTTTTTTGCTGTTTTTTTTGTTCTGTTTTGCTTTGTTTTGTTTTTTAAGAGAAAACCATTCTGTGCTCCAGCCAAGGGAGGCTACGGGTCCATTTCCAACCCTCCGGGAGCTGAAGGGGAGCCACGCCTCCCTCACGGGCACGAGGAGCCAAGGCGGCCTCCCCGCAGCGCCTGGCTGCCGAGGACACGGGCCGCCCGGGTGTTTGTCCGCGGAGCGTGGGGGGCCCCGGCCGCAACCTGCTGTGCCCTGGATCCGCGGAGGAGAGCTGGATGGGGGGCAGGAGGGATCCCCGGGTTCCCGTGGGGGGCCTGGGACCCCCGGAACGGAAAGCAGCCTCATGGGTGGGCCCCGGGGAGGCATCGAGCCCCCCGGACGCTGGAAGGGGCGTCAGGCCACGCGGCCCGCAGGTGCTGATGGGCTGGATTCGGGGCCGCCCTTGACGGGGACCACAGAGTGACCCCAGGATGAGGTACCGCATCAGGTTAGCATCGCAGCAGGAGATTGGGGGGCGGCTCCGGGGTGAAGGGTAAGGCCCCGAGGGAGCCTGGCCCGTGCCCGGTGTTGGCCCCACAGAGGCTCGGGCCTCGGCCTCCAGGTGCCAGCGTGCCGCGTGTGTCCTGGGTTTGCGGCAGATGAAGGGGGGGAAGATGCCGGCCCCCACCATCCCCCCCGGTGCCCGCACCCGGCGCTGGTCCCTGGCTTCGCGGGACGCCGGCGGGCACGGTTCTCGGGCGGCCGAGTCCTCCCGGGGGTGGGGGGGACCATCCGGGGCGCCCGCCGCCTGACCGCGCATGGGGCCGGGGGCCAGAGGCACAGGCATAAAACCAGGGTTAGTAACCTCGAGCCTGTCAACGGCCTTCAGGTGGTTGGGTGAGCGCGGCCCTGGGGGCTCCTGCGCTGACCGGCCCGGCGGGCGCGTGGGCGCGTCCTCTGCACTTCAGGGGGACGTCGGGCGGCTGCTGCTCGTCAGGACCAGCAAGGGAACGAGGAGCTTCCTTCTCCCGGGGGCAATGGCTCCACACCCATGCGGCCTGGAGCGCAGGCCCCAGGACACAGCCAGGGGAGCGGGGAGGCCGCCCGGCCCTGCGGGGTTTGGGGTGCTGGACGTGGGACCCACGCCCGCCTCATTCCCCCGCTTCTATGGATGAGGAAACAGAGACGCAGGAGGTGCCAGTGACCCTTGTCACGCCAGCCGCCCAGTTGGAGCTCCGGGCAGGCCCCTGCACAGAACGTTCCAGGCCTCGGGGCAGCCGGGGAGCCGACTGTGTGGGGTGGGCTTGGCCGAGCCTGAGCCGCGGGAGCCGGGCCCTCCTGCTGCGGGGACAGGATGGCTCCCGGGCCTTTGGGAGGTGAAGGGCCGCTGTCCCCTCCGTCCCCTCCATCCCCTATGGGGAGACCCGAAGGCCTCGTGCTCACCGAGGGGGACCGGCCAGGGAATGCAGAGAGCCCCAGGGGTGAGGTGCAGAGCTGCCCCCCAGTGTTGTGCGGCGGGAAGCACGCCTCCCCCCTGCAGCCTGCCCCCCACCGTGTCCTCCCCACCGCCTCCCCCCACTGCCTCCCCGCCATGGCCTCCCGCTCACAGCCTCCTCCCCCCTGCCCTCCACCGGCCCGAGCCAGAGCAGTAGAGCCAGGGAACCGCAAGGCCACAGCAAGGGTTTGCAGGATCCGAGATACTTAACTCGGGAGAGACCCGCCTGGTGCCTCGGAGGAGACATGACATCACATCACGGCGATGAGTAACGTGGAGGGGGTGGGGGCGGGGGGCTCCCCGGCCGGCCTCGCCCGGGGATTACAGACACTGGGCGGAAACTGCAACTGCAAGGAGGCAGGTTCATGCTCCGTAGAAGCAAGAAACGTCCTCCCCTCGGTCCTGCCAAAACAATAGGAAAGCCTGGTTTTCGGAAAGTGCTGATAATAAATCAGCAATAGGGCACGTTCACATCTATTAGGTTGAACCACGTAGAATTGCTGATGCTCGACCATCTCTGACCTAGAAAAACAGCACTTGCGTGCATTTCCTCACCTCAGAGCAACCTCAGCCCTCTGCTGGCCTGCAGGCCCCCGAGCCCCGTCCCCGCCTCCCGCACCCCGGGGCACCCCCAGCGGGCTCCTCGCGGGGCCATGGACCCTCACACCTCTGTTTTGCTGCGGGAGCTTTGCCACTGCAGGTGCCCCTGCCTAGAACATTCTCTCCGCAAGCTGACCTGGGCTCTTCTCGTCCTGTACACCCCCTCGTCCCGCCCGCCCTGCCCCCCGCCCGCTCGCCCCGCGGTGTCACCCTCCACACGCTGTCCTCCATCGTCCCCGGGAGCGCCACGGGGGCAGGCGCCCTGTCACCCTGCGAACTCCCCGGGTTTGGAACAGTGCCCGCCCCCCGGTGAACATCCAGTATGTATATTTGACAAGAATGAAGGACTGATGAGTGTCAACCAGCGACCCGGGGCCTGGAGGGGTCGCATGATGTTCCCAGCGGCTCCGAGCAGCTGCCTGGAGGGGCTGAGGGAAGCCCCAGGACTCAGATCCCCAAGCACAGACTCTCGAGAAGCCGCCCTGCTCTCGGAGACCAACGGTCTTGATGCAGACTGTCCCGAGGCTGGATAAACGCTCCTGCTCCGGGTGCAGAGGAGGCGGGGTCCCACGGGGGCGGCCTCGACTCTCGGGGGTGCAGACCCCGGGGCCACCTCTGCTGGAGAAGGCTCTCCGGGGAGCAGAGTGCTGGTCACCTCCAGAAACCCACAACCAGGTACCGGGCCACGGGGTGGGCACGGCGCCGCCTGAGGGGCACTACCGACCAGGGCCTGTTATACAGGAACGAAAAACATGAAATGATCCTCACTTGGCAAATGCGTGCGGGATGTATTTGCCTGGCGACAAATGAGGGAGCAGTGCCAAGTAGAGAGGGGCATAGAGAGGACAGGGAGTGGGACAGGGAGAGGGACGGGAGAGGGATGGGAAGAGGGACGGGAGAGGGACGGGAGAGGGATGGGAAGAGGGACGGGAGAGGGACGGGAGAGGGACGGGGAGAGGGACGGGAGAGGGATGGGAAGAGGGACGGGGAGAGGGACAGGACAGGGACACAGAGAGGGATGCGGATAGGGATGTGGAGCGGGACGGGGATAGGGACAGGGAGAGGGATGGGGAGAGGGACGGGGATAGGGACGCGGACAGGGACGGGGATAGGGACGGGAGAGGGACGGCGAGAGGGACAAGAGATCCGCTGGCTCCTGTGTAAGGAGGCACCTGGGAGCAGGTAGTCACCGTGTAAGGATGGGGGTGAGGAGACGCTCGGCCTCCGCCTCAGGTGCTGGGTGTGCAGACAGCTGGTCTCCCGGGTCAGACACGGGGGACACAGAGGCCACTGCCCGCCATCGGCTCTCAATGGGGCCGTCAGGACACAACATGAATGGGGGAGGCGGGGCGGGCGGGCTCCACGAGTCGCACCCGAGGACATCGGCACCCATGGGCGAGCGCTCGGCAGGTGCTGGGGCTCGGGTGCCTCGTCGCCCTGCGTGTTCACAGCATTTTCCAAGGCTGCGCCCGGGCGCTGACCTGCGGGACCCTGCAGGCCTGAGGCACCTGGGGCGGCTGCCGACTGCTCCCGTGTCCCCAAGGAAAGGGGCCCCGGGGTGCTCGCTCAGGACCCCCTTTCCCCGGGCAGGGCCCATCATCATGTGGTGACAGCACCCACCTGCCGGGCAGAGAGCGCCGGGCGTCAGAGAGCCACGGGTCACCTGTGATCACTGCGCCCTGACCCGCACCACGCAGGGCAGCCTCATCCTCCAGCCTGGGCGCTGGGTCGGTGGGACCCGCAATGTCCTTCCACGCGGCCAACGCACGTAGGTCAGTGCACGGCCCTTGTGGGGAGGACCTGGGTGCCCGGCATCCATGGGGTTGACCATCCCGTCCCCCCTGCAGCTGCCCACTGTCCCGTCCCCCCCGGGGCTGCCCACTGTCCCCTCCCGTCCATCCGTCCTCCACGCATGTGCCGGGGCCGAGGCCACCACACAGGGTCACCGGCCCGGGCCTCCGAGGAGGGTCGCAGGTGCATCAGGCCCGGGGGAGGGGTGGGCCTCCGGGGGAGTGGTCTTTACAGCTGCGGAGCTTGGTGGTCCCTGCCTGTCCGCAGGCTGGGGGCGGCAGGGCGCCGGGCATCCAGCCTGGACGGCACCTGCCCAACGGGCCTCCATGATGCGCGCCTGTTTCTCCTCGTCTTTCCTTCCTCAGGCCGTTCCGCTCGCCTCTGGACCCCAAGTGCTGCAGCCCGCTTCCCCCCCGCGGCCCCCGGCCTCTCATTCCCGCCCGCCGCCTCTCCCCACGGCCCCCATGGCGCCGGCCCTGCCTCAGCGGGGCCTCCGCGCGTCACCGCCAACCTGCTCCGAAACGGTTGCCTCACCTGTGCGTGCTGCTCAGCTGCGCCACCTCCGTCTGTGCGTCCGTGTCCCCGGCACGCGGAGTGGCCGCCGCGGGCCAGCGCTACTTTGCTTGGCTGTCCCACGTGTGATGCAGACCACAAGGCCTCGCGTGTCTCTGGTGATTTATGGCTTTCGAAAAGCGTCGTCTGAACACAGCCTTTTCTCCCGGTGCTCCTCAAACACGCTTGTGAAACGGTCAGAGCGAAATCCTTTCGGAGGCCACCGCACTCCGGGATTTCGGATTTGTCGGCGGGATGCCCGCGCCGCCCACGGCACCCGCTCCGTCCCCCGCTCGGGACGTCTGCACCTTAATAACTGGAAACGGTCCGGCTCCCCCGCCTCTTGGCTCCTTTGGGATCCGGACTCCAGGCCCCGTCACCCCCTTTCCTGCCCCAGGAGTGGAGGAGGCATCGGCCTTTCGAGCGCGGGGTTGTGGCGGCTGGAGCCTCCCGCCGTTGGCGCCCCGCACCCCCCACCCCCTGGCCTCAGGGCCCTGCGGCACTGCACCCCAAGTCAGCGCCTCGAGGGGACGCGAGCAGACCATCCCTGCAAGCGCAACCCCAAGGACCAAATCCCCCCGAGTGTGACCCCGTCACCCCCAGCCTTTAAGTAACCAGAACTGCCCACGCCTTAAAGGACACAAAACATGGTACTTTTTAAAACATTTATATTTATATATATAAAAAAATTAAATATATATAATATATAGTGTGTTTGAGACTAAAAATATAGTACATAATATTTAAAAAAAAGGAAAATGAAAACAGAGTAGGAAAAGGCGTGAGGGCACACAGACACACGTTGCTAAAAACCTACGATGGTCTGTCCTAACAAAAATAATATTCTTTTCTCTCTTCTCTTAATCGTCATCATGGATCCGTTTATTATTGGGGTTCGGGAGGACAAAATGCAGCCGGAGCCGGGAGTGGAGGCCGTGACCCCAGGCTGGTCGGGGCGGAGAGCGCAGCCCCCCTCCCGGCGAACGGGGCGCCCCCCCTCCCCCCCGGGTCCGGCCGCTACCAGGCGGCGCCCAGTGGGACTGCACGGCCGCTCGGCTGCTCCGTCCCCGGTGGGGGCGTTCCCAGGGGCGGGGGCACACCTGACCCCCAGACACAGGTAGAAGGCCGCAGGCCCACCACCCCAGCGAAGGCCAGGGGTTGCGGCGGGCGGGAGGCCAGGGGCAGGGGCAGGAGGCTGGCGGGAATGTGACAGTTCTACGCAATCGGAGCTACTAACATTATTATTATTATTACCGTTATTATTTTTCAGGGCAGGCTTGTACCAGAGCCGCCCATATGGCCTGTGACTGCTGCGCAGCAATGGTTTCTCCAGGGACGGGGCCTGGAGCCCCCCTCACAGTGATGCTCGGCGGGCCTGACCCCGCCCCGCCCCCGCGCGCACCTGGCCGCGCACCTGGCCCCGCGCACCTGGCCCCGGGCACCTGGCCAAGCACCTGGTCCCGCGCACCTGGCCAAGCACCTGGCCCCATGCACCTGGCCGCACACCCGCGCACCTGGCCGCGCACCTGGCAGAGGGAGCCCAAGGCAGCACAGGGAGGCCAGGCGGGCAGGTGCTGTGGGGGGAACCAGGGAGGGGGGAGCTAAGTCGAGCTTTGTAGCTTCTTCACAGAAACACGCCTGTCCCAGCACTGTCCCCTGATGAGTGCGTGAGTGTCCCCGGCTCCCTGCCGGTTCCACACGCCGTGACTCCCTAACGGGAAGGGCCCGCAGAAGAACACCACATGGATGGGGCAGCCGTGGGGAGCCAGGTCTGGGCCTGGACATGCAGGGGCAGGGGTCCCCACAGCCCGCCTGGCTCCATCCTGAGGAGCGCAGGGCCGCACAGAGCGGGGGGCACGGGGGCTCTGTCCCAGATGCCCCTCTCAATGCGTCGGGCAAGAGGGGCGCGGGGGGGCCCGCAGGCGGGTCAAGCTGACCTTCCCTCCCCAGGCAGGGCACCCCGCCCCTGCGGGCCCCTGCCTGAGCTCACCACCACCCTGGGGCTGGGCCCCCACCAGGGCAGCCCCTGCAGCTCCCCCAGAGTCGCACCTGCCTCTGGGACATTCGGAGTCTGTGTCACAACGCTCTACCCTCCTGGGTCTCTCGGCTGCACGGAGGGGGCAGCGCGCTCACCTCCCCGTGTGCTGGGGGCACCCCGGCTTCTCCGCGCCCAGCGAGGGCGGCTGCGGCCCTTCCCCTTGGTCCAGGCTGCCTGGAGCCGGGCACCAGGGGACGCAGCCCACGCCCGGGCCTGGCCACACACAGGAGTCGGGCGGGGGCCAGAGATCGCCCCACACCCACCTCACATGCGGCCCCCAGAACACCCTGCAGGCGCGTGTCCCCCACACGTCCAACCAGAGGCCCACAGCCAAAGCACCCTCCCAGAGGAGCCCCTCCGGCGCCCCCTGCCCCGCTGGCGTACTGCCCCCCGCTCCCCACCCTGGCGCTGGGCCTCCACCTCCCCAAACAAACAGCAAGACCAGGATGGCAGCCCTCCATCAGACCAGCATGCAAGAGGCGGGGGGCGGGGAGGGCCTGGGGCGCTGAGGTCCCCCAAGCCGTGCCCAGAGCAGGGAAGGGGCTCCGCTCACAGGTGTCTGGAAACCCACGGTCCCGAGCCGTCAGCCGAGGTGGCCAGTGGCTAGAGACCCCGGGTGCCTCCGCATCATCGTTTCGGCCGAGTGGGCCCAGCACTGACACAGGAAGGGAGGAGTCACAATGCGGCCAAACCCCGAGTCCAAATGAACAGTTTCTGGGACGCTCGTGTTTAAAAAAGCCATCGTGGTGTTCAGAGGTGAGCGGGCCGGGCTGCGTGCGGCTTGTTTCTGCGACGACCGTCAGGCCAGGCAGGAATCCACCCGCATGGGAACCTGCACCCTTCCCAGGCCTGTCCCGGGCTCGCCCAGGGGGACGCTGAGGGAGGGCCAGCCCCGGGGGAGGGGCAGGCACAGCTGGAGCCCCTGTGGCTGCCGGGGGGGGGGGGGGGGGGGGGGGGGGGGGGGGGCACGCAGGGGCAGCCCACGGGCTGGGCATTAGCCGGTCCGTCCCTCCCAGGGCGGGTGAGGAATGTCACCCCGCAGACCCATCCGCAAGGTGGCGATGGCCCGTGGCTGATGAGCATGTAAGTCGTTAAAGCAAACAGGACTAATGAGTGGTGACCACGAGAGAGAGCACGCGGGTGCCGGGGAGCCCGGGTGGGGGCACAGTTCTCTTTGGTCAGAGGTGGTGGCTGGGAATGGCCGCGTGGAATGTGCGTGTGGGGACAGCATGGGCGTGACTGCCTGCAGTGCCCTCCTGCGCCACCTGCCCGGGGCGGCCCTCCCCTCCCCTCCAGGCCCCTCTCCCGCCGACACCTGACAGCGTGTCTGGGGCTGGCGATACCCGTCCCCTGTGGCCCCCCACACTGGGCCCTCGACCGAAGCTGGACACTCAAGGCACTGGAAGTGAAAGGAGGAATCTGATTGGTCCAAGAAACAAAATTAAAAAAAAAAAAAAGACTCAACAACAAACCCAAAGCTGTCTCCGGACACTGCGGCCTGCGCCCCCCGAGTGGCGGCCTCCTGAGGGCCGGGCCCCTCCCCGAGCCTGTCACAGCCTCCGGACAGGTCTTACCACCTGAATGTTTAAAAATGGATTCAAAGTGCTTGGAAATTCAGAGTAAATGGACGGTGCTGGGAATCTAGCAGAGAACGGGTGTCCCCTTTCCCTCCCATCGGGGCTCTGCGCGGGGGCGGGAGCGGGGACTCCCTACAGCTCTTTTATTTTGTCTCCCCGAATGAGGTTTTCATTGTTTTTTTTTGTTGTTGTTGTTGTTGTCTTTGAAACCTAGCCTGTGGCATCCCACCCCGATGCCACCCGCTGGCACAGGCCCCAGAGTTGAAGCCGGGATGCGGGCGTCGGGGCAGGAAGGGGCTCGGGCAGAGGGGTCCCGGGGGGCTGGCTGTCAGCACCCGGTGCCCCCCCCCCGCCGCCCCCCATCTAACTGGCTGGCTCTGCACGGACGGGAAAGAAAGCAGCTACTGGAGAAATCTGGATCCTCTGCAGGCCGAGGCGCAGGTGTCCCCACGGGCGCGCGGGTGGCAGCGGGATGAGGGCTGGATGCGAGCTGGGGCGCGCCCGCTAACGCTGACCCGAGGTCCCCGCTGCAGCTGCAGCCCGGGAGGGGACTGCGAGGGCCGGGCCGGGCCACCGCGTTTCCACCCACCCGTGCGCGCGCCCCCTGCGCACCCGGGGCCCCGCGCGCCCCAGCACCTGGCTCCCCGGGGCCGCGCCGGCGCAGGGCGAGGGCACAGGTCGGAGGAGACACGTCCTCCCGAAGAAGAGGGAAGGGCAGGCCCGGGAGGCCGGGGCTTGCGGAGCACCATCCTCGGGACGGGGTGTTTCCGGGAGACCCGCTCCCCGAAGGCCGGGGCCGCCGGCCGGGCGCGCGCCTACACGTGCGTCTGCATGCGCTGCTGGAAGCGCTGCCCGAAGTCCGAGTGCTGCGACGTGTAGGAGAAGCGCGTGGCCGTCGCGTACTTGCCGATGGGGTCGTAGGCCTCGAACGGGGTCCGCTCCAGCCCGGCCGGCGCCTGCGGGTAGCCCAGCCGGTAGCCCGGGAAGCCGGCGGCCGCGGGGAACGGGTGCGGGCCGAACTTGTCGTAGTTCTCGTAGGACAGCGCGCCCGCCCCGTCGGCGCCCGCGGCGTTAGGGGGCCCGGCGGCGGGGGGCTCCGGCCCGAAGTCGGACGCGGGGGCGCGGCTGTAGGAGCTGAGCTGCGCGTAGCCGCTCGAGTGCGACAGGCGGGAGGCGGGGCGGCCGTCGAAGCGCGCGGGCCCCGGGGCGCGGTAGTCGGCGTAGAGCACGGCCCGGGACGCAGGCCGGTCCTCGTGGGCGCGCACGTTGTAGTAGCCGTTGGTGGGGTCCTGCGGGCGAGGCGGGCGCGGTGGAGGCGCGGGAGCCGTGCACCCGCCCCCCGGGAGCCCGCGCCCGTCCCCAGGCGCCCCCACTGCGCGCACCTTCACGTCCCTGAGCCCGCGCCCCCTCCCCAGCCCCCCCATGCGCGAACCTCACCTGCCCAGGCCCCCCCAGACCCCCCTAATGGGCGCACCTCACCTCCCCGGGGAGCCCGCGCCCCCTCCCCAGCCCCCCCACGGTGCACACCTTCACCACCCCGGGAGCCCGCGCCCCTCCCCAGGCCCTCCCCACCATGCACACCTTCACCTCCCCGGAGCCCGCGCCCCCTCCCCAGCCCCCCCACGGTGCACACCTTCACCACCCCGGGAGCCCGCGCCCGTCCCCAGGCGCCCCCACTGCGCGCACCTTCACCTCCCTGAGCCCGCGCCCCCTCCCCAGCCCCCCCATGCGCGAACCTCACCTGCCCAGGCCCCCCCCAGACCCCCCTAATGGGCGCACCTCACCTCCCCGGGGAGCCCGCGCCCCCTCCCCAGCCCCCCCACGGTGCACACCTTCACCACCCCGGGAGCCCGCGCCCCTCCCCAGGCCCTCCCCACCATGCACACCTTCACCTCCCCGGAGCCCGCGCCCCCTCCCCAGCCCCCCCACGGTGCACACCTTCACCTCCCCGGAGCCCGCGCCCCCTCCCCAGGCCCTCCCCACCATGCACACCTTCACCTCCCCGGAGCCCGCGCTCCCTCCCCAGCCCCCCCATGCGCGAACCTCACCTGCCCAGGCCCCCCCAGACCCCCCCCCTAATGGGCGCACCTCACCTCCCTGGGGAGCCCGCGCCCCCTCCCCAGCCCCCCCACGGTGCACACCTTCACCACCCCGGGAGCCCGCGCCCCTCCCCAGGCCCTCCCCACCATGCACACCTTCACCTCCCTGGAGCCCGCGCCCCCTCCCCAGCCCCCCCACGGTGCACACCTTCACCTCCCCGGAGCCCGCGCCCCTCCCCAGGCCCTCCCCACCATGCACACCTTCACCTCCCGGGAGCCCGCGCCCCTCCCCAGCCCCCCCAATGCGCGAACCTCACCTCCCCAGGCCCCCCCCCCCACCGCGTGTACCTCACCTCCCCGGGAGCCCATGCCCCCTCCCCAGGCGCCCCCAATGCGCGCACCTCACCTCCGGGGAGCCTGGGCCCCCTCCCTAAGTCCCCCCCCCCACTGCTCGCACCTTCACCTCCCGGGAGTCCGCGCCCCCTCCCCACCGCCGCCCCCGCACCTTCATCTCGTACTCCTCCCGCGTGTCCATGGCGTCGCAGCGCAGGTCCTGCTTCAGGTCCACGTCATCCTTGAAGGACTGCAGAGCCGCAGAGGTAGAGGTCAGGGCTGGGGACTCGCCCTGTGCCGCCCGGCCCCACGCCCTGGGGCCCCTGGCTGCGGGGTGTGGGGGTGAGGTGGAGTCTGGGGTCGCGGGCAGACCGGGTGCTGCGGACGAGTGCAGCAGAGGCTCTGGGGCCCGTGGGGGCAGAGACCGGAGCTGGTGCCAGCTTTGTGGCTGACGCACAGTGTGACTCCGGGCATGTCGCTGCCCCTCCCTGGGACGGCCCCTGTCTGAGCTGCTGGGCAGCTGGACCAGAAAACTTCCAGGCGTTTCCAACTCTGACTGCGTGGGAAGGACGGGGCCAAGTGCGGCCTGTGGAGGGCGCGGCCTGCAGGTCCTCTGCTACTGGGAGACCAGCCAGGGGAGGATGTGTGCGCACATGCGTGTGTGCATGAGCGTCTGTGCAGCTGCGTGTACGTGTGGAGCACGTGTGAGCGCACATATGCGTGTGCATGGGACCAAGGCTGGCCCGGGAAGGGACGCGGGGGAGAAAGAGGTCAGTAGAGCAGAGGGGCGGGGGTCCCAAGAGCGGGAAGAGGGGAGTGGGCCGGGAGGCAGGGGCCCTCACCGAGTAGATGGCCTTCATGACCCGAGTGGCAGTGGACACGCTGGCAGTGTCATCCTCCCGGTCGGAATGCATCGTGAGTGGCTCGCGGTTCACGGTCTCCACCTTGATGTCCAGCTTCCGCAGGGTCACGTCCTTGCGGCCTGGACAGGGAGGGGCAGCCTGGACGCTCCGCCAGCCTCTGCGGCTCAGCCCGGGGCGCCTGGGCCTGCCCGCTGGGGGCGCAGGGTGGGCGGGGACCGTACTCACTGCCTTTGCGGCGGCGGTAGAGAAAAAACACCAGGGCGATGAAGAAGAAGGTGAGCAGGACGCCCGCGCCAATGGTGGCCCCCGCGATGACCCCCACGGGCAGCACTTCTGCAGAGGGAAGGGAGGGCTGGGGTGAGGACGGCGGCTCACGAGGACCCGCAGGCCGGGCCCCATGCACTCCACTGGCATCGGGGTCAGGCCCTGCCCCACGCCTGCCCCTGGGCCTGCCATCCTTCCCCACCCCGTGGCCCCACCGCTCGGGAGCGGGTTTCCCCAGCTGGGCCCCATGCGGGCCCCAGAGAGCTGCTCCCCACGAGGCCTGCCTGGGGAGAGGCCAGGGAGCAGGACCCCAGCTGCCTGCACCCCAGCCGCGGTCACCTCGCTCTTCCAGCTGGATGATGGCCGTGCCCGGCCCAAAGCTGTTCCAGGCCGTGCAGTTGTAGTGGGTCTGAAAGTCGGCCTCCATGACGTTGTTGATGGTGAGGGTGGACAGCACCCCGCTGCCCGAGTTGGTCCGCTCCACCGTGTAGCGCTCCAGGGTCCCCACCTCCAGGAAGTTCTCCTTCCATGCCCAGGCCTGAGGCGGGGGAGGGCAGGGGGTGATAAGGAAGGGCACCCTCAGGGCACCCTAGTCCTGCGTGTCCTGCGTGTCCTGCGTGCCCTGCGTGCGTCCAGCCTTGCAGCAAACCCAAGTCACAGCTGCTGCCTCCAACCGCAGCACGGGGTCCCCAGCCCAAGAGAAACTGGCTCCCGGCGTGCTGGGGAGTCGGAAGCGCTCAGACATGCCTGGGGACACTCCAGAACGCGGATGCCCGGGCCCTAACTCTGAAATATGAGCCTCCAGGGGAGGGGTCCGGGAGCCCCGTGTTCATAGCAATCCCGTGAAGGCAGGTACGGCCGGGCCAACGCACCGACGTCTGGCAGCCCCGATGTCTGGCCCCCGTGTGGCCCCCCGTCCTCGCCTGCAGCGTGACAGGCCCAGGCTCCGGGTCTGTGGTCTGAGAGGCTCACTGACCGCGGCGCAGTCCCAGCCTCCCCCTCGGCCAACCCAGGCGGAGGCCATCCAGGCTCCCCGCCCCATGCAGCGGCGGCACCTCCCCAGGGCCCCTCCAGTGCAGCCGAGGGGCGAGGGGCGGTGGCCGAGCGCTGGCTCCCTTCCAGGATCGATCCTCCTAACTCCGTGGAGAAGGCCCTGGGGAGCCGTGCGCCGCCACCCGCGCGGCCATGGTAATGAAGTGTCCCCGGGCAGCCGCGGAGTTAGCCCAACGGCCGTTAACTGTGATGAGGGCCTCGACGGCTAATGGTCATGGGAGGACTTAATGGCGCGTGGTGTGGGGACGAGGGGGTGGGGGGAGGCAGGAGGGGCAGGTGGCGGGCACTGGCCTCCCGCACCTGTTGCTGCACCCGCCCCGTGCACCCTCCGCCAGGGAGCCTGCCCCGGCAGCTGAGGACCCAACGGGGCTGGGGAGCGCTCATAGCGGCTCAGGGTCACGACCGGGGCCGGGGGCGGGGGGGGGGGGGGGGGGGGACTCACTATGCGGTCGGGGGGCGGCGTGCTCCCGATGAAGCACTCCACCTTGCCGCCGTCGCCCCTGACGGCGTACTGCACCGCCTCGCTGGAGATGATGGGCGGCCCTGCAAGCAAGACGCAGTCAGGGCCGGGGCGGGGGACAGGGGGCGGGGGACAGGGGGCGGGGGGCAGGGGGCGGGCCGCCCCGTAGGCCGCTCACCATTCACGTAGAGGGGCACCTCCCTCTCGGCCACGCCGATCCGAGGCACGATGGCGCGGCAGGTGTAGGTGCCGGCATCGGCCTGGGTCACGGACTTCAACAGCAGCTGGTTGCTGTTACTCAGGACCTGGGCAGAGAGAGCAGCCTCGGGTGGGGAGCCAGGAGGCCTGGGCCCCTGGGTGCGAGGGGGGCCCCGCATTGGACGCAGTGGAGAGAAAGCAGGAAGGGCCACAAGTGAATTCCCCGAAGGGCAAAGGGCGCATCCCCCGACCCCAAACAGAGCCGCGCCGACGCCCGCCGTCTCAGCGGCCTGGGCTGGTGGGGGCACAGCGGCCGGTGGCTCGGCAATTCCCCTGAGGACGAGGCCTCCCTGACGCCCCTTCTAGGGCTTTCCCTGCCAAACAGGGTAGGCGGCTTCCCCCCGAAATCCCTCTCCCCGCGGCTCCGGCCTGCGCGGTCCGTGCTTCCCGCCGTCCGGAGTGGACTCATTCACCCCGTCCGCGGAAGCCCCTCCGCTGCCCCCCGCCGCCACGGAACCGTCCAGCTGCGCTGCCGGGAGAAGCGGGTCTCGATGGCAAGCACCGGCCTCTGCGTCCCAGGGCCCTCGACACGCCCGGCTGCAGCCTGTCCCCACCGCACCCCGCCGTCCCACCTGCGACCGACTCCTTGCTCCGGGCGCCCGGGACGGGCAGCAAGCGTCTTACCATGTTTGAATCCTTTTTGGTCCAGGTGAGGGTGAGGGGGGGATTGCCCACCCAGACGCAGGTGAGCGTCACGTCGGAGCCGATGTCTGTGGTCGTGGGCTTGGGGTCCACGACGATCCGGGGGGCGACTGCGCAGAGAGGAGCCGGGCGAGAGTCTCAGCATCGTCGGGGGCCCACGGGCGCCGTCCTCTGTCCCTCTGCTGCCCCGGCCCCTGGCCCCACGGCGCCCACGGCCCCCCCGGAGCCTGCCGAGGCCCCCGCGGCCACTCACAGTGCACGTTCACCAAGGTGCTGACGTTGGTGCTGCCCACTTTGTTGTGGACCTCACAGGACACCGGCTCCGTGAAGAAGGAATAGTCCACGTTGGTCTCGTAGCGACTCTCGTGGGCGTCCTCGATCACGAACCCGCCCTTGGCCCACCTGGGGGGAGGGCAATGCAGCATGGGGCTCAGGGCTGGGCCCCCCTCTCCCCGCGCCTCCAGCCCCAGCCCACGCCCCGTGAGCTCCCGCCCAGCCACCCACCCCCGCCGTGCACCTGTAGCCCAGGATCTCGGGGTTGGCCGTGGCCTGGCACGTGAAGACGACACGCTCGCCCTCCTGCACCGTCTGTGGCTCGATGGACAGGGTCACCGTGGGAGGGTCTGCAAACAGGACGCGGAGGGTCTTTCCTTCTCTTCCCAACACACGGCCCGGGCGTCCCCACTGGGCGGAGAGCCGGGAACCGGAGCCTGTAGCGTTCCAGCTCCGGGGAAGCACCTTCCCCACGTGACCCCGCAGGGTCCCGGCAACACCTCGCCCCCGCACGTGGGTTAAGGAAACCACCACGAACATGCGCTCGCATTTTGCCCCCAAATCGCTTTTAGTTTGGAGTCTCAGGGAAGACCCTGCAGGCCTGGGTTTTAAGCCTCTTCGGGTTTACAGAATTGGAAACTGAGGCTCAGGGAGACTAGGTCACAGCCTGGGTCATGGGCTGGGCTGCACGCGGCGCCGGCCGGGTCCCGGGGCCCCCTGGGTGCTCCCCGCTCACGGTGCACGTCCAGCTCGATGGAGGTCTCCTTGCCAGTCGGGACGGCCTCGTTCACGCTGCGGCAGGTGAACACGCGCCCGATGTCCAGGTCTGTGGGGTTAATGAGCAGCTGGCTGACGGTGGTCTCTCTCTTGCCGTCCTTCAGCAGTTCCTGGGGACACGGGGGGGCACAGGGTCAGGCCACAGGCCGCCTAGGCTGCCATCGGGACAGCCGGGCCGTGAGCTTCAATGGGGGTGCAGCCCGCCCCCCCTCCCCCGGGCCCGGCTCTGCTCTGCTCCTTGCTCATCAGCGTCCAGAGAAACTGGGCAGAAAGCGCAGCGGGTTCCGTGCACCATCCTCCCGGACCCCGCAGAGTCCCGACTGCAAGGCTGCAAGGTGTCCGCGCCGGGCGGCTGACCGCGGCCCCCGTGCCTCGCCACCCCGGGGCCTACGCCGTGTGTCCGGTGGCCCCCGCGGCTCCTCCACGTGCAGCTGCCCCCTCTGCAAAGCCTTGGCGGCCACCCCAGCCCTCAGGACCACCGGGCGCGCGCGTCCGTCCGTCCTGCCTGGCTCTGGCCCGTGTGTCCCTCCTTGTGTGCAGGAAGGAGCGCCCACCTCCCGACACCCCTTGGGTGGAGGGGCCGAGGGCCTGGGGGGCAGCGGGCCTCACCGTGCTGGCCACGGCGCCCTCCTGCTGCGTCCCGTCCCGGAACCAGATGATGGTGGCGGCCGGCTTGGCGTTGAAGGCTCGGCAGGTGAGGTTGTGCGGGGTGCCGGCCTGCAGCAGGAGCACGGGGCCGCCGTCGATCCTGGTGTCCTCGGGGGGGACTGCGGGGCGAGCAGAGCCAAGTTGGGGTGGGGCCGGCAGAGCCCCCGCCCGGTGCCGTCCCTGCCGCTGCAGCCAGCCCCTGGCGGCGGGGGGGCTCCCCTCACTCACAATCACTGTGCCGCTCGCTCCTGGGGGCTTCGGCCCAGGCCACCAGCACAGACCCCTTGCGCCCCCCGCCCCCGTCCGTGCACAGCCTGCACGGCGCACGGGGGGCTTGGCCTCAACCCGGGGAAGCCTGGGCCCTGGACCCTGGGCGCCTGGCGCGGAGGAGCGCCCTCCTGCCTCCCACCCTGTGGGCCCCGTCCCAGGGCTGGCCCCAAGCCACCTGCAGGCCAGCACCCCGTGCACTCCCGGCCTCCCCCACCCCCCACCTGGCGACACAGCCATCCCCACCAGCGGGTGATTTCCTGCAGCGGAGCTGAGAGTGGGCCAGTGCCCTGCCAGACACCTGCGAGGCCACCGAGCACCCCCTCACGGTCTGGGCTCCCCAGCTTCCCCGCACTGGCTCACCTACACCTCTGCTGTCCCCCCCACCCCCATCCCAGGCTCCCCCAGCCTCCCTGCACTGGCTCACCTGCACCTCTGCTGCCCCCCCACCTCCATCCCCCAGCCTCCCTGCACTGGCTCTCACCTGCACCTCTTCTGTCCCCTGCCATCCCCCCCACCTGCTGCAGGGGCCATCCCGCCACAGCCACCTGTCAGCGGTTCCCAGGCGGGTGCTCTGAGCGCCTCACCTACCTTGTGTTGGGGGCACAAGGTGACTGTGCGGCCCCCACCCCGCCAGGGCTGCTGTCCCCGGCTCCCGGGCATTGCTGCCGTCCGGGCGCCTACCGACGGTGCACAGTAGGCCCCGGCTGACCGCAGGAGGGATTGGCTGGCTCAGATTTCCGATGCCAAGAAACAGGAGGCCCCCCTGCCCTATCCCCACAGGCCCATGAAGCCTGGGATTACAAGCTCCTTGGAGATAGGGCCGCTCCTTGCCCTGAAAGCCCGGCTGCCGGGGCAGGCGACAGCCGGTCCCCAGGGATCCCAGCCCACCCAACCAACGACGAGGGGCGGAACACACACAGGCAGGGCTTCAGGGATAATCCCCGGGTGCGCCCAGTGTTGGCCAGGCCGGGAGGGGCTCCGTGGGACACGCTTCGGGAGCCGGGAGGCCCCTGCAGGCCGGCGGGGGCGGGGCTCCCGGGTAGGAGCCCTGGAAGGGGCCCACCTGCGCCCACCTGCGCCCACCTGTGCCGAGCTGCACTCTGGCCCGCAGGGGCGGCTCTCCAAGCGGGCTGCCCTGGCCTCTAAGCCTGGCCCATCTCCGCACCTGTCAGGGGACCTGGGGAGGCCCTGGGGTCCGGGCACAGCCATGCCCAGCCTGGGGGCTCTGGGGAGGTGGCGGGGGGTGCTGGCCCGACCGTGTCCCACGTGCCCGCGCTGCCTGTGCGGCTCGCACGAGCCCAACTGTGCGCTGAGGCCCGGGTTCCTCCTCCCGGGAGCACCTGGTCCCAGGCCAGCGGGTGCACGCGCGGAGACGGCGTGGGGAGGCCGGAGTGGACACAGACCCCACGCGGGGTCCACCCGGCCCGGTCCTGAGCCATCTGCCTCTCCGAGTCCGCACAAAGGAAAACGGGGCCACTGAAGCGCCTGCCCCACCGCCAGCTAGAGGCACACGTGCACGGGGATGCCCGTTCGCAAACACATTTTTATGATTTGTGACAAATGTGCGTGTCAACATGCACACGCATCCGCGGCATCCGTTTTCCTGTTTGTAAAATTTTAAAAAATAACAGGAACCCTCCCCCAGGAGCGGTGCCGTGAGGTCAAACGGGAAGCACGGACGCGACGCGCAGGGCCGGTGCCCGCGGGGGCTGAGCGAGGTGCCCGAGGGCCGCGCATGGGTTCCGTCCAGCCTCTGTGGCTACACCACGGGCCCTGAGTGGGGTCACCAGGCCACCCGGGGACACCCCGGGGTCGTGACCTCTGCAGGGCCCAGCTCTCCGGACCCCGACACAGGACCACGTCCTGTGGCCCTCTCCCCGCCCCCGCCCACCCATCAGCCCATCCCCCTCCCACCCTTCCGGGGGCTCATCCCAGGTCACAGATTCCAGGCCACCGGAGGGAAGAGAGGGAGCGGGATGGAAAGGAACGGGGCAGCCGGAGGACTAAGGGGGCGTGGTGGGCAGAAGCAAGCCCTGCAGAGGCGGGGGCCAGGGGGCGTGTCGGGGCCACCCCCCACTATGCCGCCGGCCGGGGTCCCCCCAGGAGGGACATCTGTTCAGGCAGCAGGACCCCAGCTCTCAGCCCCCGGCTCACCCCCAGGGGAATCTCAGAGCCGGGGAGGGGGTCAGGGGCCTGGGGACCCGGTGAGGGGGGCAAACAGCCCCGGGTCAGTTGCTCGGCTGGACTGGGGGGCCCGGAGCAGCCCTGGGGCAGCAAGGCCGGGCCCCGGGGAGCCCCGTGTCCCGCGGGTGGAGCCCAGCCCAGCCGGCCGAGGCCGCCTCACGCACCCGCCCGGGGCCCAGGCGCCCGCCCCGCTCCCTCCTACTGGACGTGGCGCTGGGGGGTTTAGGGACGGCTGGGGGCTCCGGGGGCAGCGCGAGGCCAGGAGGAGGCCGGGGCGGGGGCAGGGCCGGCGGGGGCCAGGGCCTTACTCAGCACGGTGAGCTTGGCCCGCCGCGAGCGCAGGGCGGCCTCCGTGGCCTGGCACTCGTAGGACGCGTCGTCGGACAGCTCGGCGTCCGTGATCTCCAGGTTGTACTGGCCAGCGTCCGCGGAGCCCACGACCCGGTACCGTGGCCACGCTGCGGGGACACGGCAGGGAGGTAAGCCCCTCACTTCCTGTCCCCACTTCCCGTCCCGGCCTGCGACCCCGCCGCCCTGGACGAGGAGGAGGAGGAGGTCCCGGTGGGGTGCGGGCTCAACGCTCACAGGGGTTCCTCGGACACCGGGGTGAGCTGAGGCCCGGGGAGAAGCGGCTGTCCCGCGCACCCCCCGTCCTACGCACCCCTGCCCACAGGACACAGGGCAAGGATCCTGCCCGGAGGGTGCCCGAGGGCAGCAGGCTCCTCCGGGGGACGGTGGCTGTGCTCCCCACCCCCGGGACCACGGCCTCCCCTCCGTCTGCCTGGAGCGCCTCCCTGGCGTCCGTCTGTCTGAAGCTCTTCTACCTACAGGTCTCTGGGTTTCCCTCTGGGCCTCAGGCTTCCCGCTGCCCTCTTTGCGCCTGGCGGCAGCCAGGAGCAAGTGCAGCACTTGGGGTGGGGGGCAGGGTGGAGGCTGGCGGGCACGCAGCGGGAGCACGGGGAGGGGCGCGTGGACGCTGGGCCGGCGGGAGCCCACTCACCTTTGAGGCCCTGGCCCATGCCCAGCGCCAGCCCGTCCTTGGTCCATTGCACGATGCCCGAGTAGTTGAGCAGCACGCAGGGGAGCACGGCCCGCTGGCCCGCCACCACCGTCTGGTCGGCCGGCTCCTGGCTGAAGCGGGTCTGGGTCCCTGGCAAGGCCAAACGGGCACCGGGTAAGGACACGCAGGGGGAGGGGGCTGCACCACGGGCCATCCTCCTAGGCCCCCCGCCCGCCCGGCCCCTCCCCTAGTCCTGCTCCCCGCCCTGGAACCCCTCCCCGATGGCCCCTGGGAACGTCCTGGGAGCGGAGGCGCTCGGCCATTGCAGACTGCGGTGCCTTGTTATGTAAAGGGTCGGGCCCAGGCAAGTCATGCCGTGTGGGGTACACACAGGACACCCGGGCCGAGGCGAGGGGGATGGGGGGATGCCGGGGCCCGGGCAAGGGGGACGGGTGGGGGGATACTGCGGCCAGGGTGAGGGGGACGGGATGAGGGGGACAGGGGGATGCCGAGGCCAGGGCAGGGGTGGGGGGACACGCTGGGGTCAGGGCAAGGGGGCTGGGGGGACACCGAGGCCAGCACAGGGGGGACAGGGTCAGAGTGCGGACTTGAGCCTGAGCCTCGGTCCTCCCATCCGGGCCTGGGTCGTCTCACCCGCCCCCCGCTCCCACCCCCGCCCCCACCCCTTTGCAGGTGCCAGCTGCGTCCTGGTACAGCACCGCTGGCCATCCCGCGGCACAGCTGGGCTCCGTACCCTGCGCCCACCAGGTGTATTGAGTGAGCCGCCGCCAGGCACACACACGAGCGACTCTGTGGGTCAGCAGAGGATGCACCCCGAGGACCCACCCCGAGGGTGCACCCCAAGGATGCACCTTGAGGACCCACCCTGAGGACCCATCCCGAGGATGCACCCTGAGGACCCACCTGAGGACGTGCCCCAAGGACGCACCCTGAAGACCCACCTGAGGATGCACCCCGAGGACCCACCCGAGGATGCACCTCAAAGACACCCCGAGGACACACCCCGAGAACACATCCCAAGGACCCCTCTGAGGCCGCGCTCCAAGGGCACACTCCGAGGGCCCACCCCGAGGACCCCCCCGGGGACCCACCCCGAGAACCCCCCTCGAGGGCCCACCTGAGGGTGTCTGCGCAGTGTCAAGGGCGGCCCCCGAGCCCGCTTCTCTGCGCCTGCCCCGACTCCGGGGCGGGGGGGTGTCCACGTGCCCCCGCCCCGCCCCGCCCTGTGGGAGCCCAGCGTGTATGACTGTTCTGCTCCCCTCGGCGGAGCCCCACGGCTGCGGCGGGAGCGGAGCCGAGAGCTGCACAGTAATTGCCTTTAATTGCGGAGCCCAAGTGGAGCGAGGCCCGGGCTGCTGGCAGCTCCCCCAGGCGCTGCGGGAGGGGGTCAGGGGTCCCCAGCTCGTCCGCCTGTCACTGCCCATCACTGCCGAGAGCTCAGGGGGCTCCTCCCGCCTCTTCCCCGCACCCAACCCTCCGGGGGCCTCTCCACGCCACAGACCTCCCGCCAAGCCCCCCACACGGGCCCCAGGCCGAGTCCCCCTCCCTGCTGCCTCCTCCTCCAGCACCGTGTCTCTCCTTCTTTCCAAACCGGCCCCACGTCCCCTTCTTCCCGGAAGCCCTCCTGGATTGAGGTTCCCGAGGTCCTAGGCCATGCACAGCGGGTGCCCTCGGTCTGCACTTCCGTCCCAAATGGGAACAGGCTGCGCCCACGTCTCCGTCTCTGGGAGACCGCATCTGCGGGGGGGGACCTCCGCGTGCCAAGGTCAGGGCTGGCCGTCTCCGCCCTGAGTCTCCCTGGACAACTGACATCCAGCTTGCCTGCTTCACCAGCGGCCAGGCGGGGCAGCGTCTCCACCGCGGGGGCGGCGTCCACGGGCATCTCCGCAGACCCGTGCCCACCGGGCGCCCACGGCTGGGCCTCGGAGGTTGGGCAGGTGCCGAGATGGCAGGGGCGGCCGGTGCACAGCCTCGTGAGCACTCTCGGCATCGCCCCCCTTGTTACTCGGTTCCCTCACGCCGTGCACCCCTCTACTGCGCCTGGAGCTGCACCCCATGCCCGCGGTTCTCCTTCCCGGCTGAGCCCGCCCAGGGCCAGGGCTGGGCCTCATGCCCGGCTTCCCTGCGGGGCCCGGACCCCTGATCTCCAGGGGGAGTCCCCAGAAAGCACCAGGAAGCGGCTCTGTCCATGGGGAGCACGCAGCAGCCGCCCCTGCGGCGGGAAGGAGGGGAGGCCCTGGCGGGCAGAGGCGGGGGGAGCTCGCAGGGCAGGGCGGGCCGTGTGTGCCCGCTCACGCTCACGGCGGCGGTTAGGGCCCTGCGGGTGCGGGGTGGCCTGGGAGCCCCAGCACGGACGCTGGGGCCTGCGCGTAAAACCTGCTCCTGGTTGAGGCCATTGGGTCGGAGGTCTCCCTGGGATTGGGCCAGGGCACACAGTCAGTCCTGAGAGGCTCCCCGGGGGAGGCAACGCAGGGCCGAGCTGGGATAAGGAGGGGAGCCTGGACCCGGGGACCCCACGCCACAATGGGATGGCTGAGGAAGAGCCTAGAAGGTGAGCCGTGAGGGTCACCTGCTGGGGCACCGCCGCGAGGGCAGATGAAGGAGGAGATCCTGGGGACACCCTCCGGGTCACAGAGGTGTGAGGAGCCGGTGCTGGTGGCCCAGCTGGCCTGGCGAGGACCAGCCACGGCCCCGAGGCCTCGGTGCCCCCAGGATGCGCGTCTCCCACCTGGGGCCCAGGCATGGCTCCCGCTCCAGGAGGGTCTCGGGGGGCCCCACCCCAGACCAGCGACACAGGCTGAGCCCGCACAGAGGCCGGGAGGGGGAGGGACACGAAGGGGACCCAAGGAGAAGCTGGAGGGTGGCAGGGAGCGGCCCGGGGAGAAAGGAGGAGTGCGGGGGGCCGGGGCGCTCTGTGCCTCCCACGGGAGCCAGGCTGGGTCACACTGCAGAAGCCCCGTCCCCAGCACCTGTCCCCGCGCAGCTCCCCGCCCCACTCCTCCCTGCACTGCTTGGCTCGGGTCGCGGCCCTTCTCGAGCCTGCCTGGGACTCAGGTCCTCGTGTGTGCGTCTGTGTCCCCCACCCCCGGAGCCCCTGGAGGACAGGGACGCTTCGATTTACCTCTGTCGCCCCTTCACTCCGGGCAGCGGCCCCTAGGGACGGTGACTCCCAATCATAAGGTCCAGCTACGCACCAAGCACGGGGCGGATGCGTCACACACGTGTCCACCATCACGATCGCTGCGCCGGCGGCTGTTCCGTCCACTTTATACAAACGGGAAACGAGGCTCCGGGGACGTAAGGTACGGACACTACCGAGTAGCAGCGACGAGCACGCACTTGGGGCGCTCAGCCCCGTGCCACCCCCAGGGACACCCAGTGTGCGGGGCTGGTCCCCACTTTACGCCTCGGACTCCAGCTCGGCTCTCCGGACTTGGGCCAGGGCGCCCCCCACCCCGCGTCATCTCCCCTTCCGTTGGGCCCAGGGAGCACAGGGGTCAAAGCCCACGTCTGATTCGGAACCAGAAGGGACGTCTCGCTCCATCCTGCAGGCCGCGGAGATGCCTGCAGACGCTGCGACACACACCACAGGCTCCATGTGGACACACACGGGCTGCAACGCGACAGCCCACACGTTCCCGGGCGCCCCCTGGGGCACGCTGCCCCTCGCACGCCCGCGGCCCAGCCTCCTGTCCCCAGAGCGCTGCCTGCCAGGCCAGCCGGGGAGCAGGGGGACGGGGCCAGGCACACGAGGCTGCGGGAGGGGGGCTGGCGGGGGCCAGGCCCTGTCTCCCCAGATTTATCAGCCACGCAGTAACCCACGCTCCGCACTCCAGCTTGCTGCTGGCTCAAAGAGAAGCCTGTGATTCGCCCCGACAGCTCTCAGATGGAACTAAATCTCTGCACACTCCACCCCTCCTCCCGCCACGCTGCCCCCCTCCCCGCCCTCACATGTCGGTGCCGCTGTCCTCCCAGCACCCCCTCCTCCTGCTCTACGACACAGCAGCCAGGGAGGGCCCCTCCGTCGGCCTCGCTCATCTCCCGGAGCAAAGGAGCAAAGGACTGCGATCTCCGGCTGGGCCCGGCCGAGGGGACGGTGGAGGACAAAGGGGGATTCGCACTTCGGGCAAAGGAGCAGAGAAGGCGGGGAGGGCGGAGGCAGGGCCGGAGGGGCTGAAGGTGGCGGGCACGCGGGGCCACGCGGGAGGGGGACACGCCGGGGCTCCGGCTGGGACAGAAGCTGTCGCGGGCGCGGGGGGCGCGGGGGTGGGGGGACGCGGCTCTGCTGACCTGGCGCGGCCCGAGTCCAGGCCAGAAACAGACAATGTGCCGTGGCCCCCGGAGGCTCTGCCAGGCTGAGAGCCGGGGTCAGGAGGCTGGCACAGGTGCCCTCGGGCGCGGCTGAGCAGACGCCAGGTGACGCGAGATCAGATGTGGCCCCAGACAAGCCTCCCACCGCCGCCCCAGCCCTGCTGCGCCGGATCCATCTCGCAGCCCGAGGCGAGCAAGTGGCCCTGGGCACCCAGACTCGGCCCCCCCACCCCCTCTCCCCCTGCCCGAACCTGTCTGCCCTCCCTCCCTCCCTCCCTCCCCCGGAGCGGGCTGGCCAAGCTGGGGAAGGCACAGCCCAGGGGGAGTCTTTCCAGGGACCAGATGGGATTTTACAAGTGGCCACACTCTGGCCTGGTTTCCCGTGTCTGAACAGGCCACAGGGCTGGCCGCGGGGCCGGCTGGTCCTCCCAGAGACCGCAGAGCAGTTCCCTGGTCTGCGCCATCGGGCCAGCCCCGGAGAAGCAGGGACAGGAACCTGAGAGAGGCTGGGCCTGGCCCCGGACCAGCGCCGGGAGGGCACACGGCAGCCGTGGGCGGCCCCGGCCCCTCCAGCTCTGGGACTTTGCTTCTCCGGGCATCAGCCTCCTCAAGCCAGGACGGCGAGCCGCCGGGCCCCAGGGCCCTCTGGCTCTGCTGCTCTCAGATCCTGTGGCATCACCTGCTCCCCTGGGGCCTCCGCCAGACCTTGCTGACCGTCCAAGGACTCGGCCCCGTGCCCGTCCCTCTTGGACCGCGAGGAAGAGCTGGTGCACCTGCGGCCAGCCTGGCGCTTCCTCCCGGCCGGGTGGGGGGGCCCGTGGGTTTGGGACAAGACCCAGATGGTGACCCCGCACAGGGAAGGAAGGGCGGCCTCGGCTTCCCCTGCAGGGCGTTCCCCGTCCACTCTCCTGACATCCCCTCTGCTGGACTCACGGTGGGCAAGCGGAGGGCAGAGGGCCGGCCGCCCCGGTCCTCGGGGGACCTGCCAGCCTGGGCCCCTCGCGAGGACTTTGAGCTCCCGAGCTCTGAGAGACTGGCAGGTGCAGCTGGACGCACGCCCCCTCCCCCGTGCGCCTGTGGCCCGGCGGCCCCCTCTGTCCTGCCAGCCCGGGCGACACCTGGGCCAGACGCAAGCTGACAGCTCTATGCAAATATGCCCCTGGCAGGGGACCCGGAGAATGTTTGGTGGGAAGGACAAGGGCATGAGAGCCCAAGTGGAGCTGGCCGCAGCAGGTATGACAGCGGGAGCGGGGAGGGGGCCACACGAGGTGACGGTTCTGCTGAAAACCTGAATTTCAATCTGGCTTCAGTGGGCAAGGGGAGGGCAGTGCGGGAGCAGAGGCAGGTGGCCGGCAAGGACTTCGCTGACGGGAGGGGGCGGGGAGGACGGCGGAGGCCAGGCCGGTCACACAGCCAGAGGCCGAGGAGACGGACGGAAGGCGGCACAGAACGGGGACCCCTGCTCCCCCGCGCCCCCCGGCCCTGCACCTGCTGTCCCCCAGCAGCCCCCAGCCGGCAGAGTGGGCGCAGACACGGGGGCGCGGCAGAAGCTGGGACAAGAAGAGAGCCACACCCAGCAGAGGGAATCGGGGCAGGCAGGGGGCAAAGGAGCCCAGGGGCCACTGTGGCGAGCAACAGGAGGGAACCAGACAGAAAACGGAAAGAAGAAAAGAAAATGAGAAAGAGAGTCCGAAGGTCAGAGGAGACAGGGCCTTGGTCACCATCCAACAGCTTTACTCCAAGAAACTGAGGGTCGGCAGAGGAGGCAGGTATCCGGTGGCCCCCGAGCCGACCTCCCAGCCAGAGACCCCGTCTGGGGGCACCCCCAGCCCTGCTCGTCCTGCACGGGACCCCCCTCGCCCCCCACGATGGGAGGGAGAGCGCGGGAGGTGAGGTGTGGACCAGAAGGCTGGGAAGGTGGACGGAGTGGGGGTGAGGAGGGAGCGGGGCCAGTGACGGGGCATCTGGCAGAGGACAGCGAGCAGCAGGGCCGAGGCCGAGGGCTGGGCGGCCGCCTCGCAAGGCCCTGAGCATCTAGGTCAACGGGAAGAAGTGAAATCCTTGAGAAAGGGAAGGGATTTCTGAGTGGATTAGCCAAGGAGGGGGAGAAGGAGACAACGAGGTGACTCCAGGGGCAGCTGGGGGCCAGGCCCAGGCTCCCCCACAGAGAAGGCCCCCGACCCCCCAACAAGGCTCAAGGCCCAGGGAGCGAGGCAGGCTGCTCCCCAGACCCTCTATGGCGGGCGGGCGGGCAGAAGGAGGGCTTTCCCCCACCCTGGAGCCGCGAGCCTCTCTCTCGCCAGGCAGGGGCTCTTTGGGACACCTGTCCCCTCCCGGGTTGAACGACCTTCACTGTATCCCTCACCCTTCACACCCCTTCCTCTCAAAATTAAAAAAAAAAGGAGAAAGCCCAGCAGATCCAGGTATGGGACTTTGTCTCCCTCGGGGCCGGGGCGGCCTCAGCACAGATGACCCCGCAGATCCCCTGACGCCGCGAGCCGGGCCAGGCAGGCCCCCAGGACGGCACAGGGTGCAGACGGGGTGCCCCACTCCCCAGCAGCGTCTGCGGGAAGGGCTGGCCAGGAGCCCCCAGGCCGGGTGACAGCAGTGACCGCAGCTCCCCAGGGAGCAGGCTTCCCTGTCTTGCAAGAACGTTCCCTGCAGTACGCTGCGAGCGCTCCCCACATCTGCAGGGGCTTGGATGAGGCCGATGATCACCTGCCAGCCACCTCCCGAGGGCCTGGCGCTTTCCGATTTTCCCCACGTGCTTCCCATGTTCCCCTCTTGCTTAGACACAGGCCTATCAGATAATCAATCCGTAACCGTTTGATCAGGGTGGCCGGACACGGTTTGCGGGACCAAGGCCGAGGGGCAGAAATTCTGCACAGAGTGTGGGGACAGAGAAAGGACGGGCCACACACAGTGGTCCAGGACGGAAGTCACACATGTCGGAAAACTTCTGTCCTGGTGATCGACGGCGAACCTCCGCGGGTCAGCGACAGGCTGAGTGTCCGATTGCATAGACTTAGACCATGGCTTCGTGTGTCGTACATGCTGTGTTTCACGGTGGCTCCTCGGCCGCAAGACGAGGCTGTAGACTGGGACGCCAGGCGGCCTCTTAGGCACCTTCCAAAGTGAGGCGCACAGACGTGCTGGGTGCACAGCGGGTGCCCCATAGACGCACGGCATTTGAGCCTCCGGATGACCGAGTGGACAGTGACTCGGCCGTCACCGCAGGTGGATCCCGACGTCCCCTGGTGCCATCGGTGACCCACCACCCTGCACCGCCTGGGCGGCCAGCCAGCACCCGGGCAGCGCCGCCGACGGCCGACCGGTTGGGGACGTGCCCTCCATCAGTGGAAACACGGCGCTGTCCACACGTCGGGCTGAGCCCGGGGCTGCGCGCTGGCGGCCCTGCGGCGCTCGGGACATACTCCACGGACACGCACCTGCTGGCTGGTCGTCCACGGAGCCCTGACGACGGGGCAGGGAGTGGGGGACACGGCCCCAAGGGAGCGGGAGCCCAGACGCCACCGACACGGGCCGAGACACCCGCGAGCAGCTGCAGGGCCAGGAACTGAGGCGCCCGGGAAACTCGGAACTCGGGTCGTGTGTCTTGAAAAATGAAACGCGGGATCCCTGGGTGGCGCAGCGGTTTAGCACCTGCCTTTGGCCCAGGGCGCGATCCTGGAGACCCGGGATCGAATCCCACGTCGGGCTCCCGGTGCATGGAGCCTGCTTCTCCCTCCTCCTGTATCTCTGCCTCTCTCTCTCTCTCTATCATAAATAAATAAATAAATAAATAAATAAATAAATAAATAAATAAATAAATAAATCTTTAAAAAAGAAAAAAGAAAAAAAAAGAAAAATGAAACGCTGTCCCCGTCTGGGCGTTCCTCTACCTTCCAGAGGCTTCTACGCCCTTGAGAAAGGCTGCACGCAGACAGGGCACGTCCTGACGGAGGAGACGGAAGTGGAAGCCGGGCTGCTCTGAGGTTCGGGGCTGCAGCGTGTCGCCCATCTGCTCAGCCGCGGCGGCGGTGGGTGTTTGGTGCGCGCGTCCGTGTGGGCGTCCGTGTGGGCGTGCGCGTGCATGTGTGGGCGTCCGTGTGGGCGTGTGCGTGTGTGTGCGCGTCCGTGTGGGCGTGCGCGTGCGTGTGTGCGCGTCCGTGTGGGCGTGCGCGTGCGTGTGTGCGCGTCCGTGTGGGCGTGCGCGTGCGTGTGTGGGCGTCCGTGCACATGCATGTGTGCGTCCATGTGCGCGCGTCTCTGAGGGCGTGCGCGTCCATGTCCGTGTGTGCACGTGCGCGCGTCCGTGTGAGGGCGTGTCCGTGCACGCGCGTGCATGTCCATGTGCACGAGCCCGTGCATGTATGCGCGCCCGTGTGCGTGCGCGTCCGTGTGTTGGTGCGCGGGGGGGCACGTGTGTCCCTGTGTGCGCGCCGCGCCTCGGGAGCGCGTGTCCCTGCTCCCCTCCGCACGGGGGTTGAGGCGGAGGCGCCGCGGCGGCAGGTCGGTCCCGGCGCTCCCACTTACCCTCCACCCAAAAGGCTCCCCGCAGCGCCGCGTGGAGGCCCCGGGGCGCGACGCCGGTCAGTCCTGCGCACCCCGCGGCTCCGCCTAACTCGGGGCGTCCTGCCCGGGCGAGGGGCCCGGACCTGGGGCCGAGGGGCCGGCGGCGCGCAGGCTCCGTCGTGACCGGCGCGGGGGCTCGGGTGGCCGCGCGGCACCGCAGGGGCTCCCGCGGGTGGGCCTCCGCCGCTCACCCCGCCGTCCCCTCGCCTCCTCCGAACCCCCTCCTCCAGGCAGGCCTCCCACGGCACCACCCGGGCTGAGCCCCCCCCCGGCTTCCCACACGTCCTGCCCACTAGTGTCTCCGCCGCAGGGAGGCGCGAGGGGTCTGGGGCCGCGCAGGAAGGACGCAGGTGCAGGCCGGGGGGGGGGGGGGGGGATCTGACCGCCCGGGACGCCTCTCTCGGCGGATTCAGCCCCGCGATGTCCCCCTGGGTGACCCCCACCACCCCCACCCCGCGACGGGACAGGGCCGGCATCCGCCCCGGATATCAGAGCCCTTGAGGCTCGGCCTGCCCCCCGGGGTGGACGGGGCGGCGGGAGGAGGAGCTCGGGGAGCTGGGGCAGGGGGGCTCCGAGCGCCAGGGCGAGGCCCGGACGGGGTGGGGTGGGGACGGGCCTCAGCGCGGGTTCTCTGAGATGGAAGTGGCACCGGGTGCGCTGGCCTTGGCTCAGATCATCCTAGACCTTCCTTCCCGAGCCACCCCGACCTCCTCAACCTCCTGAGACCTCACGGGGCGCCCCGACCTCCCTGGGCATCCTGACCTCTCCGCACCTCACCAGGCACCCCGACCTCCCCAGTTGCCCTGAGCTCCCCACGCAGAGCAATGGCAGGAGGGATGACCTGCTGGGGGGCGCACTGCTTCACTCAGGAGCCAAACGACCAAGGGACACACAGGCCACCAGCTGTGCCCCTGCTCACGCAGTCCCGGACACCTCGTCCCCCTGGGAATGACTTTCCCTACCAACACCGCGGCTCCGGGCTGGGCGGCTGCACGCGGCAGGTGTCCACACTGCAGGGAATGCGCTCCAGTCCAGGCAGGAGGGCGGGATGGGGTGGAAGGTTCCCAGAGGGCAGCCAGCGGGGCAGGAGCAGGGCAGGCCCCACGGAGGTCGGGAGGGCGCGACCCGGGCCTGTCATTCGCAGCCCCGACGCCTCCAAGGAGGTAGGACGGTGCCCCACGCACGAGACGGGACAGAGGTGGGCGGGTGGGCAGGGGTGCAGGGGGGTGCGGGGGCTTCGGCTGCCCTGTAGTGACCCGGTCAGGGGGACACAGGAGGGCAAGGGGGGAGGTTCCAGAACTGGGCTGGGCGGGGCGTGGGGGCTGTGGAGGGCGACGCCACGATCATTACACGGAGTCCAGTAAAGTCCTGGGGGCGCCAGGTGGCAGAGGAGCGCAGGTAAGGCACGGGGGGTGTGAGGGGTGTGGGGGGAGCCTCACCCTGCCCCCCGCCCCCCCACAGCAGCACTGATTCCAACCGGAACCTCGTCCTGGCAGCCAGGCCACCCCATCCCGGCTAGAACCCACCCGAGGCGGCCAGCAGCTCAGGTTCCCTCGTGCCTGCCGCTCAGCAGGCGGGTATGGACACGCGAGCCTGGAAAGCCAACCTGACCCTCGTCCCAGCACCTGCACCGAGCGCCCGTGGCCCCAGGCCCAGCTCTGGCCGCCACCCGCCTCAATCCTGGGGGCTGTCCCTAGCGCACCCTCGCTGACTTCACTCTGTCCCCCTGCTGAGTGGTGACCGCGCATCCGGGGACGCGGGGCCCCGGTCCTGGTGGGAACGTGGGCCCCTGAGTTCTCAGGCTGGGTGCGGGTGCTTACACGCCTCGAGGACGCTGCCCAGAGCTCGCTAGCTTTTTTAATAAAGATTTTATTTATTTGTTCATGAGAGACCCAGAGAGAGAAGCAGAAACACAGATAGAGAGAGAAGCAGGCTCCATGCGGGGAGCCTGACCAGGACTCGATCCCGGGACCCCGGGGTCACGCCCTGGGCCGAAGGTGAGCCCCCGGGGCCCCCACCCAGAGCTCTCTGCCCCAAGCAGAGGGCTGAACACTGCTGGACACGGCCGGGGCTCAGGACGAAAAGCCAGACGCTGAGGCCCCAGGATGAGCGAGGCCGACCCAGGAGGCACCCGAGTGGGCGGTGAGCATGGCGACGAGTGGGTGGGCGCCAGCGCAGAGCCACACACACGGGTGCCCGGCCCGACGCAGGAGGGAGGCCTTCGTGCGGCGCCCGCGCAGGCGCAGGCCCTGCAGTGGGGAGGGTGCCCTGGGGTGCTGAGCCGCGGGGACCCTGCGCTTCCCTCCCGCTCCGGGGCGTGGGGCCGAGGCGGGCCAGGAGCTGAGCCCTGCGTCCTGCTGCTGCCTCATGGGCCGCGGGCGGAGGAGCAGGTTGGAGCCCGCTCGGGCCGAGGGCTGTGGCATCGCCGTCCCTCCTCCTCCAGGCGATGAGCACCGGGTCCCAGAGGGCAGCCCCGGGGGGTCTCCAGGACCAAGCCGGGCCTGGACACAGACCCCGAGGACCCCCACGCCCACACCAACCGCCCCATTCGCCCCCGCGGGACCGGGACGGGTGGGACCGTGGCCTCGGGGCAGCTGCAGCCTCTGCGGGGCGGGGGGGGGGGGGGCACCGGAGGGGCGGTGGAGGGGCTGCCTCGGCCTGGCCAGGCGCCTCGGGCACTTCTCCGTGGCCACGGGCCTCACAAGCCTGGGGGGACCGGGGAGGCAGCGACGGAATAATAATGAAGGATTTTTAATAACTCGTCAGCTCCGGTGTCAGCTGAACGGCGCCGCGCAGCCCGTTGGGAAAACTTCGCGAGGTATTGTCTTCCCAGGAAGGGAGACGGAGCGGAGGGCGGGGGGCCGAGAGCTTCCAGCGAGCACGAGGGAGCACCGAGCGAGCACCGAGGGAGAACCGGGCAGCGCAGGGGCAGGCGGGGCTGGGCCCAGGCCCTCGGGGCGCTTCCACTCCTGCCATGCGGCCACCCAGCACTGGGTGATGACAGCCCGTCGCGGAGCCCACCCAGGTCGCGCCCTTGCCCAGGAACCCACCCGCCACCCTTCCACGCCCCGTACTCGGAGGAGGACACTGGGGCCCAGGGGCGGCCGCGGGGAACCAGAAACCCACGTCTCCCCAAAATGAACACAGCTTTACCAAATCCGACTGTCGCGCGTACTTTCCTATGGCTGCGCTGCTCGCACAGGGCGGTGCGCGGGGAGCGGGTCAGGATGGGGCCGTGGAGAGCGTGGGGTAAACCTGCCTCCACTCGCACGTCTTCTCCCCCATCACTCTCGGTGGGCTTCCTGGAAGCGGCGGCCGTGCCCGTGGGCCGGGAGGTGGAGAGACCTGCCAAGCCTCGGGAGCGACAGGTGGAAAGGGCTCGGTGACGCGGATGGCGGAATGTTCTAGGAGACTGAGAAGCCCTGGCAGGTACCAAAGAGCAGGGGTTGTCATCGGAGGCGCAGAGGCTGCAGCGGGCAGGCCGACAGGTGCCGGTTCTTGGAGGTCAGGGACGTATGGGCCTGTGGCTCCAGGCACGCCGAGACCTGGCGGGGCGCCCCTCGGGGCAGGACCAGCACCCCTGAAGGGGCGGCCTGGGGGAGGGCAGGGCACGCGGGGCCACCCGAGCGGCGGGGCTCCAACACCGAGCCTCCTGTCACGGCTTCAGAAAGGGAAACCGAGGCAGCAGAGAGCAGCCCGTGCTCCCCGGGGATGTCCTGCAGCGGAGCCTGCCCCCGCCCCCACCCTGTCCCCACCTCACCTCCCGCCACTCGGCAGGATGGAAAGTGTCACCCAACTGTGACGCCTCATTAACACTTGGGAAGTCGTATTTCACAGCCTCCCCCGGCTCTCAGGTGGGGGGTTATCGTTAGAGCCGCAGGTGACGCAGCGACGCGTGACCGGGGCACGGGGGGGGGGGTGGGGGGGTGGGGGCAGCCCTGACCCCCCGGGCGCCCTGGCCCAGCCCCACACCCCCAGGCCGCTGGTCAGTCCAGGAGCCAGGAGGAAGGACGGAGGGCGGAGGAGGCCGGCCCTCAGGAGGGACCGACGGCAGGAGGCCCAGGAGGGCCCTACACAGGGGCTCCCGGAGGGCAGGGTCAGAGCAGGCTGGGGAGCCCATGTCCCGGGGGAACCGGGACAGCGCAGGGGCGGCAGGAGCCCACAGACACGCTGGGGCTGTGGCCCTCGCACCCACCTCCCCCCGGGCAGAGGCAGCTCCCAGGCCTGGAGCCTCCATCATGGCCCACCCGACCGGCCCCGCAGCCCCGCTGGGGCCTCCCTGCCACAGACCCTCCATACGGGAATCCTGGGGACTTGAAGACGGGGGAGGACGCGGGGCATCGGAGCCCAGGGCCATGTGGGCATGGCAGACTCAGGTAGGGACGGCGCGGGGACACCTGTGAGGACGCCAGCTGCGCCCTTCCCTCCCGCCCGGGCCCCAGGCCCCCTCACGAGGCGCTGGGGGATGACGCCCGCGGGTGCCCCCTCCTCCCGAGAGGCCCCCGGGATGGGCAGGTTCTCGGAGGGCCCTCGGGGCTCCGGCGGTCTCTGGCGGGGCTTAGCTGGGCCAGGGCGTGGCCCTCAGCGCTCACACGCCGGGGGTCACCCCAAGTCACATAATGGTGATGAGGACACCTCGGCCGATGTCCACGGGCAAGTGGGTGGCCAGAAACCTGGTAACTTGTGCGGAGGGTTCCCCGCGGCGCCCGCCCCGCTCCCGCCCCCGTGGAATCCTGGAACAAGTCTGAGAGCCCAATAATTCAGTTGGAGTCTGTTCCACACTCGCAGCACGTCCGGGGGACCGGCCGTGTGCCAGCATTTCCACCCAGTTCCAGACATGAGGGGTTCGCAAGGCACAGCCCTGTTCTCGGGGTGCCCATGATAAACCGCTTTCAGGAGAGATAAGGCTCCCGCCAGCCACCGGCGGTGTGCGTGGGGAGAAATGATTAATTCTGACACGGGGAAGACGAGGCGGGGACCCGGGCAGAGGCCGGGTGCAGGCAGGACAGCCTCGCAGCGGCACACAGGAGGCGACGAGAGCCCACGCAAAGCCCGCGGGGAGGGTGGGGTGTGTGGGAGGAGCGAGGCTTGGCTGGAGCTCCGGGTGCTCGTGGGACAACAGGGTTGTGGGACGACAGGGTTGTCGGGATTCAAGGTGACAATCCCCTTGAACGTGCAAGCCACACGCGCGTGGCAATTATTCGGCACCACGCTGTCTGCGGCTCCTCGGGCATAAGAGGGGAGTGGGTCGTGGCAGGTGGTGCCTCCATCCCCACCTCTCGCACCTTTACCCCAGCAGGCGTCAGTCCAGAGTCCCACCCACCTCGGGCCCCCCATGGAATCCGCACAGGGGGGCGGCCCGGCACACGCGAGCGCCACGTGGGGTCACGGGCACACTGATCACTGCGCAAGGGGTGCAAGGGGCGGCCGACAGGGAGGCCGTCTGGCCTGGGAAGGGGTGGGGGGACTGGCGACCAGGAAGGCCCCAGGGAGGGGTAGCGAGGAGCTCTGCCAAGCGTGGGGCGGGGGGGGGTCCCCAAGCGGATGAGGGAGCCCATTGCCGGGGTGGAGAAGCTCCTCCAGGAAGCGTGGACGTGGGAGCAGGGGCTTGGGGGGACAGGGGCCTCTGCACGTGATCGTGGTGACACAGAGACCGCGGGCATAGGCCGCTCTGCGCACTGGGTGCCGGGGAGGCCTGGGGTTCGGGCACCGGCCCAGAGGAGCGAGGAGGACCGAGAGGGAGCACCTGCCAGCAGCTGCGGCTCGGCTGCGGAGAGGAGCTCCAAGGATGTAGCGCTGCCCCAGTGGGGAACGCACGGAGGACGCGGGGTCAGCAGGACCTGGAGCCTGGGAGGAGGCGGAGGCCCAGGGGTGGCCTTGTGCCCGGGCGCGGGGTCCACCCACTCACGGCGGGAGAAGTTGGGAATCCTGGAGGGGCGTGGGGTGGCCTGACCCCAGGTCATTGTGAGGCGTGGGGGTCATGGGGGGGCACGGGCGGGTGGACCCCAGACACTCTGCTCGTGCGACCGCAGCATGGAGGCCGGCGTCAGGGTGCGGCCCCCAGAGCCAAGGTGACCGGATGCCCCGAGCACGACAGGACTCGGGGGAGGCCCTCGCGGCCGTGGGCGGCTGTTGGCCGCGTTCAGTGGTGAGCGTGGAACGAGATGCACGCACAGTCGGGGCTGCTCGATGTGAGCCGTCGGAGTGTGACAACGGCCGCCGGTAGGTCGTGTGTGCTATGACCCTGCCTGTGATGGCCTGTGGCCCTGGACGACGGGCACTGGACACCCTGCTTCTGGGCACAGGGAGCAGCAGGAGCAGGCTCAGCGGCAGGAAGGTTGCAAAGGCACCGGGCGTGAGCGTGAACCAACCTCACAGCCCCACGGCCGCCCACCCGGCCAGACCCCCACACGGCTGCGGAAGACCAGGGGGCACTGAAGGCCAAGGAGGGACCCCACTCGGCAGGGCTGCGGGGCGAGGGCTTCCCGCGCTTGCGATGTCGGGAACCAGGCGGAGGTGAGACTCCGGAGAAGCGAGGCCAGGGCGCAGGGCCGGCCGACGGCCACCCGCGGTGCCACTGCGCTCCCAGGGCCTGCAGCCGGACGCCCGGAGGACACCCCGACATGACGGGGACCGAGGCCCGGTGAGGGGAGGTGAGCCCCCCCAGCCCCGGAGCCGGTGGCCAGCAGCGCCAGGGGCACAGCTGCGGTCTCCCCGGGGCCATCCCCGCAGAAGCACCCCTGCGCACTGAGCACCCCGCCGGCACCCGGGTCCGGCTGTAATCAGGAATGCTGTCTTTCTAGAAGCCCCCGAGCCCCTTCTCCGACACCCCTGCAGGACCCAGGCACCGGCGGTGGGTGCGCTGAGCTGAGACCCGGGACCCAGGAGTTCCTGGGTGGACGGTCCACACGTCTCTCCACGCACGTGTCCCCCCTGCACCCCCGCACAGTCCTCCACTCCCGACACCAACTCTCAGCTTGAAACCTCGAGAACCACCACGGGTCCCCCTGCAGCGCCTCGAGGCACGCTCACCAGCCCGCGCCCACGCGGGGACTCCAGCGCCAGCCCCCACCCAGGCGGGCAGTGGCCGCAGGCGCCCCGACCCCTCCACCTGGTGTCCCGGCCCCGCCGCCCCTGCCCCGCGGCTTCACCCTGCACTCAAGTCGGCACCCGCACAGCGGCCTCCGTGAACGCCCTGGGGTCACCCCGCGTGACCCCCTCCATGGTCCCGGTGAAGCTCAAGCCCGAAGGCCCGGCCGCCCTCCCTGCTGCTCCCCCGCGTGCCCCCACTCGCCGCACGGACGCCGTGGGTGATGCGTGGGACCCCTGACCCAGCCCCCAGAGCCCCACCGGTAACCCCACCGGTAACCGTGTCTCTCTTGTCCCTCGCCCCAGAGATGTCTTGCTCAAGCCGGTCCGCACTTGCTAACGGCAGCTTGGCCTCTCCGCCGAGCGCCCTCTTCCGGGAAGCTTCCGCCATCCGGCCCCGCCCTGCCCCTTGGCCCCGTGCCACGCCCACCGCGGCCTCCCCTCTCCGCCTCCCCTGCCGCTTCCCCCCCCCCCCCCCCCCCCCCCCCCCCCCCGCCCATCCCCGGCAGTGAGTGCTTCACACCCTCCTGGCCCAGTCCTAGGACCCGCCACCTGAGCGTCCCCGGGCGCCCGCGGGGCAGGACGGGCGTCTGTGCCGTGACAGGTGCGCAGCCGCGGGGTGAGCGCCCGTGCGGAGCTGCTGACTTGCGCGTCTCACGCTATTTTTATACGCGAGCGAAGCGGCGCGTGCCCCTCCCCCCGAAGGTGTCCGTCGCACCTCTCCGCGGCCCAGTTTGGACCCCGCGCCAGCCGGAGGTCACCGGGGGCAGGAAGCGCAGCTAGGCCTTCCCTCGTGGCTCAGCGCAGGGGCCGCTAGAACAATCTAGTCTTTGCGTCTCGCCCCGTCTCCCTGTAGGAGCGCGGCTGTCCAGGGCCGGCTCTGCTGCGCGCCTGGGGCCGGGGCTCCACCACTGAGCCTCCGTGCTCACCTGTGATAAGGGGTGACACTAGTATCCCCCGCGCACGGTGAGCCCGAGTCAAGTGTCAGGCATCGTTCTGATTTATCTTGCCCTGCCCTTCCACCCTTATTTTTGCACATCTCTGGATTTGGGGACTGGATGGGTGTCATCAGCACCGAGGAGCCCAAGGGCCGGAGGGCTGGCACAGGATGCCCACTGCTCGGCCACCCCCGGCCCAGGACCGCCTGGAGGTAAGAGAAGGGAAGCCCGGGCCAGGGGAAGGGAGGGCAGGGAGGGCAGGGCGGGCAAGTCCTGGGCAGAGGGCAGGCAGCGGCTCTGGGGAGGCGCGTGGTCTGCAGCTCGTCCCACAGGAGACCCAAACCGGCCCAGAGCACGGCCCTGCACAGCCGCAGCACATGGGAGCAGCGTGGCCGCGCCCCCGGCAGCCCTGGGGAGGCTGTGCCCAAGGGATCGGGGACCTGGGGACGTGGCTCCGTGTCTGCAGTGTCTGCTCGGAGCCTCGGGGGGCCCAACAGGGCCGGCAAGGCGGTGCCGTGGGTGGGGGGGCATGAGGGTGAGACCTGCCCATGAGGGTTGTGAGGGTCGAGGACACAGCGCCTCCCAGCTCTCAGCCTGGGTGTCATGACGGCTGTCACCCGGGAGGCGCCCCTAAACGGAGGGAGCTCCGAGGACCTTGGAACCTCACTTATTTAAGCCAACCCGGGTCTCCGTGGTGGGAAGGTGGCCCCCGCGCGAGCCCTCGCAGTGGAATCGGGGCACCCCAGGCCCCGACCCCACCACCAGCCAGAGGAGCCGCGGGCCGAGGAGGGCTGTGCCAGGTGCGTGGGCACGTCAGCCCCCGGGGCCCCCAGCGAGTCAGCAGGCAGGTGCACGGGGCCCTCGCTTCGGGGTGCTGCTCCCCTCCTCCCTCTAGCTTCTCGCCGTGACCCCGGTTCGCCCTCTGGAGCCACACGAAGTGGACCTGACGCTTCTCCCGGTGACGGGCTCCAGGTGAGGGTGTGGCCAGGACCTGCCCGGAGTCCCTCTTCTCCGCTTTCTGGAACCGCCCCTGTGCTGTGGGCCCTGGCCCCCCGCCCGCCCCCCTGCACAGCAAAGCCCCCCAGAGCACTCGGGGCTCTCCCCCCGCCCCCCCAGGGACTCACACTGCGGCTCCCAGTCACCCAGGGCCCCCCGGGTGGCGAAGCCCAACGCGGCTCCTTGCCTTCGCTGCCACCTGGCTCGATGGGTGAGCAGCGCCGGGCGCAGCTGCCCACGGCTCCCCCGCCTCCTCCGCAGGGTCCAGCCGGCCACCCCCTCGGGTCCCGGGCCTGCTCCGTTCCCCGCAGCGGGTCCACGGACTCAGCGTTTGCACCCTTGGCCAGCTCGGACGTCTCCCTCACCCGCCGGCCCCACCCGCACGCGGCCTGTTTCGTGGCCGCACTGGGGTGTCCAAGGGCCATCCCACCTCGTCTCTGGAACAGACCCCCTGGCCCTCCTCCCCTAAAGGCGGTCCTCCCGGCACGGCCGCCTCGACTGGTGACATAGCAGCCAGGCAACCCTGCTGACCCAGGGAGCGGCCACGCCTGTGCCCAGAGCGCACCATGGGCGTCCCCCTCGAGGTTCTGGTCGCCGCCGGTGAGTCCTGGGGCGGAGGCTGTACACCCTCGGGACCTCCCAGGTGACCGAGGGTCTGTGGGCTCTTGGAGCACAGCTCTGGGTGGATCCACACGGTGCCGGCAGCTGGGGTCAGGGCCGCGGTCACCACGCCGACCTGCTGGCCCCGGGGACGGGACGGCCCGGGGGCTCCACCAGGGGCGGGCAGCTCCATCACGAAAGCCCCCTAGACGCTGCTGCTGCGGCTCAGGGGGTCCCAGTTGGTGACCCGCATCCCCTCCCGTGAAGCCGTCACTGAGGCACGTTGCCCAGGTGTGCAAGCTGCTCACAGACCCTGCGGGGCCGTGCTCACAAGTGGGGCTGGCCTGGGGACCCCCGGGCTCCTGGGGGCCGCACCGAGTTGGGCGATTGGCGTCAGGATTGCAGGGCGGAGGGTGCGGACCTCACGGTCCGTGGGCGTGAGCACCGTGCACCCCCCCCACCCCCTGTTCTCTTGCTCACTTCACCGCGTTCATCCTGCATTTCCCTCGAACACAGCGGGAGCCTCCAACCTCAGGACCTTTGCATCTGCTCTTCCCTCTGCCCGGACCGCGCCCCTCGCCGCCCCCGTGCGTCGGCTCCCCCACCCAGACCTGGCCTCAGGCACCTCCCTCCGGCTGCCCCATGTCCTGTCCTTGTCGGTGACGTGTGCCAACATCCACCCTACCTGCCAGCTTCCCTCCTAACCTGTTCACCGCCTCCGCCCCCCACCGCGTGCCTCCCCTCCCAGCAGGGGCCCTGCTGCAGCCTCCTCCGCAGCCTTTGGACCATCGCCCGCACTCGGGAAGGCGGCGGCCCATCGGGGGCCCTGACTGTCTGCGTTCCTGGCCCAGGCCTCTGTCCCCTGAAAGGGAGCAGCCAGGCAGAAAGACAAAGGCCGCGTCTGACCGCAGGGTGGGGGCCAGGCGCAGGGGCAGCGTGGGGAGAGGGAAGGGGGCAGTACAGTGGCAGGGGTCCCGCGGTCCGCCCCGCGAGTCGCCAGGTGCCAGCCGGTGCCCGTGTGAGCCCCGAGGCTGTTTCCTCGGTGTCAGGCCCTTACGGGGATGCGCTGTGAGGAGCCCAGGCCCAGCCTCCCGACCCCGGGGGAGGCGAGGGTGCGATGGACCCTATGCACGGGGCGCATCGGAGCAGGGCTGGCACTCGAGGGCCTTGCACACCCCAGAGCCTTCCACCCCAAACCACGGGGTGTGCAAGGAGTGCAGGGAGGCTGGGTCACAGCGGGGTCACGGCGCCGCCCATGCGAGGCTGCTGCCATCTTCAAGAACTTTTGTCCCCCCCCAGCAACCCCAAGGACACGGGAAGTGGTCAGAGGACAGGCCACCTGCCTGTGCCCTAGATGTCACCTAAGCCCTCCCCTGCCCCGCCCCCTGGACGTGCCCCTCACCTGCACGCTCACCTGGAAACCCGGATAGTGACCATCCCTGACTCCAGCACACACTTGCTGGCTTGTCCTCTGGGAGAGGCCCTGGGCCGGGCTGTCCGGGCTGTCCTCCTGGGCTCTCATCCCCGAAGCTGCCTCCTCCCGCCCCCGCCCCCTCGTACCCTGACCCATCCCCCTTCCCCTGGCCCCCTGACCCCCTCCCCCTCGTTCCCTCCCCCCTCGTTCCCTCCCCCTGGCCCTGGCCGCACTGGGCAGTGCAGCAGGTTCCATGAAGGCCCTGAACCCCCTTCTTCTCATCTCCTTCCCCAGAAAGAAGCTGTGGAGCAGAAAATGAGCTGCCCCCCGCAAACCCTTCCCCCGCAGGGCACCCAGGCCAGGCTGCCATCCAATGTGAGGCCAGCGGCCCAGGCGCCAGCCCACGACCTGCTTGCTCGTAGCCCAGGGCCCCGAGAGTCCGTGAGAGAGCGGGGTTGGGTGGGGAAGGGCAGCCCCCTCCTCCAGGCCGCCCGGCCCCGCAGCGGGCTCCCCCCGCCAGATGTCGGCCTGCTGTCACCCTGCTCGGGGCTGGACCACCATTCCCGGCCCCTCGCACGGCCTGGACCCCCCATCTTTACATCAAGCTGACGGTCGGTGCCAAACCCAAAGCACCTTCTGCGTCTCCTGGGTTGTCCCCCACGTCCGTCTCCCGAACGATTCCGATAGCGGGTCTACCCACTGCGCGGCCGCCCCCCTGGACCCCAGCGACTCTCCGGGGCATTCACCTGCCCATGTCACCCCAATTTATCCGTCTGCCCGCCCCCCCCCCCCCCCCCCCCCCCCCCGTCTTGCTTCGCTCCTCGGTGCCGGCGCCTGGCACATAACAGCTGCTCAGGAAACTTGAAGGAAACCAACTGACGCCCGAGGCTCCGTGCACCCTGCGGTCTCCCCCGCCCCACACCCACTTGGTGGCTTCCGCGCCGCCCCCTGAAGCCGTCACCCCAACACACGGCAGCCCCTCCATCCTGTCCTGCTTACTGCCCCGCCTCTGGGGGCGCCGGGGCGCCTCCCCCTCCCCCCGCCCCGCCCCCCCAACCCTGCACAGGGAGCCCTCCCTCTCCCCACAGGCCGGGCCCTTTCCTTACTAGGCCTCAGGGAAGGAAACGCCTGCTGGAAACGGCACTTGCACTTGCGGGGCTGCGCCCTGCATCCTCTCCCGGTCCCCCTGTGCTAGGAGACCAAGCTCTGCCCGCCTCCTCCGTGAAGCCCTCCAGGTGAACAGCCAGTCCCGTCCCGCCCTCCCAGGCGAGGGGGCGAGGGCCCCACATTTCCGGGGCCCGACTACGCATCACCTCACTGCAGCGCTGGAGGGCAGACGCGCCCCTGCCGCTGACCACGGGCTCAAGGGGGTCACAAAGCTCGTCACCGAGTCGGGATTTGAACCCCCGTGTGTCCGACTCCGCAGGTGTGGCCTGTGTCCTCGGGGGGCCTCCGCCCTCCATCACGGGCCCCTGGCTCCGCCCCGTGGCATATGCATGCGTGCGTTTCCCCTGGGCTCCCCGAAGGTCCTGGATCCGTGCGGTTCATCGAGCAAACACAAGAGTGGCTGGGCGGCCGCGCGGGGGTGACCGCACTCCCCAGGCAGGAGCCGTGGCGAGGAAGCGTCCGCAGGGGGCACCCCGGGGAGCCGCAGTGCCCTGCTCCGCGCAGGGGAGCCCCCTGTGCATCCCCGGCCGCCTCTCTGGAGCCTTGCGGTGCGCGCACATCGGCAGCCCTCCCGGAGGTGGCATGGTTGCCAAAAAACAAAACACCAAACACATCCAAACAAACCAAAAAACATAACGACAACACCCACGGGTGATGGACGCAGCTCCCTGCAAAGAACAGGCAGACACGCCCCTTGCCTTCTGGGACCTCCCTGTGGGACCAACACGCCGCAGGTAGCAACACCAGGCCACCCGGTGACACGCCGGGAAACCGGAGACGGGTGCTCGGCCGGGCTGTGCTTCCCTCGCAGGCCCAGGACACCAACGGGGGGAGGCGAGGGCCACCCCCACCCCCACCCCCACCCCCACCCCGTGCTTCAGAGCCATCTGCATGGCAGGAGGAAAACCGGCTCCAGGGGCTGGTGTGGGGCCTGGGGGCAGGTTCTCCGATGTGGCCACTTGAGCGTCCCCGTCCTGGTGCTGGTCCCTGTCCTGGCCCCCATCCTTGTCTTGGTCCTGGCCCCCATCCTGGTCCTGGTCCCCGTCCTGGTCACCATCCTGGTGTCCCAGTCCCCATCCTGGTCCTCATCCTGGTCCCGATCCCCTTCCTGGTCCCCGTCCTGGTCCCCGTCCTGGTCCTGGTCCCCGTTCTGGTCCCCGTCCTGGTCCCGATCCCCTTCCTGGTCCCCGTCCTGGTCCCGGTCCCCGTCCTGGTCTCCGTCCTGGTCCTGGTCCCCGTTCTGGTCCCCATCCTGGTCCCGATCCCCTTCCTGGTCCCCGTCCTGGTCCTGGTCCCCATCCTGGTCCCCGTCCTAGTCCCGGCCCCCATCCTGGTCCCTGTCCTGGTCCCCGTCTTGGTCCCCATCCTGGTCTCGGTCCCTGTCCCGGTCCCTGTCCTGGTCCCGGGAAGAGGGTGGGCGGGAGGAGAGGGAGGGCAGGGGAGAGGGTGGGCAGGGGGAAGGCCGGCATCAGTGTGGAAGGGGACGGTGCAGACCCCGCCCTCGCACCCCCTCACTCCCACCTGTAGCCCCCCAGGCCCCACCCCGGGCTCAGGCCTCACCAGCCACGCCCCCCCCGGCCACCTGCTGACCCCTGGTCCCAGAAGCACCTCCTGCAGACCCAGAGGCACACGGTGTGCAGAGTCCACCCGGGTCCCTGGGGCTTCCGTGTGGTGCCAGCTGCTCCCTCCGCTGACCTGGGCACCCCCCACCGAACCCAGGTGAGGACCCCAAACCAAGGCACCCAGAGTTTAAGGGAAGATGAACCTCGTGCCCCGTGTCTACAGTGTTGGCCTCACAGTGCGCGGGGTGCTGGGGAGTTGGCCCTGCCCTCGGGGGCTCCCCTGCAGACCCGCCCAGCCTCCACCCTCCTCTGCACACCTCCAGGCGGCGCGAGCGGGCCGGTCAGGTCTCCCCGGCCCCGGGTCCCCCCACTGCCCGGTAGCTCACAGCGTCCTGCCGCCCTGCCTTCACCTGCCCGCGTCCCCAGACATCAGGCCGCGCCAGCCCCTCCGCCCTCAGGCGGGACCGCTCCAGCAGGACTCTGCCCACGAGGCCAGGCCCCGGACTGTCCCCAGGGCTGGGCCGGCCACCCGACACGCCAGTGGTCGCCGAGCACCTGCTGCAGCCCTGCCCAGGCTGAAGTCTACACGCGCTGCCTGCTCAGGCGACCGGCGGCCGCGGGAGGTGGGAGCGCTCACCTCGCAGCCCGGGCCCGGTCCCCGCGGAGAACCAGACAAGGCCGTCCTAACGGGACCCCACAAGTGTGTGCACGTACGTGTGTGCACATCCAGGTGTGTACCTGTGTGCGTCCATGTGTGTATGTGTGTGCATGTGACAGTGTGCACGCAGGCGTGTGTGCTCATGTGGGCATGTTTATGCGCATACGTGTGCAGTGTAGATGTGTGCTTGCACACGCCTGTGCTTGTGCATCCATGCATGTGTGTGCATGCATCTATGTGTGCACGTCTGTGTGTCCGTGTGTGAGCATGTGGCAGTGTGCACATAGGTGTGTGTGCGCGCATAGGCATGTCCATGCATACATGTGTGCATGTGTGTACATGTGTGCGTCCCCACACGTCCATGCTTGTGCATCCATACGTGTGTGCGTGTGCATGCATGGCACAGAAAGGGACAGAGAGCAGTGGGCGGCAGAGGCAGCAGCAGGACAAAGCTGCCATCCCAGAAGCCGAGCTGACCGAAGGGGACCTTCCTGCTTGTTCCTCCGTGTCAGGGTCGCCGTCCCGCGCCCGCGCTCGCCCTCCCCTGCAGGGACCGAGGCACAGGGCGGCCTTGCTGACGGGCTGGAGTTGAATCCGTCTGCGTAGCATCCCGTCCAGGACGACGTCTAATTAACACTCTTATTGGGGGCACAAACCCCCACAACCGTCGATGGGGGCCTCCCTGCAGGGCCCGCGTCCCGCCAGGCGCCTGCCTGCCCCAGCCTGCAGCTGCCTTACGGGACGTGTCCCCACAATGGGACGACCGCTCCCCCAGTCCAGGACAAGCAGACAGCGTGGAGGTCTGACCAGTGGGCCAGAGGCTCAATTCCGGGTGCAGGGCCCGCGAGGGGCGCCGGCTGGACAGCCCCCACCCCACGGGGCCGGCCCTGTGCCCCCGCGGGACCGCATTCCGAGTGCGAATCCACTTTCTGCCTCCCTCAGTCTCTGCAGGCTCAGGGAGGAAGAGGCCTTGGGCGTACGATTTCCCCGAGTGCACAATGATGTTGGGGACACAGCTCCGCGGGACGTGGGACACAAACCCCTCTGCTGGATACGGGTTTGCCCAAGTCACACGCCCAGACGCGCCGTGGCCAGGACGAGGGGCACGCAGCTCCCGACTCCGGAGCGCAGGGCTTCTCGGGGAGCGACGGCGCCCGGCCCGGCCCCCCAGAGCCCAGGCCCCGCTCAGGACCTCGGGAGGGCCCCAGTGTCACCCATGGAGAAGCCACGGGGAATCCCACGCGCAGTTCCCCATGGCTGGGCTCCTCCTGACGCCTCGAGAGACCGTGGCCCCACACCTCAGGGCCTGCAGCGGGGGCCGCACCCCACCACACCCTGCTTCCATGCGGGTGACCTCAGGGAGCCTCCAAGCTCCGGGGCTTCGGTGTCCCTTCCCGGAAGCCCGGGAGGCGGAGCGCTTCTGGGCAACAGCAGCGGGACAGACAGCTCCCGTCACCACCGGCGGATTTGGAGTTTTGTACCACGTGCATCACGTGCTAAAAATAGAAACTTAAAAATGTCACAGAAACACATGACGTCATCAGGTGACGGCACTGTGCACACAAGGCCGCTGCTTCCCTGCCCTCCTCCCCGCAGCCTCCCGGCCTCGCATGCGGCCCCCGCGACGGTCCCGTTGGCACTGCGCCGCCCACACGCCCACAGCTGGGCCCCGCGGGGCGACCCGACCCTCACGCCACGCTCGCCCCGGGCCACACGCCACTCTGTGCTTCAGCAGATGACCGTGAAGACGCGGGCCGGTCATCCTCCTCAGGGAGGGGACCCTCGGGGAAGGGGGCTGTCCAGGCAGGCCACGTGGGGCGGCGGGGGGACACGCTGCTGCCTGGACGGGGTCCCCGGCTCCACCCGGCTCCAGGCGGGAGGACAGCCCCCCCACACGGCCAGTCTGTCCATCGTGCGATGGGGACACCAACACCCACTTCCCTTCGTGGGACTGCGGTGACAAGGGAACACACAGGTGGCAGGGAACGGAAAGTGCTCCAACCCTGCTGCTCAGGAAACCGAGAGAAGAGAAATAAAACACAACGGAGCCACCTCCTACATGTCCAAGCATCGGGGGTGCAGGGGGAGGTCACGGGGGCAGGCAGAGGTCACAGGGGTGCAGTGGGAGGTCACGGGGTGCAGCAAGAGATCACAGGGGTACAGTAAGGAGGTCACAGGTGTGCAGTGGGAGGTCACAGGGTGCAGTGGGAGGTCATGGGGTGCAGCAGAAGGTCATGGGGGTGCAATAAGGTCATGGGAGTGCAATAAGGTCATGGGGGTGCAATGGGAGGTCACGGGGGTGCAGGAGGAGGTCACAGTGTGCAGCAGAAGGTCATGGGGGTGCAATAAGGTCATAGGGGTGCAACAGGAGGTCACAGGGGTGCAGGGGAGGTCACGGGGGTGCAACGGGAGGTCACAGGGGTGCAGTGGGAGGTCACGGGGTGCAGCAAGAGATCACGGGAGTACAGTAAGGAGGTCACAGGTGTGTGGGGGAGGTCACGGGGTGCAGCAGGAGGTCATGGGGGTGCAATAAGGTCATGGGGGTGCAGCCGGAGGTCATGGGGGTGCAACAGGAGGTCACAGGGTGCAGGGGAGGTCACGGGGTACAGCAGGAGGTCATGGGGTACAGCAGGCCACGGGGTGCAGTGGGAGGTCACAGGGTGTAGGGGAGGTCACGGGGTGCAGGGGAGGTCACAGTGCTCATGTGTCTGAAGTGGTCCCAGGCTGATGCTTCCAGGGCTGAGAGGCCCCTGCCCTAGGAGCTCCCGGGGACTCTCCCTGAGGGCCCAGGCCCAGCGCGCCCACGGAGGTGATCTGCCCACCGGGTGACAGTGGAGCCGAGCCTCCCCCACCCCCCAGCCCTGCCGGCCCATCAGCCCCATTTCAGAGAACGGCCTTGGGGCAAGGTCACTGGCAGCGCAGCCGCCCAGCGCTCGGGCCCAGCGGCCCCATCAAGGCCTCGCCGGGAGGCGGTGGACAAGCTGCCTCACTTCTCTGCGCCTCAGACTCCGTTCTGTGACGGGGACCCACACCACAGGGCCCCCGCGAAGGCCACTCACGGCTCACGCGGAAACGCCAGAGCGGCCCTGGTGCCTGGCGCATGGCTGCAGCCCGTAGGCTGGGGTTACAACCAGCGGCGGCGGCCTCGGGACACGCTCTGGCCACATCCCCGGGGGCCTCCCTTGCCCGGATGCCCCGTTACACGGTCCCGGGCCGTGACAGGCCCCGCTGGGTGGTGGCAGCGTGCCCGGCCTCCACAGCACTGAGGGGCCGCCCAGGGTGTGTTGTACCAAACCCGCGGGGCCGGGGCAGGAGGACGCGGGGCTGCCCCAGATGCACTTCCCGAGCCTGTGACATCAGGAGGCGAAGCGTCACGGCGGCCTAGCCTGTGACACGGGGCGGGGGGAAAGGCCCCCGCAGGTGCTGGGAACCTGGGGACGGGGACCGCGGCTCCAGCTGCTGCCCCCCCACCTCTTCCTCCCGGGGCTCTAGGCTCTGCGGCTCCTCTAAGAGGCCAGCAGCGCCCAGCGCCCAGCGCCCAGCGGAGCCGCTGTCCCCCACCTCCCAGGCGCCCCGAGGCACGGCACCCGCCACCAGCGCCAGGGAGGCCGTGTCCCGCGGTCCCCACCTGCCATCCTGCCAGCTCGGCCCCACGCTGCCCTCCCGCCCCTCCCCTCCACTCCTGCTGCTCCCAGAGGGCCTTCCTCAGACCTCCTGCCCAGGAGGGAGGCACACGCGGCTCCTGGGGGGGAGTGGGGCGTCCCCTTCCCTGCTGCCCCTCGGGCCACAGCTGCCTTCACCGTCCACCATCGTCCCCTCCCTGGGCCCCAGGATCGGCTTCCTGAGGTGGCCCCATGCCCCTGCTGTTTCCTGACCTTCTCTGCCCCTCCCAGGCCATCCCTGGTCGCATCACTGCGGCTCTCCTTCCACCCCTCTACCCCCTAGCTGCCCTCTCCTGCCGTCCCCCCTGCTGGTTCTCCTCCTCCCCAGTCCCCTCCCCACAGGGGGCTCCACCAGGGAAAGGCGGTGGACCCTGCGGGTTCGTGCGCAGGCAGGAGGCCGGCACCTCGGGGAGCACACTGGCGCACCTCCCCATGTCCCGCCCCAGGAGCCCAGGTCCACGGCGGGTCCCAGAGACCCAGGGGCCCAGGAAACCCAGGGGTGGACGGGCCTGCGGGCCGGAATCGGGGCCCAGGAGCCAGGAGGCCCGCCCCACTCGGTGGGGCCTCCTGCCGGCCACTCCGGGGCCATCCACAGCAGAAGAAATCTGCGGCAGGAGCCTTCAGGTGCGGCCCCCTTGGCCTGAGGGACCGGGCGGCGCCTCTGCTTCCAGAACCGCAGCTGGCAGCTGGGCTGGGTTCTGAGGTCAGGGTGGAGCGGCCGCTGGGGGGACACTCCGATGCCCCCCAGCTATGTCCAGGCCCCCCTCCCCCCGCAGGCCGTGATGCCGTCTTGCACCCTGCACCCGAGGCCTCCCTGTACTCATCCTCCTGCTGCACAACCTCGGCCACTACACCTTCCCAGTGTGTGTGCAAAACCTCTGCCTCAGTTTACCCCCTCCTGCTACTCATTCCTGCCCCCGTTTCTCCCAGATGATGCCGCACACGGCCCGGGTGCCTCCCCTAGCACAATAACTCGGGTTTCCTTCCCATTTTTTATTTTTAATTTTTTTTTATTTTTAATTTATTTTGTTTTATTTTATTTTATTTATTTATGATAGGCACACAGTGAGAGAGAGAGAGAGGCAGAGACACAGGCAGAGAGAGAAGCAGGCCCCATGCACTGGGAGCCCAATGTGGGACTCGATCCAGGGTCTCCAGGATCGTGCCCTGGGCCAAAGGCAGGCGCTAAACTGCTGCACCACCCAGGGATCCCCTCCTTCCCATTTTTTCAAACAGTGACATTGCACTTCCTCCAGGAAGCCTTCCTGGAATGATCCTGTCTTTCAGAAGGAGAGAAATTACGGAAGTGTAGCTTATGGAAGTGTAGCGCGAGTGCACCCAGCGCCAGGGCGCTTCAACGTGTTGCCTGAGCAGCGGGAGTGTGACCCGACCTCCTCCCGGTGCTGCCCCCCCAGGGGGAGGGGATTTCCAGAACCACCGCTCAGACCCCACCCCCCAAGCAGCCTTCCCTACAGTCGAAATCTCCTGTCCGCAGTGGGGCTCCTAGGCTGCGCCCACGCCGGGGAGGGGCGGCCCAACTGCGCTCCTGACTCGTCAGCGCCCTGGGCCTGGCACCCGGAAAAGCGGGCCGGAACCTCGGAGCCTCGGGGCGCAGGGAAACGTGGGCGCTCGGGCCCCTGGCTAAACCCACAGGGCCCTAGGCCTCCCCTCGCAGGCCCCGCCCCCGCGGGCTCCACTGGAACTTCTAGCCCTGCCCCCCCTCCTGCCGCGGCCTACCATCCTCAGCCCTCTTCACGGCTCTGGGACAAGCCCGTGGACAGGAGACACAAGGAGCCCCGTGGGCCCCACGCAGAAGTGCGGAAGGCCCCCCTGGACCCCATGTCACCTGGAGAGGTTGCTCCTGGGTCCTCCCGGCCCCCCCACCAAGTCCTAGGTCTCTTCTTGCTCACACAGCAGCGCCGGGTCCACACGGGTGGGAGTCCACGGAGCGCGGGGCAAGGTGGACTGGGCCGTGCACTCCAGCAGGTGCACAGCCCTGTTCGCACACAGGAATCCAGATGTGAGGGCCCCTGGCGGGGCTCAGTGGGTGAGCGTCTGCTTTCAGCCCAAGGCGTGACCCCGGGGTCCTGGGATCGAGTCCCGCATCAGGCTCCCTGCATGGAGCCTGCTCCTCCCTCCGCCTGGGTCTCTCTCTCTCTCTCTCTCTCTCTCTCTGTCTCTCATGAATAAATAAATAAAATCTTTAAAACAAAAGAAGAAAAAAAACTCAGCTGCTGCGGCAGGAGCGGACCCAGGGGAGCAACGCTCGCCTCAGCCCTTGGACCTTCCCCTTCTCTCTGACGCGGCCGCTGTGAAATCTGTGCCCGCGTGGGGTTCACCCCTCGGCCGGGGGCCGGGTGGCGGGGGGCAGAGGCTGGGGGGCAAGTCCAACTTCTGAGCATGGCGTGGCGGGGAGCCCGGGGGCATGTGCGGTCCCGCGACCCCGGGGCAGCCCCCAGGCTCTGGGTGCGCGCGGACCGGGGAAGCGAGCCCCAGGAGTGCAGGTGCCCCGTCCTGGGCTGAGGCAGCAGCAGCGCCAGGCCCCGCCCGAGCGGCCCCTCAAAGCCCGGCCTGAAGACGCCTCAGGGCGCTGAGCAGAGTCGGGGGCCGCGGAGGGGTGACTGCTCCCCGCGCTGTGCCCGCCTCGCGCCCACGAGCCCGCGGGGGTGCACAGGTCCCCGGGGGGCGCCTCCTCTGTCCCCGCACAGCGCGCCCCCCAGCCCTGCTCCAGACCCGCACCTGGAAGGACGTCCGCCGGCCAAGCGGCCTGGGGCTCTCCGCGCCCCGATGGCTTCCTCCCCTTGCGCTCCAGCTCCGGCGCCCGAGCCCCACCGCAGCCGCTCACACAGGCCTGAGGGAGCACACGCGCGGCGTGCCCCCGGCCCTGTGAGGGAACCCCTTCCTGCAGCCCACACAGCCCCAGGGCCTCCCGGGCCCCAGGGAAGGAGGAAGGCGAGAAACACCACGATTTCACCCCGAAACACAGACGGCCACGGCTGACACGGTCTGCCTTGACCCGCGCAGACCTCCTTGAGTTACGGGCCGGAGGGGAGGCCTGGGGAGGTGGAGCGACGGGCTCCGAGCCACACCCCTGGCACAGGAAGGACCCCGAGGTGAGGGCGATGCCTGACGCACCCTGGGCCCCCTAAACCCAGGAGTCACCCCTGCCCGCGGGGCAGGCGAGTTCTGTTAGGGGCAGGATCTGCTTCAGGTTCAGGACGGACGGGCCCTGGGCCCCCAGGAGAGGGGCCTGGTTACCAACCGGCCACCCGGGTCTCAGGAAGAAGTGAAGACCTTTCATGATCTGACCCCAGGAAAGTTCACCAAGTCCTGGAATGAAGTCCAGATACAGCGCTTCCGACGGAGAGCTTTTGGGGTTTCGGCGGGGGTGCTTCCTGGAGGAAGCGCTGCGTCCATCCGGGTGCTCGGGCTCTGAGCAGAAGCCATGCCACAGCCCCCTCGAGCGCCGGAGCCCAGCGCCCTCCGGGGCAGCGCCACCCCAACCACGGTGAAGGCAGTCCCGTCGCCCCCCGTACCCCAGGAAGAGCAGCAGGTGTAGACAGTGCAGAAGTCATTGGCTTCGGAAAGCAGGAAAATGAGTTTTCAGCAGCACCTGACGGTGTCCCGCCGGTGTGTGCAGAGGCTGCGGCCGGGAGGCAGGCCCGGAGCCCTCCCTTCAGGGACCTGCCCGGAGCTCGGTGGGGCGGTGGCTCTGCAAGCTCCGTGCATGTGTGTGCATGTGGCGTGTGCACGTGAGTGCGTGTGTGGAGTGTGTGTGCACGTACGCCCGCATCGCCCCCCTGTGTGGCAGGCCCCAGAGGGAAGGGAGAGCACGTCCCCACCGCCCCAGGCGCCTGGTCCGCGGGGGAGGCGGCGGGCATGACCCACTGTGACCAAGACTGACGCAGGGGCCACGTTGAGGCTGAGGCTTCTGCTTGGAGAGCAAAGGGTGGTTTGCTGGGAGGACGCGGAGGACAGGCCTGAGAGGACTCCCTGCGCCCTCGGGGCAGACGCAGGTCCAGGAGGAAGGATGGGAAGAGGGCTCCCTGGGGACCCTGCACCCGGGCAAGGGAGAGCTGGGAGGTGAGGAAAGGCAGGGGCTGTTCAGGGGACTGAGAGGGGACACACGGTCTGGGCTGGCTTTCAGTCCCCTTAGAGCAGAGGAAACAGCAAACCCCAGGTCCCCAGACCCCCAGGCCCCCAGACCCCCAGGCCCTCGGCCCCCTGACGCCCCACTGATGGGCCCTGGTGGGGCTCTGGCTCAGGTCCTGCCCCCAGGCTCATTCCCGGGCGATCCCTGCCCCAGCCGGGCCGCCTGTCCCTGACCCCACAGAGGGGCCGCCTGTCCGTCGCCAGGTCCGTCGCCAGGACCCCCGCCCGGGCCTTCCTCTCCAGGCTCTGAGGCCTGGGGCCTCCCTTTCAGCCCCGCTCCCCTCCCCGGCGCTGCTTTAAAACTGCAGGGGAGGAGGATGGAGGGGAGCAGCCCTCTGCCCTTCCCCGCTCTGCCTCTGCGGTTGCGCTCGGCAATGATCCTACAGGCCTGGAATCCCAGGAATTTCCTGCCCCGCGCTCCCTGCGAGAGCTGAGACCCAGCAATTAGGCCCGGAGTTTCCACTCCTGCTGCCCCCGCCCCAGCCAGGCGCCGGGGCACAGCCCGCTCCCAGGGCCCCCCCACCCCGGCCGCGCCAAGGCCGCCCCTGGGCCACCCTGCCCTCACCCCGTGGTCAGCCGCCCCAGCCTGGGCCAGAACGGGCCACACCCTTTCCTCCGCCCCCTGGGATCCCGGAACCCTGCTGGGCACACGGGGCTCCCGCCTCGGGATCACTCAGTCCTTTTTCTCTCTCTTTTTTTTTTACTTTCTTTTCCTTTCCTCCAACCAGGCCCGGCCTCTGCTCCTTCCTCCTCCGGCCCGGCCTGTTTCTGTGCGCCCGCCCGCCCCAGCCCTGCCCAGTCTCCCTCCTCCCGCCCTCCCCCCTCGGCTCCTGGGCTCCCAGAGTCTCATTAGGTACTGACTCCTCCGATCCGCGCGTCCCGGCTCACCCTCCGCAGGCTGACAGTCAGGCCTGCTCCCCAGCAGCATGTCTGTGGCCGGGACCTTCCAGAAGCCAGGGTGGAAGGTCTGGGCTCCCACTTCTGGGGTTCAGGCAGAGACCCGGGGACCAGAATGGGGGAGGATGCTCCGAGTCACCCGAGGGAGCCCTTACATAACTCTCTTCTGCAGCAGCCAGAAGACCAGAAGCGAGTTTCTCTCCCTAATCACATTTTGTTGAGGCTCCTGGGAAGATCCGCCCTCGTCCCCCATCGCACGGGAGCCCACCCTGGGTGCTGGGTCCCGGGTGCCGGCTCGGGCCGCCTGGGAGTCAAGCACTTGCTGCAGATAGTCCTCCCGCCGCCCGGCCGCCCGGTGAGTGGGGGCTCCGTCCTGCTCCGTCCAGGGCCCCTTCCCGCCCTGCTAGACCCCCTTCCTGATGCCCGCGCCACCCCCTTCTCATTCTCCCTCACGGCAGCGGATGTTTCTGAATCCTCTCTGCCCCGCGACCCGGGAGGTTGGACCAGCTGCTTCCACGCGCCCCCTCGCCCACACCGCGCACTCCCTCCCTCCCCAGGCAGGCACCGCCCTCCGCCAGCCAGGCTACCCTGCCGCCGCCCTCACCCGGGCCTCCTCTCCTCCCAGGCCCTGAGTCCTGGTAATCGTGGGCTGGGCTGAAATGCAAACCCCGGCTTGGAGGCTTCCAGAAGCCTCGGGAGGAGGAGACTCCGGTGAAAATGTGGATGGGAACATGCGCTACCCGCTCCCTTCAGCTGTGAGTCTCCAGTACCCCCCTTCCCTCCCAACAAAGCTTTTCTGTCAGGTTTCTGACTCTGATGAAGACTTTTAGCCGCAGCCCTTCTCCCCGCCCCCCCCAATTCTGAAGGATCTTTTGTCTTCTGAGCGAAAGAACTGAGGGATTCGAAAGGCGGCCTTCTTTCTTTTCCCCCTTGTAAGTAATGGGGGAAGAATTTTTAAAAGAAAAAATCTGAAGGATAAAAGACAGGAAAAAACAATATGCAGCTATTTTCTTTCTCAAAAATTTATTTTAATGGAAAACAAGAGAAAGACCTTGAGGAAAAGACAGAAGAAGGCTGGGAGAAATGCAGAAGCAGGAGGGGGGCCGGAGGCATGTGACCCGGCACTTAGGAGGACCATCACTAGGAGCACTCGGAGGCTCATCGCAGGGAGCACGCGGGGCCCATCACTGGGAGCACTCGGGAGCCCGTCACTGGGAGCACTCGGGAGCCCGTCACTGGGAGCATTCGGGAGCCCGTCACTGGGAGGACTCGGGAGCCCGTCACTGGGAGCATTCGGGAGCCCGTCACTGGGAGGACTCGAGAGCCTGTCCTGGGAGGACTCAGGAGCCCGTCACTGGGAGGACTCGAGAGCCCGTCACTGGGAGGACTCGAGAGCCCGTCACTGGGAGCACTCGGGAGCCCGTCACTGGTAGCACTCGGGAGCCCGTCACTGGGAGCACTCGGGAGCCCGTCACTGGGAGCACTCGAGAGCCCGTCACTGGGAGGACTCGGGAGCCCGTCACTGGGAGGACTCGGGAGCCCGTCACTGGGAGCATTCGGGAGCCCGTCACTGGGAGGACTCGAGAGCCTGTCCTGGGAGGACTCAGGAGCCCGTCACTGGGAGGACTCGAGAGCCCGTCACTGGGAGGACTCGAGAGCCCGTCACTGGGAGCACTCGGGAGCCCGTCACTGGTAGCACTCGGGAGCCCGTCACTGGGAGGACTCGGGAGCCCGTCACTGGGAGCACTCAGGAGCCCGTCACTGGGAGGACTCGGGAGCCCGTCACTGGGAGCACTCGGGAGCCCATCACTGGGAGCACTCGGGGGAGCCCATCACTGGGAACACACGGGATCCTGTCATTGGGAGCACATGGGAGGCCATCACAGGGAGCATTTGGGGTCTCATCACTGGGAGCACTCGGGGGCCCATCACTGGGAACACATGGGATCCTGTCACTGGGAGCACATGGGAGGCCATAACAGGGAGCACTCGGGGACCCATCACTGGAAGGACTTGGGTGCCCATCACTAGGAGGACCCAGGACACCCGTCACTGGGAGGACTCGGGTGCCCATCAACAGGGCTGCATATCTACTGAACAGTTTCTCCCAATTAGAGAGAAAAGGAACTGGAAGCCCCCGCCGAGGCCGTAGGAAGAGCGCTCCCCTCCGTGCAGCACCTGGCGGTGCCTGGCATTCAGTAAATGCTCAATAAGGGCAGGGATGAGCAAAGCAGGCTGTCACGGGCTACAGGTGCTGTTTTTCGTTTCCCCCGGGGACCAGATGAAAGGCTGGCTGGGGACGGAGAGACAAGAGGCACAGGGCTCAGGCCTGTCTCCCGGGGTGCAGGTGTGCGAGGCCCCCAGAGGTCACACGGTGCCGACCTCTTCTCGTCCTACCCGTGCCCTTCCCTGGGCCAATGAGAAGGCGGGTGTGATCATCACCACCTCGACCCGGCGCCCGTGTCCCAGCGTTCAAGGGAATTACTTGGCGGCAGTAGTGGGTGTTGCCCACGGGGAGCCCCCCTCCCGCGCCCCCGGGGGTGGACTGCACCTGCACACTTCACCTGGGGCTCCCGCGGCTCTCCACAGCCCGCTCCACCGACGATACCAGGTGGCCTAGGACCGCGGCTCGCATCTTCGGAGCTGCTCACTGCCCGGCTGCCCGCCCGTGTGCAGGTTCTGTCCAGTCTCAACGGACCGGATTTACCCCGTGAAAGATTCGGGGCCACATACACAGCCGTTTAGTCCAGGATGCGCATGGTACGTTTCGAGGAGAAAGTCGGCAGTGGGCAGTGGGCAGTGGGCGAGGCGGGGCCGGAAAGAGAAGCAAGACGGGAGCAACAACTCGAGCTCGGGTCCGGTTAGTCCGCTCGGTGCTCGCCAGGAGCTTCCGAGCAGCAAGTGCAACAAGGGCGAAGCCAAAAATCAGTGACGCAACGTATCGTAGCCGCGAAATAAAAACCAGCTGGCGGCTTGGGAAGAGCACGGCCACGGCACGTTCTCCGCAGATGCTCAGCAAGGACGCGTGGTGTGCTGAGCCACATCCACAACATCTGCCCCCCCGAGTTTCAAGGCTCAGGGGAAGCAATTCCTGGGGGGGCCCGGAGCCTGTCAGCCCCCGCCAGCCGCTCTCTGAGGCTCTGGCTCAGTCTGGGGATAAACCCAGAGTATCTGCAGGCGAGGACAGCAGGGGGGCGTCACGGCGGAGGGAGAGCGCCCCATGGGAGGCCGGACTCCTGCCCCAGCACGGCCACTGCTCCCACGGCCACCGGTTCTTCCCGGGAGGCACCTGCAGGGAAGGAGCCAGAAGCCAAGACTGTGGGCCGCCAGCTATGCCGACGTCTGCGGCGGGGGGGGCTGCTTGAGTGGAACCCCCAAAATACAAAAGTACTTGGGCATTTAAAATAAATCTCGGGGATCCCTGGGTGGCGCAGCGGTTTGGCGCCTGCCTTTGGCCCAGGGCGCGATCCTGGAGATCCGGGATCGAATCCCACGTCGGGCTCCCGGTGCATGGAGCCTGCTTCTCCCTCTGCCTGTGTCTCTGCCCCTCTCTCTCTCTGTGTGTGACTATCATAAATAAATAAAAAAATTAAAAAAAAAAAAAAAAAAAAAAAAAATAAAATAAAATAAAATAAATCTCTATGGCATACACGGAAGCCCCAAATATCGTTTAGCTCCTGGCCATCCTGAGGCTGGGGAGAGGGGGTCCTGCTGGAGCCCCCCCCCCCCCGACCTGGAGCATCCAGGTGAGTGGCTCCAGCAAAGCTCGCAGCCACTGCTGGACCCTCACCCCCTCTGGACGGAGAGCCCAGGGACCCCATCTCACCCCCCACCCCACCCCCGAGGCAGCACAGAGGTCAGCCAGCCAGTGACCCCGCGTCCTGTACCCTGGAGATCACTCGGCAGGAGGCCGTCCACACCTGAGGTGCCCCACCGTCCCCGGGGTGCGGGGTCCAGAAGCTCTTCCGAGGGGGGGATCCTGATCCGACCAGAGCCCTGCCCGCTGACCCCGGCCTCCTCCTCAGGGCTGGGGGCTGGGCCTCCGGGCCTGAGCGGCCGGGCGCAGGGGAGGAGGTGGAGGCAGCACTGGAGCTCAGGTGCCCCTGAGCCCCTGGGTGAACGAGGACCCGGCGTCCCTGTCCCCGGCGTCCACCCCCGACACAATGGCCAGGAGTCTGGAACCTGCAGCCTGTTACTTAATTATCTCTGAATGGTTTTTGTTCCTGGCTTTAAACATTTACCCCTGTTGGGTTTTCACGCCTTCACCAGGGCCTCTGTCTCCTTTTCTTTGCGGTTGCCATGGCAACGACTCCAGGCGTACAACTGCTCTCTGATTTTAAATAAAAAGTTGAGGTTTCTCCCTCTCTTCCCTCCCCCCCTCCCCCCTCGTTCTCTCTGGGATGGATGAGGTTTCGCTCTCATCCCGGCCCTCCCCTTCACCTTCCTCCCTGCCCTGCGCCCTCCATCCAGCTGCTTCCTTATCATCACCTCTTCTCTCATTTCCTCCTTCCACCTGCCTCTCCCCGGCCCTCCCCAGACCTTCAGGCTCCAGGCTGGCCCTAATCCCCAGGCTACGGGGGTGGGGCGGCGGGGGGGGGGGGGGCGGTGGACAGGGCACATCCGGGAGCCCCACGGGCTCCTGATCTCACCACCGGACCTCCAGGTCTGTGCCTCGGAAGTGGGGCGGGAGGGGTGTTGGGGGGAGGCGGCGGGAACGGGGTGCAGGCTCCGCTCAGGGCCCTGGGTCACCGGTGCTCACTGCTGACTGTCGGGGCGGGAGGCAATCAGCGGCTTTCAAACCTGAGAAGCCTCGGCAGGTGCAAGGCGAGGGGCAGTGGGGTACAGGGGCGCCCTGGGGGAGACCCTGCCGTCCTGCCGCCTGGCACCGCCTGCACCGCCAAGGCCGAGGGGTGGCGGGGCAGCCCCAGGCGGGCAGGCCGTGGCGTCGGGGACACCTGTCACTGGAGGCATCGCTCCGACACCCAGGGGTCCTCGGCCCTGAGGCCTTTGCGTGAACGCACCCTCACAACCCCCGGCGGGAGCGCAGGCGGGCTTGCTGGGACACGGCGCCGTGTGAGGTCACCGTCACCCCGACGGTCAGGGTCTGGGTCTCCTGACGATGAACCCAGAGCATCAGGACTCGATCTGACCGCGCGCTTCCAGCGGCCCAGGTCCCTGCCCGGTGGCCACGCAGGTGCCGGGACCCGGGTGTCCGCCCCACGGGGCATGCACGCGCCCCTGCGCAGAGGGAGCGCCCCGGGCAGGCCCGGCCGGGGAGCCTGCTGGTCCTGGGTCCCCCCCAGCTGCGAGGAGCCCACGGGGCCTGGGCGCCAGGTTGTCGGGCCGGAGAAACCCCAAACAGACACAGTAGGTGCCCACGGAGTGAAGCGGGCCTGTGACGCTCCGTCCCCAGCGTCCTGAGTTCGAGTCCTGGCTGCGCGCGGAGCTCATTTCACAAGACACTAGAAAAGTCAGAATCAGGGGCTTGAGCTGGGGGTGCTCAGAAAGAAGAGGCCGAGCACGGGGTTGGGGGACCCGGACCGGGGGGAAGAGGCTCAGGCAAGGCTCCCGGCGGCGACCTCCCAGGCCCACCCCGGCCCTCCAGAGCCCAGCACCCCGGGGACCCCGCCTGAGCAGCGGCCCCAGCGTGCAGGGGGCAGGGGCCTGACCCCAGGCCTCTCCCAGAGCAGACCCTGACCCTGCCGGTCCCGAGCTCCCCACCCGCCCGGCGCCCGGACCGGACCCCTCGGCCTCCAGGGCCTCCGGGGCCCCTCCCAGGCTCAGCCCCTCTCTTCAAACTGGCTCCCAGAGGAGGAAAACAGGCCCCAAAGCTCCCCTGGGGGCCCTGACCCTCGCGGCCGCCGAGGAGGCCCAGGCATGACTTATGAAAGAGGTTGGGGTTTGTTGTTTGTTATTTTTGTTTTGTTTTTCACAAAACACAACCCAGGGCCTCGGGGAACTTGCAATCTGGTGGAAAACCGAAAGGTCAGTGCTTTAAGCGGAGTCTGTGAAATGAGATAAAGGGGAGGTAAGTCAGGAGGGGCCCCCGGAGGCATCGTCGGGCATGGGGGGGCGCCCGCACGCGGCTCCCGTCTGCGCCCTGGTTTTCATTCCTCCCTCCCCCCCAGCCCAGCTCCAGTAGGGCTCGGAGATGATTAAAACCAAAAGAATTTTAAATGTCTGGAATTCACTTTTCACCGCTGATGCCATTTGCTTATTTTCCCTCCCTCTCCTCCCTGCTCGTAATTCCTCCTCCTGGGAGGGCTGTTTGCTTCCCTGCTCCGCTCGCCCGGACGGGGCGGGGGGTCCCAGCGCCCCAGGGCCCACCAGGCCAGGGAGCCTGCCCTGCGGGGAGCGGGAGGGAGGGCGGGGAGGGCGCGCGGCCTGGATCTGCCTGCCCCATGTTCCCAGAGCAAGAGAAGAAATAGCTTTCGGGGAAAGAAAGCTGCCAAATGTTTATGTTCCCACAAGACTCCGCAAAGTCTTTTCATAGACCCGAGCTGACGGTCAGGGCGACGCCGGAGCACGTCTCCCCAGGGAGAGATCTTACATGGGCCCGGGTGCGCCCACAGCCCCGCTCAGGCCCCCACCCCGAGCACAGGGTCCCCCCGGGGCCGTGGACGTCAGGTGTGCCCCGAGCATATGGTCTACCCTGGACCGTGGACGCGGACTGCACCCTGAGCACAGGGTCCCCCCGGGATTGTGGACACCGCGCACCCCGAGCACCTGGTCCATCCAGGACCGTGGATGCCCAGTGCACCCCAAGCACCTGGTACCCCCAGGACCGTGGACGTCATGTGCGCCCCGAGGGCCTGGTCCGCCTGGGACCATGGACCCGCGCACCCTAAGCACCGGGTCTACCCGGGACCGTGGACACTGCGCACCCTGAGCGCCTGGTCCATCCAGGACTGTGGACACCCAGTGCACCCTGAGTGCATGGTCCACCCGGGACCATGGACGCCGCGCACCCCGAACACCTGGTCCGCCAGGACCGTGGACAACGAGTGCACCCCGAGCGCAGGGTCCCCCCAGGACCATGGATGCCGCGTGCACCCCGAACGTCTGTCTGGTCCATCCGGGACTGTGGACACGACGCACACGGCCCTGGGGGGGATCTGCTCCTGGTTTCCTGTGCCAAGTCCAGAGCACGCCCGACAACATGGAAACGTGCCCCCCCCCCCAGGCCGCCCCACCCGCGCCCCTTGCCGTCCTGGACGCCCCCGCTCCGGCCCTCTGGAGCCTGTACCTCCCCAACCCGAATCAGACACCCAGGGCCGGCCTCCTCCGGCAAGGGCAGTTCTCCTCGTGAACTCCCACAGGACGGTGGCCAGGAGCCAGGAACCGGCCGCCAGAGCCGCCAAAGTCTTGGAGACTTAACCTCCTCATTTTACGGTGAAATAAAACACAGGCCAGGTCACTGGGTCACAACCGGGGCTAAGCTGCACAGCCAGACTCCCAAGCCGGTGCTCTCTCGCATCGGCTCCTGGATACAGCCGTTCCTGTTGCGGTGCCTCCGCCCCGGAGGCTGGCTCAGAGGGGGGACAGAAGGGCTCGCGGCGGGCACAGTGGCCTCCTTGGGGGGCCTCACCCTGCAGAGGGAACTCAGGGGCTCAGGGGCTCGCGTGACAACCCCAAGGCCTCACAACTCTGGGGGAAGCGTGAGGAAAGCCTGAGGCCCGCGGTGAGGCCGGGGGCGGGAGCCTCATGGACGCGGAGCCTCAGGTCCCTGGCACCCGGCGATGGTGGCCCGTGTCCCACGGGGTGGGGCCCCGCGCTGCCTGCCGGTCCCCGTGGGGTTAGGTGAAGCCCCAGGGGACGCCGCCGTCCCTTCCCTTCCAGCACAGACTTCTGGGGCCACGACCCGGGGTCCCGCCTGGATGGAGGCCCCCACCCGCGGGCCACTCGCCCGGCACACGCCGGAGGGACCTCACCTGCGACCACGTCGTGCTCCTCACTAGGCCCCTGTGCGGCCACAGGGGGGCGGGGGGCCGGGGGCGCACAGCTGGGGGGGGCCCCAGGGTGCAGGTGCAGGTGCAGCGGGTGGGTTCAGGGGCGCAGGTGGGCCTCCCCGGGCAGCACCTCCCTCGGCCCCCTCGGCTCCCACGGCTGCAGGGGGCACCCAGGCCGCCCGGGCCCCTTCTCTCCTCCCTGCGCCCCCTCCCACCTGCGCCCCCCCCTCGGCGTCTCTCCCTTCCCCCCTCCCCCGTGCTGCCGGCTTGGAGCAGGAGGTTATGAAAATGAGCTGCGTGCCCAGGAGACTGTAATTATCTGCTAAGTGTGAAAGCCAGAGTGATTAATTAAGAGATAATAAAAAGGAAAGGAGGGCGAGAGGGGGCCTTGCGGCTTTGCTTTGATGATAGAACCTGAGGTGAGCCCGGCAATTAGGGGAATCTTTATCGAGAGTTAGCCATAATCCACAAATTATCAGGCACCGAATGCTGCGGGAGCGGGCCCGGCTCAGGCCTGCCGAGGGACAGGCCTGCAGACGCGGAAGGGCCGCGGGGGACGCGGGAGACCGGGCCGAGGGGAGCACGGGCACCGGGCGGCCGCAGGGAGCGGGTGCGAGCGCTGCGGGGTCACACCTGACGGGGCGACGCCACAGCTCCCGCGGCCCCCTCGCCTCACGTGGGCAGGCTCCTCCCTCAGGGTCCCTGCCCGGGACCGGCCTCGCCCCCGTCCCCCCCAGGGCCCCCGCCCCCACCAGGGCCCCATCCCCCCTACCAGGGCCCCATCTCCCCCTCCAGGGTCCCCATTCCCCCACCCAAGGCCCTCGTTCCCCCAACCAAGGCCCCATCTCCCCCTCCAGGGTCCCCATTCCCCCCCCCAGAGCTCCCATTCCCTCAACCAGGGCCCACATCTCCCGACCAGGGCCCCATCTCCCCCACCCAAGGCCCTCGTTCCCCCAACCAGGGCCCCCATCTCCCCAACCAGGGCCCCATCTCCCCCTCCAGGGTCCCCATTCCCTGCCCAAGGCTCCCATTCCCCCAACCAGAGCCCCCATCTCCCCCTCCAGGGCCCCTGTTCCCCCCCCCAGGACCCCCATCCCCCTGACCAGGGCCTCTGTTTGCCCCCAGCGTCCCCGACCCCACCCAGGGCCCCATCCCCCCCATCCCCCTGTCCCCCAAGTCATGTGTGCCCATGCCCGTCCAGGGCACCTTCCTAATGGACCCTGCAGACCCGAATCTCTGTCTCCTTCCAAGCAGATGTACAAGGGGTTCGAACCCACTGTCTAGACAACCCTCGCGTGCGGGGGAGGATGGCGGCCCCGCTGCCCCCCAGGGAAACCACGTCTGCTCCCTCAGGGTCAGGTCCAGAGCCACGGTCTGCACCATCTCATGGGGCCCAGGCTCCCAGGGGACCCCACTGGCAGACCCCACCCTCCTCTGCCCACACGGAGGCCCCCGGTCCCGCCCCCCGCATGGCTGGGCCGAGGACACCCCGATGACGCCTGCTGTGACGCTAGGACGGGGCCTGCTGGGGATCCGCCTCCTCCGCGCTGCCAGCCCGCAGCCCCAGCCGTCGGGGCCCACTACCCCGGCCCCGAGCAGCGGGAACGGGGTGCCCCAGGCTGTCGGCCAGTAGGAAGGATGCCAGGGCCCCCCCAGCGCCCGCAGCCCTCAAACGGGACCCGGGACGAGTCAGGGCCTGAGTAGGGACACCCGGAGAGCAGCCTCGGTGCTTCGCCGGAACCACCTGCCCTCGAGGGGACCCCCTGCACTGGCTCGCGTGGGGCCTACGGGCACCCGCACCGGTGACCCCTGGGCTTGCTCTGCCACCGGGACCCCTGACTCCAAGGAGAAGAGGAACGTGCCGGCGGGGAGGGTCGTGAGTCATCCACACGGAGGCCCCCGTTTGTGCAGCTGGAGCCCCAATGAGACAGCTCCCCGCGGGGCCAGGAGGGGTTAGGGTGGGAGGCAGAGGGGAGCCTCCCACCCGGGGCTCACGGGGCCTGAAGCAGGGCGGGTAAGGCACGTCCTTTCTCCTCCACAAAGGACACAGGCCGAGGTCTGCGTGGACTCGGTCGGGCCCGAAGAGTCGTCCTGAGAGTCCAGGGATGCGCAGGTCCCTAAAGGGTCGTTTCCCCGCTAGCGTCCCTGACACAGCCCTTGGTTCCAGGCGGGGAGATCCACAGCCTCCCTGGAGCCCTGCAGGTCTGTGGGCAGGTATCCCCGTGTGCGCATGCACCTCGTCCTCTGAGGGCTCCTGCTTCCCCCCGTGGGTCACCCAGGGCGTCCCTCTGCAGCCTGAGGACCTCCTCCGAGGCCGGGCTCTGCAGCTCTGGAGCTGGCAGCTGCTGTCCTGGCGAGGCCCGGGGCAGAAGGGGTGGCGGGCACCAGGCTCAGGGAGGCTCTGCTGTCCGGCTAGGGAGGCCCACGGGGGGACCGGATACGAGGACTCCGTTCTCGGGCGCCCCTCGGCAGGGTGTGGCAGGCCCACGTCCCGGGGTGCCCGCCTCCGAGCCTCCCGTGTAGTCCAGGACCCGGGGCTGCGGTGGCGCCTCCACCTGCAGGAGACCGTCCAAATCAGAGGCGCCCTTCGTCGAGACCCTGCAGTGTCCCCTGAGACGCTGGGGTTTGGGACCCATGGCTGTGACACGCCGAGTTGGGACCTCCTGCAGAGGTGGGGTGCCGGGGTCACGCCTACCGGGGACAGTGCGGGGAGCGCTGCAGCTGCCGAAGCGGGGGCTCAGGGCTCCCAACCAGGGCGCTGCCCGGGGCGCTCGCCGGCCGCCTGGGCCTTCGCGGTCCCTGCCCGACGCCGCGGCACCCCGACGCCCGCCGTACTTGGACAATGACCTGCCGTGGGCCCCTCGCAGGGCAGTAGCAGCGAGGTGCCGGGGGCCGCTGTGCCGCGCACTGTCCCCGTGTCCGGGGCCAGGGAACTGAGGCTCCTGTCCAGCGGCTTGGTGGCAACGTCGCAGGTGGCCGTCCCCCAGATAGCCTGGCAAGGAGGCCCCGGGGTGCTCCAGGGCTTACCCGACGCCAGGCGCCGTCTCCGTGACCCGACCCTGGATGGAGACCAAAGGCAAGAGCACAAGCTAAATCCCCTCGGTGCAGGCCCCACGGGCCCCGCTCTCAATTTTCTGCATAAATGGAGAGCGGCCGCCGCGCAGATAATCCAGAAGTCATTTCAACTTGGCTTTGCAATGCATTAGATTTTCTTTTTTTTTTTGCAAAGTCAGATTTTCCCTTCTAATTATATTTGGCTCAAACTGACATTAAAATGAGTTTTCATTCCCACTTCACCCACCGCCTGCCGAGGGGGGACTTCCCAGATGGGAGTGGGGTGATAGGCGCAGCAGTGGGGGATCCGCGTGCCCAGGGCGGCTGCCGTGGGCGCGGGGAGCGGATGGCACCTGCTCGGGGCCCGGGACCGGAACCCGGGAGCCCTGCTGTCCAGACCGAAGGGCTTCTGGAGACCGAGGGCACCCGGGGGCGCAAACGTCAACTTCTCTCGGGGGCGTCGCCCGCCGACCCGGGGTTCCTGCTCCTTAGACGACGCCTCCTCCCCCGCAGGTCCCTCGGGCCCCGTCTGCCCATCTCAGCTCCTCTCCTCCTAATAACCTCCCAGTTAAGCGAATCGAATGGGAAGAAGCAGTTAAAAGCACCTCCTGGCTCAACGCTGCTGGGTAATGGGGCGAGCAGGGCCCCAGGCTGCTCCTGGGAGGATGGGGAGGAGGGGGAGAGCCTGGCTAAGCTGATTACAAGGACAAAGTTAATTTAGAGATGAGCTCCGGTGGGTGCAGCGGGGGCGGGAGGAGGAGGAGGACAAGGAGCTGAGATTTGGGCAAAGCGGGCTTTACGGAGCCCCAGCCTTTGTTCCTGGAAATCATAATTCTGGGGAGGGACCTCGGCCCGCTCCCTCGGATTCCGCGGCTCCTTCCATCCGGAGCAGGGGGCACAATCGGGGATTGTCCAGAGCAGGGACACGGACTGGGGGACTGGGGACGGGGATGGGGACGGCCGCATTCCAGCCCTCCAGCGCAGCCAGCCTCCATCTGCGGTCCCCTCCCCCGGCCGGGCTGCGGCCTCCCCGCCTCCCCTGGCGGCCGCCGGTCAGACCTCAGCATTTTTCACATTCCTCCCTCAGCTCCATCCCACAGCGTGTCACCCTGCTTGCCGGCGGGATGGGGTCCACCCTGCGCGGGCCCTCCCACCCGCCCCGGTGCCTAGGACAGGGCCCGGCCCGGCCGTTCAGCAGCACCTGCTTCGTGGGACCCGGGCTCGTGGTCGAGGCCGGAACCTTCCTCAGAGCTTTCCATCTGAAGGGCAGCTCGGGGCTCCGGAGGTGCACACAGTCTGGGCTCCCAGCCCCCAGGTGCACGCGTCTGTGGCCACCAGCCCTGGGTCACCTGCACTGGCCCTCAGACCCAACCAGATGGCTCCCCTAGACTCTGGGCAGCCCCCAGGAACCCCCAGGACCCCCAGACCCTCAGGGCCCCCAGGACCTCCAGACCCTCCAGGCCCCCCCAGATCTCCCCAGGTCTCCCCCAGGCCCCCACACCCCCCAGGCCCTCCAGGACCTAGACCCCTCAGGCCCCCTAGGCCCCCCAGGCACCCCCAGGCCCCCCCCAGCTCCCCCAGGCCCTCCAGGCCCCTCTAGGCCCCCCCAGGCCCCCCAGACCCTCCAGGGCCCCCTAAGCACCCCCAGGTGCTCCCAGGCTCCCCCCAGCTCCCCCAGACCCCCCAGGCTCCCTCAAGGCCCCCCAGCTACCCCAGGTTCCCCCGGCCCCCAGACCTTCCAGGCCCTCCAGGCCCTCCAGGGCCTCCCCAGCTCCCCCAGGTCCTCCCCCAGCTCCCCCAGGTCCTTCTAGGCTTCCCCCAGGCCACCCCCCGCCCCCCGCTCCCCAGCTCCTCCCCGGCTCCCAGCTCCCCCAGGCCCCCCCAGGACCCTCCAGGTCCCCCCAGGACCCTCCCAGCTCCCCCAGGCTCTGGGCTCTGGGCCCTGCCCTGCCCTGGGCTCCCCTCACGTACCTTTATCTTAAACCTGAGGGCTCCAGTCAGGCTCGTCCCCAGCCAGAGAACCCCTCCCCCCCCACCATGCAGGAGCGGGCGGCCGCCTGTGGGGCCCTGGTCCTCAGTCTCCTTGGCCGTCTAAGGGAAGGGCTGCAAATCTCACCTGGAGGGCAGCCTGGCGGGCGAGGCGCCTGGAGAAGGGGCGTCAGGGAGGAGTGAGGGGGGCTCACCCTGGACAATGGAAGCGGGACTCACACGCCCCGCAGTGCCCAGTCCCGCCTGGCTTTCCCCGACCTCCCGGAATCTGTCCCGGTCTGTCCCACATCACCTTGCCCCAGGCCCCAGCAGACCCCCCAGCAAGTGACCTCCAGGGCCCCCCCCGCCCCCGCACTTTGCAGCCACACCTTGGCTCCGGAAGTTGGGCAATTCGGCGGCGCTGGCCCTCCTGTCCGTCTTCCCGCCGTTCGCACATCCTGTCCATCCCTGGCCCTGGGCCTGCACGACGCCCTCCCTGGCCCCTGCAGCCCCCGGGGTGTGGGGTCACCCTGCGCAGTGATGCCAGGACCCGGGGCACGCACACCTGGGCTTCTGGGACGGGACAGGCCTCCGATATCGTGTCATTTTTTAAAATTCCTGCATAACGCCCATAAGGCTGTGTCAGACACAGTGACATACATTGGCTGGCTTGAAAAAATAAAATGACTTCTCCCCATTTTACGGAAGAGGAAAGGGGCCTCCTGAAGCCAGCGAATCAGGACAGGAGGCCCTGCGGGGCAGGGACGGGGCCTTAGGTCTGCGTCTGTCCACAGGAGGCGGTTCTGCCGATGAAGGGCCCGGTGCCCCCACCTGCCACACGCCTTCCCTGAGGCTGTGCCCCCTACGCTGCCGCCAGAGGCCAGAAGGGGCGGAGAGATAAGGAGTCCCCCAGAGTCCAGAAGGATCCGCATTCCCCTCCTGGCCTGGACAGCCTGAGCACAGAGCCCCTGACCCCCCAGGACCCCCCCAGGACCCCCCTAGGACCCCCAGGACCCCTCAGGCTCGGCTCCGCTGTCCCTTCTCTGTGGAGGGACGCCCCCCAGGAACGAGGGAAGCTGCCAGGGAGAGCTAGAGATTCCCAGGCCTGCATTCAAGACCCTTCATCCAGAGGAGGGCGGTTGGCTGCAAGGCCCATTTATTTCAATCCAATCCCAATTTTGTTAAATGGGCTCAAGGAGGGCAGGGAGGGAGGCGGCATCACCCCCGGGGACAGCAGAGGCTCCTAAGCATTGCTGGAGAAGCCCAGTGCGGAGGGAGGGGGAGACCGGGAGCTCCAGGAGCCGAGGGGGCAGAGAGCAGGAGGGGAGACAACACGCCGCCCTGGAGCTCGAGCTGCCCTCGCCCCAGGTGCTCAGAGGACCTCGGCGGGGCCGGGCGCTGCGACCGGGGCAGGCGGGTGTGAGGGCTGGGGGCTGCAGCGGGGGGTCCCAGGACGGCGCCCTGGCCGGGAGCGGCGTGGCTGGGTTGGCCGGGGCAGACCGGGGACCCTGTGTACCGGCGCATGTGGGCTGAGAGGTGGGTGGGTGACGGGGCACGGGCGGCGGGGTGAGCGTACAGACACGTGCCCGGGGGCACACGCTGCACAGAGGGCCTGCAGGACACGCGCGCTGGTCCCGACTGCCTCCCTCCCCAAAGTCGCGGCTCGGGCTGCAGCCCCAGCTCCTCCCCAGCTCCTCCGTGGCTTCCTGGCCTCGACCCCCACCATCTGCCTCTCTCCTCTGGCTCTTCCTCGTGTGGAGACAGAGCGAGGACAGACCTCCTGCCCCAGCACGTTGCCATGGGTCCGACGTCGGGCACTACGACTCACAAACACAAAGCGGGTCCTTCCTAAGAGCCAAGGACCTCCTCCCTCACTAGAAGTGCGCCCGCAGTCGCTCCTGGCTCCGGGGTCGGCCTTCCCGGGCCTCCCGTCTCAGGTCTGTCCCCTCCGCTGCCGCCCTTCCCCGGCCTGGGCCCCACTGCCCGGGAGGACAACCTGGAGGCCCCGGGCAAGAGGCCAGGCTGGAGCTGGGGGTCAGGAAGGCTCTCAGCCCTGGACGCAGGGCGACGGATGTCCCCGCCGGGCGCAAGCAGCCCCCGGGTACCAGGGAGACAGAGGCATTGGCCCCCAGCCCCTCCCTGCAATCACCTCTGGCGGGGTCCGCGATCTCATCTCCCAGGCGGAGAAGCAGCACCGTCCTGCCCGCGTGGTAGGTGCTCGTGTCCCTCCCAGAGGAGGTGGCATGGGCGGCGGTGCGGAACCTGTGGGGCATTCCGCAGCCACAGAGACCCGAGCGGAGGAAGAAGGGGGGCAGCAGGGGTCGGGGCAGGACGCACGGTTCCCACCCCACTAACGAGGCCACAGAGCGCCCACGCGGGGCCGGAAGGTGGCACGGCCGGGTGCCAGGGGTGCCGGGGAGGATGCGGCTTCTCCCCTCCGGGCTGCCCCAGCTCCCGGGGATGCTCGGCACTCGGAGGCACCTCCACCCATCGGGGGGCCCCGTACACACGCATGTGCATCATGGAGGCACCTGGACGCAGGCACACCCATTGCAGGGGCCCCGGGACACATGTACACCCATCATGGGGGCACCTGGACACACCTGAGCCCGTCATGGGGGTCCCCAGACGCACGCATGCCTGTCATGGAGGCACCTGGACACATGCACACCCATCACAGAGGCCCTGGGACGCACATACGCCTGTCGCGGGGGCGCCTGGACACACCTCCGTCTGTCATGGGGGCGCCTGGATGCATCTGTGCCCATCATGGAGGCACCTGGACACACGTATGCCCATCACGGGGGCACCTGGACGCATGTACGCCTGTCATGGGGGCTCCTGGATGCGCCTGCGACCATCATGGAGGCACCCAGACGCATGCACGCCCACCGCAGGGGCGCCCAGACACAGGCCCATGGGGGGGCACCTGGACGCACCTGCGCCCGTCGTGGGGGTGCCTGGCTGAGTGAGGGCTTTGTAGCCACGCAAGGAGAATCTTAACATGGGACCCAGCACCCCAGGTACGGCCTTGAACAAGTTCATTGAACTCAGCTTTGGTTTCCTCATCTACAAACTGGGGAGGGAAGGACCCACTTCACGGGGTCATTAACAGGACTAAGGGACACAGTGAGAAGCACACGGTGGGAGTTCAGCATGCACTGATTCGGGTGCTGTGCTGTGCGCCCGCCCCCCAAGCTCTCGTCACCCATGCTTGGCCGCGGAGCACCTCAAAGCCCCCATGCACAGGCCGCCGCAGACCCCGCCTCGGTCCCGCCAGGAAGGCCTGCTCCGAGGTGACCGCCGGGTGCCCCCACAGGTGCTCCCACAGACGCGGCTGCAGCCAGGGAAGCTCCTTTCCAAAAGGCCACGCAAGAGCCCGGTCGCACCGCCCGAGAAAACCCAACCCGTACTTGGACGGAATAAAGGATTGCTTTTAAAACGCGAGTGAGTTCCCCTTTACGGGATGCTCCCTCCCTCCCTTCCTCAACTGCCATTCCATGGCCCCCCCGGATAGATCTATCCCTGGGGGCACGTGGGGTCCCTGGGGGCAGAGGGGACACGGTGCAGGCTTTGAGGCCAGTGGGTTCCCACAACTACCAGCAAGACATGGACCCCGTCTGCACCTCAGTTCCCCATCCAGGAAAGGGGACCAGCACGGAGCCGACCTCGGGGCTTGTTGCGCGGATTAGACTAGAGGACGCGAGGGGGGGGGGCGGGGGAGAGTAGCTGGTGCGAGGGCCTCGCAAGTGACCCGCACTAGTTCCAGCTCAGGAACGCGGCCACCTCCGGCTCGTGTCCCTCCTCGCTGCCTGCTGGGGCCCTGGAGCCTTCCCCCTGGAGGGAGGGCCAGCCTCTTCCACTCTGCTCTCCTGCCCGCCCCGGAGCTCCCGACACCTCCAGCCCACCTCCAGCCCTCCGAGGCTGCTCAGTTTCCCCTCCTGCCGCCCCCACCCCCGCCGAGGGGGCCCTGAGGTCGAGGACAAGAATGGAGGAGGCAGAGGGGCACAAGGAGGACCTGCGAGAAGGCAGTGGCCACCCGCCTGCCGCCCTCGAGGCCCAGCCGCAAACCCCGACAGCGACGCGCCTCAGCGGCAGGCGCTCGGCAGCACGTTCACGGCCGCCCCGACCCCATGGGGTGCGCCTTCCGTCCTCGGTGTCCTGGTGAGCAGAGGGAGGCCCGGAGAAGGCGCCAGCCGCGCTCAAGCTGACCCAACATGTGCACTGAGGGGCCGAGGGCCGAGGGGCCGAGTGGCCGTAACCACGGTGCAAGCAGCCTGGAGCCCGCCATGTGGTCACCACGTTAGCCGGCACGGCCTTCCCACACTGCGGCGCTTGCATCCCGCCAACCAACCCATCAGGGAGTCACGGGCACTTCATTCGAGTGCGCGGCACTGGTGTCAGAGACTGGGGCGCGGGGGACAACTCAAGACCCGTCCCCAGGGCAGGACGGCCAGGGGAGCCTCCATCAGGACACGGGCTCTCCAGGCGACGGCTGAGCCGGGCCTGGTGACCACGTGCGGTGGGGACCAAGGCCCGGTGCCTCCCCGCCTGTCCCTCACACGCCCGCTTTAGCCCCGAGGGGAAGGCGGCGTCCCCCCAAGGTCAGAGGGGGACCCATGGCTCCCCGGCCTCCAGGCGGCCCAGGGGGCGTCTGCAGCCTGTGCGCAGGGGGAGGGCAGGGCGGACTCCCATGGAACCGGGGGTGCAGGAGGCTCTTGAGGCCTCCCCTCGCGCGTGGCGGGGGGCCCTGGGGACCTCTGGGGGCTGGAGGGACGGATTCCTCTCCTCCCCCCCTCCATCCCCCGAGGCAGCTCCCGCCCCAGCCAGCCTGTCATCCCACATTGCTCTGATTAGCTATAATCTTTCTTTTTCAATTTCTCCTCCCAGAGACTGGGGAGCGAGAAAATCTCCCAGAAAATGAATAAATATTTCAATTTTCGGCGCAATCAGTCTGAGGAGCCGGCGCATGATGGAAACGGGGGGAAGGATAATGGGTTTCATTTAGATAAGATACAGAAAATTATTTAGTGAAAAATGAAGATTGATGAAGCCCATTGAAATTCTTTAAAACGCGAGTTTTATTTCTCTGCCTGGGCTGAATCTGTCCTCCCCCCTCCTCACTGCCCCCCCCCCAATTTCACTGCTGCCACCTTCTCCCCTCCCCGGCCTCCCCCAGCCCCTCCCCCTCATTCCTCTCCCACTACCCCAGTCCCCGACCTGGAACTCTTTCTCTCCAAGGATGGAGGCCAAGGAGCATCCCGCACCCCGTGGGGGTCCCAGTGCCCCCAGGTCCCGGCCCGGCCCTCCCCAGGCTCCCCAGGCCCTCCCAGGAACCTCAGCCCGGGACTTCCTCTTCCTTCCCGGCCTCGTCCCCCCTTCCTTTCCTTGGGCCCCCTCCCCCACCCAAACGCTGCACACCCCGACATCACATCGGTCTCGCTGTCTGTCCTGTGGGAGCCAGGGGGGCGCCAGGCCACCCCGACCCTCGCCGGTCCTGGAGGGCGGGAGGCACCAGCGCGCTCCCCTCCTTCACCGCCTCCTGCCCATCCAATCCACATGGCTCCCCTGCTTGCTAGCTGCAGCTTTTGTCGCTTGGAGCTCACTCTGCTCCAGACTGCTGACAGGCTGGGGCTGCGGGAAGGGAGCGGACACAGCCTGCCCCCGCCACACGCCGCGTGACCCCGCCGGGCTGCCCCCCACCCCTCGCAGCCGCCCGGCAAAGTCAGAACTTAGGTCCTCTTCCCAACTTTCTGCCAAGTGGCTGCTTGGCCTGCCAACCCCAGGGCCAGGCCGCCCTCCGGGCGCCGCCTCCCACCCGGCTCCCACTGGGGATGAGCGCCCTTCCCGTGTCTTAGCTTGTGCTGGGGGGGCCCGGGGGGCCCCAATGGGAAAGAAGGGTGCAGGCCAGCCCTCCACTGAGACAGCCGGCGGGCCCTGGGGGCTGCAGAGGGCCTGGCGACGAGAGGAGGGGTCCCGCAGCACCCCCATCCCTATACACACGGGCGGCCCGGTGCAGCCAGCACCCCAGGGTGTTGCTCGGCAGCCTGGCCTCCACCCACGGGGGGACCCCCGTCTCCACGATGCGGGCTGCACACCTCCCTAGGTGTCTGCTGTGTGGACGTCCCTTCAAGTTTCTTTGTTTGCTGGAGGGTTGGTGTCTGTGGAAGGGCTTCGGTGTGTGCGTGTCCTTGTGGACGCCCGCCCGCACACATGCCCGTGTCTGGGTGGGTTGGGGTGTGTTTGGGTGCGCGAGCGTGCAAGCCGCTGTGGGGGAGGAATCTGTGTGCCCGGTGCCGGTGTCTTTGTGTGGATGTGCCAGCTCGCTCGGGGGATGCCTGTGGGGAGGTCCGTCTCCCTAGGTGAGTGGCTGTCTCGGCCGGGGCCGGGGCCGCTCCTCCGTGTTGGTGTGTCAGCTCCATTTTTGGAAGGGGGCGGCCAGCTCGGCGGGTTCACTCTTCTGGGAGTGAGACCCAGGGGAGGGGAACGTGCACCCCGAGCCTGGGCCCTCAGCTTCCCCAGCTCCCCCACGCCCAGCTCGGGGTCCGCTCGGGCCTCATCCCTCTCCACCGCTCCCTCACCTCCCGGCGGGGGCCTCTCCCCTGCCAGCTCCTAGTAAGCCCCACGAGCAGGCTCTCCCCCAGGAGGGGCCCGCGCCCCCTCCAAGCGCCCCCCAGGTCCAGCCGCCCAGCTGCCTGGAAGTCGCTCCCAGCCGGTGCCTCCGCGGGCAGGGGTCCCACCGGGCCGGGCAGCCCTCCCGTGCTGCAGGGGGGCGGCCCAGGCAGGCCGGAGCCCCCCTCCCCGCGCCCCTCCCCCGGGCTGGCCTGGGGTCGGGATTCCCTCGGCATCTTCCCGGAGCAGGGTCCCCGCTCCCGGCGGCCCGACCCCAGATCCGAGCCCCCAGCGCCCTGGCCGCCCCGTCGCCGCCCCATCACCCCCCCATCACCCCCCCATCACCCCCCCATCACCCCACAGGACCGGCAGGGGCGGGGAGGCCGCGGGGGGCTCGGGGGGCGCTGCGCGCGGGTCCCGCCGCGGCCCGACCCCAGCGCGCGCCCGGGGACAAGTTGGGCGCATCCGCGGGAAAGTCGGGCCCGCGCGGGGGGGGGGGCGAGCCCGCGGGCGCCGGGAGCCGGGAGCCGGGAGCCGGGAGCCGGGGCGGCCTTACCTTGCGAGAAAGTGTCGGAGAGAGTGAGGATCCAGACGAGGAGGCTCAGCATGCTGCCCGCCGCCCGCGCGCAGGGGCCCGACTCGGCGGCCAGGCGCGGGGCGCGGGCGGGAGGAGGGCGCGGGCCGGAGCCCGCCCCCGGCCCTGCACACGCGCGTGCACACGCGCACACACGCTCGCACGCGCGCACCCGGCGCGCACAACTCACTTCCCGGCCGCCGCCCCCCGGCCCCGCGCCCCCGCCCGGCCCCCGCGCCCCGCCGCCGCCGCCTCCCGGCTCGCGCTCTCCGGGGCTCTTCCGCCCTCGGCGCCTCGGCCCTCCCCTCCCCTCCCCGCCCCTCCCCGCCCCTCCTGACGTCTCCCGCCCGGCCCGCCCCCGGCCCTCCGGCCCCCGGCGCGCACGCACACCCCTCGCCCGGACGAGATGCGGCGGGCGCGGGACCGGGGCGCGGGGGCCGGGGGACGCGGAGACCCGGGGGGCGCGGGGGGACCGGGGGACCCGGGGGGGCGCAGGGGACGGGGGCGACGCGGAGGATGGGGGGCGCGGAGGACCCGCGGGGACGGGGGGGACCTGCGGGCGGGGATGGCGGGGATGGGGAGGCCGGCGGGGGGGGGGGGGGGTCGGGCGGGCAGGTGGCGGATCTTGGAGTCAAAAACCACAAAAAGCCTGCTTTCTCCTGGTGAATCCCACACCCAGACTCTAACCCCGAGATCCCCGAAATCGGGAATTCTCGGTGCCCTCCCGGGGGTGGGGAGGGGGCGGTGCGCGCGGGTCCCCGCCTACGAAGCCCGGAGCTGGGACCGCAAGCGGCGCCCCGGGGCCGCGGCCCCCGCCCCCTTCCCCGCCCCCTTCCCCGCTCCCGGTGGGGCCCGGCCAGCTGTCGCAGCCCCCGCCGCGGGAAGGGCGCAGAGGCCTCCCGCCTTTGTTCATCCCGGGTGGTTCCGTCCAGGAGGAGAAAGTAGGGAACTCCGGGCTGGGGGGGGGGGGGCGGGATCTCGAAGCCGGACGAGCTTGCGACCCTCTGGGGTTGGGAGACCTGGGAACGGGGACGGGAGGGAGGCCCTGGGGGCGCCGCGGCCTTTCCTGGGGGTCCCTTTCCTCGGGGCCCAGCTGGGCGACCCGCCCCCTCCCAACCCCAACCAGATGCTTCTGCGCCCAGGGCTGGGGGGGTCCTAGGGGAGGAAGGGGGCGGAAATCAGACTCTGCGCAGCAACCGCACAACTTCGCGGGATTCTGGGTCTAGACAGGGCTGCGCTCGCTGCTTTCCACCACTCCTGGTCTCCTGGGTCCCTAACGCTACCCGCCAAGAATTCTGGATTTCGCCCCAAAAAGCAGGCGCACGGCGCTCCGGTGCCCTCTGCTGGCGCGAGGTGGCTCCTTTGGGGACCCTGAGGCCGGTGACCGGTCCTCGCGCACCTGGGGGGCGGATGCTGGGGAGACACCAGCTCGCGCCCGAGGCCCCACACACTGACCCCGGGGAGCCCGTCCCAGGTTCAGAGACACACGCGCCCCGCACAGCACACCTGGAAAGTCAGAGCCGGAGCCGCCGAGGCCGAGGAGGAGAACCAGCCACCTGGGCACCACGGAGCACGTTTCTCCCGTGCCTGCTTGTGCTGCACGATTCTAGGCCTTGGAGATACAACAGTGGGGGGGGGGGGGGGGAATTTAAAAAAAGAAAAGGAAAAGTTCTTCTTCCTTAGTGTTCCATCCTGGAGGGGAGGAAGAGGCAGGTGTCACGTGCGGTCACTGCCGCTTTCCCCACGAATACGTACGAAATGTAAAGTATACCAGGTGGCAGTGAGCGCAGCGAGGGACGCGCAGGGGCAGGGGAGACCGCCCTGCTAGAGGGGCCCACGGGCGGTGACTCAGGTGAGGCTGAGGAGAGCAGGCCGGGCCATGAGGGGCAAGAGCACGCTCAGCTGAGAGCTCCTCAGCTGCCACCCTCCTGCTTCTGCTCAGGTGTGACCGTGATTCTCTGTGCGGGACGGACGGCGTTGTCCTGACTGATGTCCCTGCCACCTGGAAGCCCCAGCAGCAGGACAGCCAGCTGCCCTGCTGCCAGAGCAGTAGCCCCCCCACCCCCGGCTCCCGGAGCCTCCTTGCGCCTCTGTAACCGCACATCCTGGCCCCCTCCATCCTGACCTGCTCTGTCCTGGCCCCCTCTGTCCCAGCCCCCTCCGTCCCAGCCCGCTCTGGCCCAGCCCCCTCCGTCCCAGCCCACTCTGGCCCGGCCTGCCCTGGCCCAGCCCCCTCCGTCCCAGCCCCCTCCATCCTGGCCTGCCCCATCCCGGCCCCCTCTGTCCTGGCCCATCCTGTCCCGGCCCCCTCCATCCCATCCCCCTCCGTCCCGGCCCCCTCCATCCCGGCCCCCTCCGGCCCCCTCCGTCCGTCCTAGGACACCCTTCCACAGAATCCCCTCCCGTAAGCCACTGGGTGCCCAGATCAGGAGCCAAAGACCCGCCCCAGCCCGGGGCCCTTGACGCCAACCGGGAAGCAAAACCCCCTGAGAAGCTTTTTAAAAGCTCCAGGGCCTTGGCCTCACTCCAGAGGCTGATCGTCCGGGGTGTGGGGGGAGAGCCCCGAGGTGCTCGCCCTGCCCCGCGGCAGCACTGCTGATGGCCAGGCCCGCGCACCCCAGGCTGCGCTCTGCTCCCTCTGCTCCGGGCTCCTCTCTGTGGTGCAAACGTTGCCAAACGTGCCAAACGTTGATCCAGCGAATCAACTGGATTCGCTGAGCCTGCTGGAGCCTCCGCACCGGCTCTCGTCCCAGGGTGCAGTGTGGGGCTGCACCCCCAGGGTCAGGTGGGGGCCCCAGAGGCCGAGCCTGGGTCCTCTCCACCGGACTAGACACCGCAGCCCAGGACACGCATCTGCCTCCTACCCCGTCCAACTTGGTGCCCCTCGGGGCAAGGGCTGTGTGCGTCCCTGCTGCGTCCCGAGGGCAAACGGGAGGAACGGGAGCTGCTCTTGCCACCCTCCAGAGGGGCAGCAGGACCGTCGAGGACAAAGCACGTGGGTTGGGACACCTGCCAGGGGATCATCACACAGGCAGTGTCCCTCACGTTCCACGTGACCCGGTGGTGTCTCCCGGACCCAGTTCCTCCCCGACCCGGTTTCTTCACCTGCAAACGAGGATGAGAGCCCTGTGGGGGGGCGTGAGGGCGACGGGGGTCAGCGGCTGTGCAGCTCTCAGCTCCCCGAGCCGGGCCTTGGAAGCCGCCTCCCACACACGGGTGGGCGCTTGGCCCGGCCGCCCAGACAGTCCTGCGCCTGCAGATGGAGGGAGGGGTCCCCGGGGACACGCCACCACCGAGGGAGAGAAGCCGCGTAAGGTTATATATGGAGTCACAGAAACATTAATAACTTTTTGAGAACAAAAGCAAAAAGAGCAAGAGGTCGGCGAGTGAGCAGAGGCGATTTATGGCCCTCGGCGGACGAAGCCACGCAGAGACACAGAAGTGGGTTCTCGGTCTGGAGGAGAGCAAACAACGGCAGAAGCCTTCTACAGATTGTCCCGTTTCCCCCGAGGGGGCGGGGGACGTGCCCCGCTGCCCGCGGGAGACAGACATGGACAGCGAGGCCTGCGGCCTGGAAAGCCCTCCCGACAGCGCGGCGCCTCGAGCCCGTCCTGCCTGCGCCCGGGCCGTGCCCTCTTTGGCCTCCTCCCGAGCTCCTCAGGCACCGGGGCTCCTCCCGGGTCCCCCTCGCCCCCAGCGGCTGCGTGGACCCGTCCAGATGGCAGCCTGGGGCTCGCCTGCAGCGACGCTGCCAGCCCAGACCCCGCAAGGGAGCGGCGCGGCTGGTGGGGTCCGCGGTGTGCGGGGCAGGTGCCCCCCGAATCCTTCCACTCCTGCCTCAGATCCCAGACCCGACGTGGGGACAGGTCCCTGTAGTAGAGGCAATGCAGGGTCACGGCCTGAGCCCGCGGGGGGGGGGGGGGTCCTGCTGAGCTCGCCCCTGCACCCAGAGCCGCCCAGAGCCCCTGACTCCACAAGGTGCTCACCTCCTGCGTCTGAAGGTGGGAACGGAGGCGGATCCCACGGAGAGGGCCGAGTCCCTCATGTTCCCTTTCCCCTGGTTGGGCTTCCTTGGTCCTACTCCCAGGCCCACGGCCTCCACACCCCGCACGGTCCAAGGGCTCCTGCCTCAGCCCCAACCCCGTCCCCAGACCTGCCTCCACCGTGGGGCCGCAGCGTGTGCTCCTGGCTCGGCGCCACTGGCGGGGCCCCAGGGCAGCCAGCGTCACCGCGTCACCGCCCAGGGTGCTCCGGCCTCTGGACGGGGGACAGGGTTTCAGGGTAGAGAGGAGTCAGGTCCATGCGGGGGGAGCCTGGAGTCAGGCTGGCTGAGAGCAGGACCCTGGCTGGGGGGAGACGAGCCCACTCACCTGCGCATCCATCCTGTGCACATGCACGGAGGTAGCACCCGGGACGGGAAACTGAGGCAGGCTCAGCCCCTGTGGCCCGGAGCTGATCACGCGGGGTGGGGAGGCACAGACGGAGGGAGACGCCCGCAGAGCCCGAGAGCGTGCGTGCGTGGAGGTGCCAGGACCCGCAGTCACGTCCCCGTGTGGACCACGCCCCTTTCCTCACCGGGCCTCGGTTTCCTGCCAGGGCTGAGGCCCCGGACCCATGGCCCCTCGGCTTCTGTGGGGCGTCAGGGGCTGCTCCCCGGAGAGGCCGCGGAGGGGTTCCCAGGGGCGCAGGTGCGCTGGGCAAACGCCCGGTCAGAGGCTGCTCCCACCGCGTCCCAGCTCCCTCCCGCCGGGAACGGGCCCAGCGGGGCTTGCCAGACTGTCTGGCTGCGGCTCTGGTGGCATTTCCTAAAGGGACAGATGGAGGATGTTGGTCTCATGTCCCCCCACTGCCTGCGTTCCAGCCTCCGAGGCACAGCCAGCAGCGAGGCCCTGGCACCCCGTCCGCCCCCCTGGCGGGCGCCCCTCCTCCATAAGCCCACCTGCCCCGGCCCGGCCCCAAGTCCTCCCCCGAGAGTCCGACACTGGGCTGTGGAGAGACACCCTAAGGGAACACAGGCCAGAGGGAAAAGAGCCCCCTGACCCCCCTGAAAAAGACCCCACAACAGAAACCGGCTGCTCCCGAGTACGGTCCTTCCCGGGGGGCCCAGGGAGGGGGAGGCAGCCGCCAGGGTGCGGGGGGGGGCAGGGGGTGAAGGAGCAGCCCCGAGGCCCACAGCGGCAGCTACACGGGAGCCGTGGGCCCTGGGGATGTGGGGCGCGCTCCTGGCGCAGACGTGGCCGTGGTTTCATGGGCGCTCACCGGGTGAAGACGTCGCCGGCCGACAGCTTATCGTGGGTCCGTGTCGTGAGGAAGGCACCAGCCTCCATCCTGTTCAAACCCGGGACCGCTGGCGGGCACCTCCGGGTGGGGGACGTCCTCGCCGTCCGGCGCCTGGGGGGAGGTCACCCCACGGGGTCCCCGGGGGCCTGCCTCTGCCCTCCGCGGCCCCCAGCTCTTGCCCGCGCTCCAGCCTCCCTGGTGGCTCTGGGGCCTTTGGGGTGCACTGGGCCTTGCCCTGCTGACTCCGAAGCCACGCACGGGACCGTCCACTGTGGCGATCGTGGTGCTTCCCCTGTAGTCGGCTCCCTGGACGGAGACACGCAGACCGACGTCCCTTTTCTGGATTGTGCAAAGGCGACAGGGAGCCGCACGGCTGGCAGTTGGGCCGCGGGAGGGAGGCGATGGGCTGCAGGAAACCAGTCCTCCAAGGCGCTGCAGGGAGAACAGAGACGGCGCGGAAGTGCATCTCCCCTCCTCAGCGTGGGTGGTGGGGACACACGCGTTACCCAGAATGTGCAAAAAAAAAAAAGAAAAGAAAAGAATAAAAGATCCCAGGGAACAGTGAACAAAGCTATAAATACCGCCGAGTGTCGGGCGACATCACCTGAGCACAGTGCGGCGATTTATGGCCAAGTCACGGGACCCTACAGTGTATTTATAACGGAGAAACTCGGCAGCATGGCTCATCGTCCGCGGGAGGCCACAGGCCGGTTCTTCTGGTGAAACAGCTTGGCTGGGGGCCCCGGGGGGCTCAGCGGCGGGGCGTCGGCCTGCGGCCCCCCGAGACCGAGTCCCGTGTCGGGCTCCCTGCACGGACCTGCTTCTCCCTCTGCCTCTCTCTCATTCTCTCTCTCTGGGTCTCTCATGAATAAATAAATAAAATGTTTTAAAAAAAGAAAAAAACGAGTTTTGTGGGCCAGGCTCCTGCCCAGAGGAACGAGAGAGCCCTGAAGATCGGCGCGGTCGCCCCGAAGGCCCAGCGGCTCCCGGTTTCCCGGTGGATGGTGAGCCCTTGAGCCGCGTGCGGGACACACGCCTGGTGAGCCCTCTGTGGCCTCGACAGCCCTCTGGACTCTACGCCCAGCAGCCTCCGGTCTCCAGGTCTTCAGGGTTTCCCCAAACAGGACAGGGTGTCACCGCTGTGCCCTGGCCCTGCTACCCCTCGCAGGCGGGCAGGCGGGCGGGCTGGGACCAAGTCACCGCGTCCTGCCACCGGGAGCAGCTGTGGGGCATGCGCGGGCCGGGTCGCGGGGTGGGGGGGAGCCCGAGAGCAAAGCCCACCTGTGGCGGGATCCCCGGCGCGGCCCCGAAGGGCGTCCCAACGCTCCAGCCGGCAGGGCCACGTGCTCGGGGGCTGCTACAGAGAAGCTGGACAGTCGTCGTCTCTTCTAGGGTGGCTCAGGATTGACTAAGAAGGATGCTGAGGTGCTGTGGCCGTTCCCTGGCTGTCCCTTGGCCCCGGGGCCACCAGCAGTTGCAGCCCAAGATGCACCACGGCCCCAGCGGGCCTCCCCCCGCACGGTGGGGGTCGAGGAAGCTGCCTTCACGCTGCAGCCTCCCCCTTGGACCCTCATACCTCGATCCCGCCACCCTGAGAGCTCCCCTCCTGTCTAAGCCTCGGCCCCACCCCGCCCCAGGTGTGCCTTCAAGGAGAGTTAGCACCGGGCAGGGCTTTAACCAAAGGAACACATCTCTCTCTTTTTTTTTTTTTAATTTGCCTTTGTTTTTTATTTTTTTTTAAGATTTTATTTATTTATCATGAGAGACACAGAGAGAGAGAGGCAGAGACACAGGCAGAGGGAGAAGCAGGCTCCGTGCAGGGAGCCCGACGCGGGAATCGATCCCGGGACCCCGGGGTCACGCCCTGGGCCAGAGGCAGATGCTCCACCGCTGACCACCCCCTAGGTGCCCCCCAAGGAGCACATTTCCGACGGGGTGATTATGGACACTGTACTTGACGGGGAGCCACGCGGGTACGAGACGGGCCTTCCAGGACGAGCCCGTAGACTACCGCCCGCCAAGGGGCCACAGCCGGAGGTGGGCTGACCGCCCGCTGACGGGGTCCACCCGCTCACGGCGCTGCACGGCTCTGGGCGGCACTTGCCGGCCTGGCTCCGCATACGAGACACGAGGGTGCCACGTTAGGACACACAAGCGACGACGTCTGTTCCTTTTCTTCGTGACTTTTGCGTAAGGCGACGAGCGGCGGGTGTGGTCCTCCCCGATGCTTTGTCGAGGGGGACGTCCTGAAACCGCTCGGCTATGAAGAAGGGCCCAGCTCTCCTGTTTCCACGTTTGACGAGCATCCTATGATCGGACGCAGGATGACCTCCGCAGCGACTTTAAAGCTCATTAGGCATCCTTAAACACTCTCAACACCAAAAATGTGCATTTTGACCAACCACAGCGGGGGAAATCTGAACAATCCTCCTCTTTCGATAAAAAAAACCTCCTAAACTATTATGAAGAGTCAAAGGGTGTGCAGCCAAAAAAAGGAGAAAAAATATGACGTAGCGTCTCAGTTACTAAAAGTGATTACGTTATTTTTCTGGGTTTTTAATGAGCTTTTCATTTCCCAGCGTCTAGAAATGCATAATCGGTTATGATTCCTTTTCTCATTTTTAAAATGGAATTTCACTTCTGTACCTATTTGTGAGCTTGTAGTCTTGTGTGTTCCTTCTCTTCCGGGGGGCCTCTTCCCCACCCCACCAAACAACGCAGGCTTCATGTCCCACAAAGTTGGATCCACTTGGGCCACGGAATCGGTATTTGATTAAGATGATGATGAATAATGATGGTAGTGGTGATGCTGGGGACCACATAGTAGTGGTGGTGCTGGTGGTGGTGATGGCGATGGTGGAGGTGATGCTGCTGCTGGTGGCAGCCCTTGTCCTGGCCCCTGCCCTGAGCCCGCACCGTTCCACGGCTTTGCTGTGATTCGTCTCATCCGCCTCCAGGAACCTCATTTCCTCCATCTTACGGGGGCGCAGGGAGCGCCCTGGGCCTTGAGGGAGCCTGCCCGGGGCTGCCCAGTGGCGCTTCCAGGCCGGACGCGAGGCAGCGGCCTACTCTCGGTCCTCATCCAAGTCCTGTCGCCCTCATGTGCGGGGAAGGGCAGGGTCCCCAGACCCCGAGCAACTTTGATACTCAGGGTCAACGACCCGCTGGGGACCCCTGGCAAACAGCAGGGGCCTCGCGACTTCGCCCCCCCCCCCATCCCCAGCACCAGCCACCTGGCCCTTCGCCTCCGCGGGGGGCGGGGGACCGCGGTTGGCTGCTGTGACCTGGGGGCCCTGGGGCACCGGCCACCCTCCAGACAGGAGCCTTTAGCAGCTCGGCGCCTCCAGGGATGGCTGAGGTGGCGCCGGCCGCCTGTTCATTCCCTGGAAAATAAACTGGAACCACCAGGGGCTGGGGCCGGCGGGGGGGGGCGTGGGGAGCACCACACGGCCCCTGGGGCCTCAAAGAATTTCCAGCCGCCCCCCCCGGCCCCCTGGGTCCCTGCCCAGGCTGCACCCCCTCCTGGCCTGCACCCCTCAGGTCTGCATTCCCTCCTGGCCTGCACCCTTCCTGGCCTGCACCCCCTCCTGGCATGCACCCCCTTCAGGTCTGTGCCCCCACCAGATCTGCACCCCTCCTGACCTATACCCCCCCCCCGATCTGTACCCCTTCCTGACCTGCATCCCTCCTGGCCTGCACCCCCTCCTGAACTGCATATCCTCCAGGCCTGTACCCCTCCGGGCCTGCACCCCCTTCAAGCCTGCATCTCTCCTGGGCTCACTTCTCAGCACAGCTGACCTCGCCTCCGGACACAGCTCCGCGGGCTCTGTGACTGCAGCATTTCTCAGACCCCGGAGGCCACAAGTCTGGGAACTGAGGGTCCCGCAGTTACACAGCCTGGCCTCTCTCGTGGCTTCGTGGGGACTCACTCTGTGCCCCGCGTCCCAAACTCGTCCTGTAAACTCGCCGGTCCCGCTGGGTCAGGGGCCCCCGGATGGTCTTGTTTTATCTCGATTCCCTCTGTGAAGGCCCTGTTTCCGTGCACAGTCACGTTCCGCGGTCCCGGGGCTGGGACCTCAACATGTGACCCTGGGGGACGTGGTCCAGCCCGTAGCACCTGCCACGTGGGAGCGGTCTGTGCCCGCATCCTGCCCTGAACAGGGCTGCCCTAGGCTGGGCACCGAACCTCCCCAAGTGGCTGCACAGACGCATCCTAACTCCTCCTCTCTTGTGAGGTGTCCCCTCCCCACCAGACTCAGCGCCACATCCCCCTGCCCCTGCCACCGCCCCCCACCCCGGCCCTGGGGGATGAGGCTGGCTTTGCTGCATCTTCTGGCGTCGGCAAGGCCACAGGCAGGTGAGGTTGGCCTTCCTCCTCCCTCCCCGGGTTTTAGCCCCGCGGTCCCCTCCACCGGGTTCCAAGGGGCGGCCAGCACAGCTCTCAGGCGGCTCCTCCTTCACTCTCCCCGTGGCCATGGCGCGGGCCCCGTGACCCTGTCCCCGAGAGGGGCGCCGGGCCGCTTCCCCACCGCGGGCAGGGGCCGCCGGCTTGGCCAGGAGGGGTGCACCTGCAAGGGCTGGGAGGGCCCCGCGGCCTGGAGGTTTCGCCCCGAGGACCCCGCTGGCCCCCCGCCGTGAGCCGCTTGGCTGGTGACACCGGCCCCTGGAGCGAGTCCCCCGGAAGGGCTGAGACCAGGGGTGACTCTGGAGCCGCTTCTCCCTGTGCGTGTTGCCGACGGCTGCACCGGCTGGGCCGCTCACGGTTTGTAGGCCGGAAGCCTGCACGGGAAGCCGGCCGGAGGCGGGGCGGGGGGGGGGGTCGGGGGGCAGGCGGTGGTCTGGGGGTGCAGGCGGCCTGGGAGCCCGGGCCGGGGGTCTGTGTGGACGCGGCGACTGGCTGGGGCCTCCGGGCTCCGTTGCTGTGCTGTGGACTGACGGCCTGGGCCCTGAAAGCCAGCGCTGCCCCCCGCTCCCGTCCCGGGGTTGGCTTGGGGCCGCAGCTTGCCTGCCCTGGCGCGGCCTCCCTCACCCCTCCTCCTCCCTCCCTCCTCCCTCCTCCCTCCTTCCTCCCTCCTCCTCTGCCTGCGCCTCCCCCCAGGACACTCCCTTCTGGTGATCTCAAACCACTTGCCGTGGGACCTGAATTAGACGGGGAAAGCCCTGGGCTCACTGCCGTCAAGGGTCAGACTGTAGACAAGAAGTTAAGAAAGGCTCCGCACATCTCAGGCTCTGGGGATGCCCGCCTCCTCCAAGAAGCCCTCGGGAGGGCTCGCTCCGGCCTCTCCCTTCTTGGAACGAGGAACGCCCACGAGCGGCAGTCCAGTCGTACCCGAGGTCCTGGACGCTCAAAGGCTGCCCCGTGAGTCCTCGGCAGCAGGGGCCAGAGAGCGGCCGGGGGAGGCCCTCATCCGTGTCCCACAGACAAGGAGGCCGCGGACACTCACCCGCAGCCCCGACAGGCAGCCTGGCCCTGACCCGCGCCAGCATCTCTGGCTCCCGCACCCGCCGCCTCTCACGGTCCAAGCCACTGAGCACGCGTGTGCACACACATGTGTGCCGACGGCCGCTTTCCAGCACCTCAGGGGACCCGGGGCTCGGGGTGGGGGGTGTCCTGCAATGTGCCGCCTCCGAGATCCCTGGTTCTGACCTCAAACCCTCCCCTGCGTGCAACAGGTGAGCACCTGCTCTCAGCATCCTCTGTGCAACCTGCTGGCTCTCAAGGAGTGAGGAAGCCAGGGAGGGGGTCTGGGGGAATGGCTTAGTGATCTGGGGGACATGTGGGGCTGGCTGGGGAACCTGGGGGGCCGGCTGGGGGACCTGGGGGGCTGGCTGGGGGGCCTGTGGGGCTGGCTGGGGGGCTTATGGGGCCGGCTTGGGGGACCTGGGGGGGCCAGCTGGGGGATGTGTGGGGCCAGCTGGGGGGACCTGTAGGGCAGGCTGTGGGGACCTGGGGGGCCGGCTGGGGGGCCCGTGGGCCCGGCTGGGGGCATGTGGGGCCTGCTAGGGGGCCTGTAGGGCTGGGCAGGGGCCAAGACCCGCCGTCCAGCAGCCCCGGCCAGCAGACTTGACAGCCAAGTGGTGTCTAAGCAGCACTTCCTGCAAAGTGCCCTGCAGGGAGGTGTAATGCGTCTCTATTTAAAATTAATTTTTCAGGATCGGAAGCCCGGGTCTGAAAGGCAGCACTCCCCTGGTGGCCTTGGGCAGGCCCAGAAAGCCGTAACTCTGGAGAGAGACGCAATAAACCAGAAAAAACCTCCTCCCAGGTGAGCAAGGAGCCGCGTGTCTCCCTAAGAGAACGTTCTCGCCGATGCTGGCCATCACCTCGCAGGTGCAGGCTGCCCCCGCCCCCCCCTCCCCCACCCCGTAGGTGAGCTGGTGGAGGGGCCGAGGCCCTGCAACCCGTGCGCACGAGGACTTCTCTTCCCCTCTGCTCAGGCTGCGTCTCTGCTCACACGTGAACGGGGCAGCGGACAGTGGCAACCTGCGGGCTCGTTGCCAACAGGGAACACCAGGAGCCCCGGGATCCCCATTTCCACCAACGCTGCGAGTGCCCAGGGGCGGGGATCACGGGATTCCTTCCTCTGTCCCTCCAAGCCATGCTCAGGGTCCACAGCGAGGGGGGCGCTGCCCCAGGCATCATCCAGAGACCTGGGCAGGCTCGACCTCCCTGTACGCAGCGGGCTGGGCCACGAAACCACTCGGTAAGGCCTGTCGTGCCACCGGTGATGGCAAGTCCTAAAGTCAAAGGGGAGCAGGAGGTGCTGGGGAACACGCTGGCCGCAGAAAGCTCCTCGGGGGAGGGGACAGGAGAGCCCTGAGGGGGTCAGAGGTGCAGGGACGGCGGGGGTGGGGGGGGGTGGGGGGGTGGAGCTTCCTAACCAGGTCCAGGTCCAGCAGGTTGCGGAGGCTGGAGGGCAGGAGGGCGTCTGGTGTTTGAGGAGCCGCGAGGACAGTGGAGGAGGCCGAGCTCGGCCCCGGGGCTTTACCTCCGACGTGACGCGCTGCCAGGGGAGCTCCGGGCCTGGGTGAGAGCAGCACGGCCGGGGTTTGAACAGGAACAGTGGCCGCCGAGGGCAACACAGAGGCCAGAGGGGAGCCGCTCAGCAGTCGGGCCAGGGCTCGGCGGAGCCAGAGTGGGGCACCTGCGGGACGGAGGGATCCTGGCCTGGCTTGAGGGTGGGACGCCGGGTGACCTGTGGGGTTGGGGTGAGGGGTGGTGGCGGCAGCAGGTGCCCTGAGGGCCACATCCAGCCGGAGCTTGGGCACCGTCGTGGACCGAGGAGGGAAGGGGGGCGGACGGAGTGGGCCCAGGGGGCAGGGGGGCGGCCAGGGCAGGAGGGGAGCTTGGCTCGGGCCTGACCCTGAACGTGCGGCGTGCACCCGACACCAAGGGCCGAGCCCGCAGGGAGTCGGGCGACGGACTCGGGGATCAGGAGAGTTCCGAGCAGGAGATGTGACTTTGGGGGTCACCATAGAGGTGGCATTCAGGGCCTGGCTGAGGTCACCACGCCGTGTGAGGTCGCCCGCAAGAGGCCACACATCCAGGAGGCAGACCAGCACAAGCAGGAGGGGGAACACGGGGTGCCCCCCGGGGCGTGGGAAAGAAGGGGTGGCCGTGCACGAGCTGCGGCGCGGGACCCGAAGCAGCGTCTCGGACGTGGGCTCCCCGGGAGCTCGGCGCGTCTGCCCCAGAGCCGCGCTGCACCGTGCGGCCTGGGGACCCGCAGGACGAGGCCATGGGCAGGTGGCTGCTGCGCGGGGTCGGCGTCCCAGGCCTCACGGCAGGGCCGCCCCAACTCGCCGGTCGGGGTGAGGGCGACGCGCAGGTGCCCGCAGCTGTGGCCATGGAGGGGACGCTCAGTGCGCGGATGGGGTGCGGCGACCGGGGTCGGCAGCCTGATCCTCGTTCCGGGCACCGAGCCGTCCGAGGGGCCGCGGCCGCCATGGGGTGCTGGCTCAGCGGGCGCCACGCAGCTCCTTCCTCGAGCCTCGACTCGCAGCACACTTGGGGGGGACACTGAGGATCGGAGCCCGAGATGCATGGGGGGGCGCACTGCAAACACCGCTTTTGATGTGAATGGAGGCTTTGCTCCTCAGGAGATGACCCCCCCGCGCCCCGATCTCCCCGGAGTCTGGACCCACGAAGGCGGTGCATCTCCCTGCACCTGCCCCGCTCTCCAGGCCTCCCCCCTGCGGTAGTGACCCCGGTCACCCGTCAAGTGTCCATCATCCCCCAGGCTGGGACCACGTCCCGCAGGGCAGGACCCTGACCCCCAGGGCAGGACCAAGACCTCCAGGGCAGGATCAGGACCCCCAGGGCAGGACCGTGACCCCTAGGGCAGGACCATGACCCCCAGGATAGGACTGTGTCCTCCAGGCCAGGATCAGGACCCCCAGGGCAGGACCGTGTCCCCCAGGCCAGGACCTTGACTCCCAGGGCAGGATCAGGACCCCCAGGCCAGGACCACGTCCCCCAGGCCAGGACCAGGATCAGGACCCCCAGGCTGGACAGGGGGTGAAGAGAGCCTTCCTTCACCCGCGCTTGTCTCCGGACAGCACCTGTCCTTCCCCGCCTCTCCCCGTGTAGCTCAGGGCTCTCGCCTCGCAGCATCCGTGCTAGAGCCCGCGGTCCGCTCCCCGCCCAGGTCCCAGAGCACGGGCGGGAGCCGCGGGAGATGCCGTGCACCTGCCCAGCACCTGCGGGCTGCGGGAGGCCCGTGTCGTCAGCTCTGGAAGACGGAGGTCGTGTCTCCTCCAGAGCCAACAGAAAGCCTCGGGCGGGAGCTGGGGCCTCGGTGGCGTGCAGCTCGGGGCCTCCGGGAGCCCGCATGGACCCTCCCTGGAGACGAGCCCGTGCCGCAGGCTCTCCGCGCCGGATCCCTGGGCTCCGTCCTCCGGCTGGTCCAGGCCTGAGCCGCACCGGTTGGGGGATGGCTCAGGCTGGTCGTGGCCGGGGTGACGGCAGTTGGAGCGGACAGCGGAGGCCTGGACCTCAGGGGACGTCGGGCGCTCTGGGCCGGGCTCCGTGTCCAGGGGCCGCGGTGGCTCCGGTTGCGGTGAGGCAGCACCTGAGGCCGGGAGTGGGTGAGCGAGCGCCCAGGACACCCGGGGGTGTGCCGAGGACGAAGGAGCTGGCCGGCGTCCCCGCGCCCCTGGCTGACGGTGGTGCTGGCGCGGGGGGTCAGGGGATGCTGGGGAGGCCGTCACTGGGTGGGGCCGTGGGCACGTGTGCGTGTGCGCAAGGGTGTCACCCGTCCCCCAGGGTCCCCTCCTCCTACGGCCGAAGGTGCTGGAAACTAGTGACGGCAGCTCACCCCCCCCCCCCGCTGTGAGCCACGGAGCTGAGAGCCACCCGTGGACGGTCCAGGTCATCCTCTAAAATGTGCTCTGGCCCGAGGATGCAGAAGCTCGGGAGCCTGCTTGTGGCTGCTCGGCCGGCGCGCTGGAGCCTGGTCGGGGTCAGCAGCAGGCCTGTCCACGGACTGGGAGTGTGGGTGCCCCCCCAGCAGCCCTAGGAGCCGCGGTGCGCTCGGCACCCGCAGCGTCTCAGCTTCGCCTGCGCCCGGGGAAGGACCGTCCCTCCACCAACCTGCAGGCAGCCTCCGTGGGGCTCTTATCCCAGCCGTCCAGCTCAGTGGGGACCCGGAAACCCCCCGCTTGGGTGCAGGCTCCAGTGTCTCCACGGGCTCCGTGCCCCCCGGGACTCCGAGACGCCGGTCACACCGAGCACCGTGCTTTCCCGCGCATCACATGGAGCCCCCGGGGTGTGCGGCTGGTTGTTGGCTTCCCAGAATCCAGCGCGCAGCCTGGGGCCCCCGAGGCACCACGTGTGTTCCCCCAGCGAATGCCGCTAGGAAGGAGCCCTGGGCCCTGCGGTCACCCCAAGGACCCACCTCCGGAGGCCCAGGGTGCCGATCCGCCCCTGACCTCACATCCTGGGGCAGCGGCCCAGGAAGCGGGCACCTGGGGAGCCACCGGGCGGCTTGCGCGTCCCACGCCCTCCGGACCTCAGCTGTGAATCAGCAGGTGCCAGGATGTCGCCTGGAATCACTCATTTACAGGGACTTTGTGACAGATCCGCAGCCCCATCGTTTATCCCTCTGATGGCGGAGCCAGGGTCACACTGGTAAATACCCACGTACTGCGCAGGGTGGAGGGGCTCCCGGCAGGTGACTTACAATCTCACATGTGGGGCTGGGAAACGGGGGAGGCCGGCTGGCAGGTGCTCAGGGCGACGCTGGCTGACCCAGGGGGCCGCACCCAGGCCTCATCCTCAGGGTCGGTGAAGAGGGCAGGCACACGTGCACACGGAGACGGGCTCAGCCCCGAGCCCTGCACGTGCCTCAGCTGATGCCGGGGCCTCCCGGACGTCCCCGTTCCCGCCTGGCTCATGACACCCTCTGCCTTCGGGTCAGCGTAGCCGCCGGGCCCAGGATGTGTGTCTTCACCCCCGTGCACTTGCTTGCGCCCACGGGTGCCTGATGGCCGGCTCTGCCTTCCCACCACTTTGGGTTCAGCTTCTAGTGCAGAGCCCGTACCCCCAGCAGCCATAGCCACCGCACCCGGGCATGGGGTGTTGGGCCCTGTCCCTGCCCGGGGGCCGCGGGCCTGCTTCCTGAGGCTCAGGCCCTGGGAAGGGGCCCTCCTCCCCTCGCGGCCACCAGGCCTACCCACAGCGGGCTCCCCGCGCGGCTCCCTGGGCAGACCAGGAGGAGACCCGTCCTCTTCCCGCCCCTGCCCTCGGCCCAGCAGAGCTTCCTGGAGCTGGAGCCTCCGCTCAGGCCGATGCAGCTCAGGCTGATGAAGCTCCCGGGGTGGGGCGCGGGGGGGCTCGGCCGCAGGGAGAGGGCACCTGGGGGGAGTGGGAGGCGCAGGGTCGCCCCAGCCCCAGGGCTCCGCCCGGAACACCCTCAGGGCCCCACGGAGCTCGCAGCGCCCTCGGTTCCCTGGTCCCACAGTCCGCGTCCCGAGGCGCCCTGCTTAGCTGCTGCTACGGACCGAGCCCGGGGCCCCAACCCGCCCGGGGGCCCTGACCCCATGCACCGCCCTCGGAGACGCAGCCTTTGGGAGAGAACCGCGGTTCAAGGGGCTCGTGGGGGTGGGGTCCCGGCCCCGCAGGAGGAAGAGGCCGCGGAGCTGCGCCCCCACCACCCCCGCCCCGCGCACGGAGGGCCCCGAGGACCAGCGAGGAGGGGCCTCGCCAGCACCAGGACGCGCCCAGGCCCCGGGCTTCCGGCCTCGGGGACCCGGAGCAGCTCCGAGCTGCAGCTGCGGCCGCCCGCGTGGATGCTTCCCGCGGGCCCCGACCGACCCGCAGCAGGGCTCGCCCCGCCCCCAACGGGATGATGGACAGTGCGAGGCCCCGCCCCCGACCGGATGATGGACAGCGCGAGGCCCCGCCCCGACCGGATGATGGACAGCGCGAGGCCCCGCCCCCGACCGGATGATGGACAGCGCGAGGCCCCGCCCCCGACCGGATGATGGACAGCGCGAGGCCCCGCCCCACAGGGACTACAGCGGAGGCCCCGCCCTCCACTCGGACACGACTGCCCCCCGCCGCGCGGGCTCCGCAGACCCCAGACCTGTCCTGCACCGGGCCCTGCGCCTGGCACCCCCAGGTCCCAGCCTGTGCCCCGCAGGCCCCGCCCCAGGTCCCAGCTTGTGCCCCGCAGGCCCCGCCCCAGGTCCCAGCCTGTGCCCCGCAGGCCCCGCCCCAGGTCCCAGCCTGTGCCCCGCAGGCCCCGCCCCAGGTCCCAGCCTGTGCCCCGCAGGCCCCCACCCAGGTCCCAGCCTGTGTCCCGCAGGCCCCGCCCCAGGTCCCAGCCTGTGCCCCGCAGGTCCCCACCCAGGTCCCAGCCTGTGCCCCGCAGGCCCCGCCCCAGGTCCCAGCTTGTGCCCCGCAGGCCCCCACCCAGGTCCCAGCCTGTGCCCCGCAGGCCCCCACCCAGGTCCCAGCCTGTGTCCCGCAGGCCCCGCCCCAGGTCCCAGCCTGTGCCCCGCAGGTCCCCACCCAGGTCCCAGCCTGTGCCCCGCAGGCCCCGCCCCAGGTCCCAGCCTGTGCCCCACAGGCCCAGCCCCAGGTCCCAGCCTGTGCCCCGCAGCCCCTGCCCCCAGGTCCCAGCCTGTGCCCCGCAGGCCCCCACCCAGGTCCCAGCCTGTGCCCCGCAGGCCCCCACCCAGGTCCCAGCCTGTGCCCCGCAGCCCCTGCCCCCAGGTCCCAGCCTGTGCCCCGCAGGCCCCGCCCCAGGTCCCAGCCTGTGCCCCACAGGCCCAGCCCCAGGTCCCAGCCTGTGCCCCGCAGACCCAGCCCCAGGTCCCAGCCTGTGCCCCGCAGCCCCCGCCCCAGGTCCCAGCCTGTGCCCCGCAGGCCCCCACCCAGGTCCCAGCCTGTGCCCCGCAGGCCCCCACCCAGGTCCTAGCCTGTGCCCTGCAGGCCCTGCCGCTCCCTCCGCGGTGCAGCGGTGCCACCTGCCGGCCACAGCTGCCGCCTGCCCGAGCCGGGGCGGTGCCTCCCTGCAGCCGGGTGGGTCCTGGGGATCCGGGTTCCCTCCGGGGATCCGCGGCAGGTGGGGTCTGCGGGGCCGGGCCGGTGGTAGCCGAGCGGCCTCGGGCAAGCGGCTGACCCCAGGGCCCGCTTCCTCTTCTGCTACTGGGGATAATCCGCGTCCTTCGCTCATGCAGCCGTGAGCACGGTGCTCTGCGCACAGCACCCAGGGGTCATGCACCCAATGGCAGCCGTGGTGGCCGGACCTGGGGGCTGGGGATGCTTCCCATAGTGACGTCCAGCATGTCCCCTCCCCCTCGGCTGGCGGGTGTCGGAGCAGGGTCGAGCGGCCGGGGGCAGACCCGGCCAGGGCCTCCCACGCCGTGCTCCTCTGCTGCGGGGAAGCCGCACTCAGGCACCTGCTGACCAGCGGCTCCTTCATACACGCGCTGGCGTAGACGCGGGCTGGGCTTGCAGCCCGGGCCACCTCGTGTCCCTCCCACCTGTGCGGCCAACACCCGGCCCGCGATGCGGGCTCCCTGACCTGCCCTGAGGACCACCCTGGGCAGACGCAATGGCTTCCCGGTCACTTCCTGGCTTTGAAAGAATGTCCTTGTCCCGTTGGCCTCAAACTTAAATGTCACAGCAGGTTCCAAGCTCCTCGCGCCCCCGGCAGTGCCCTGGCTGCGGCTCAGAAACGGTGGCGGGGTCCTTGTCCCTCTGCACCCTCCTCCCGGGGCGGCGCCGGGCCAAGGTTCCCACCTTGCCGTGGTGTCTAGCTCGGGTGGCCCCCGTGTCCTCCGCTGAGGCAGCTCGTTCCGGTGCTCGTCACGGCGGAGCCCTCACGTCCAGCCTCCAGCCTGCTGATTCCCGGGGCCCCCGCCACAGCGGCAGCCTTCTCGGGCGGGACCCAATCACCAGCTCCAGGGGGGGACCTGCCCTCGCAGGGCCTGGGATCCTAGGAAAGCAGAGGGAAGGCGGTCACCCCGGGAATGGCAGAGACGCAGCCTGCACACGGCCGCCTCCCCCCGGCCTCCCCACCGCCCCCAGTGCGGCGGCGGGCCCCCCTCCCGGGGCGGTGAGGTCAGGCCGTGCACGCAGGCGAGCCTGGGCTCAGCAAGGGGATAAGTGGCCTGTCCTGAAGGGACCCCAAATCTTGTGGGTCACCCCCTTGGGCCCTTCTTTTGTCGGCTTGTTTCAGGGGAAGGAAAAGCCTCATGAGAACCTACTCATGTGGGAACCCAAACCTCCTGCTCAGGTGCTGATCTTGGGCCGGGGCAGGGGTGACCGTGAGGCAGGGGTGA